>NW_008796213.1:2458294-2461295 GCF_000699145.1 Aptenodytes forsteri | reverse complement strand
GATGTTACAATTCAAAGTATTTGCTTCTACCCCAAAAACTTTTTTTTTTTTTTTCCCCTTCCTCTTTGGTTGGCTTTGTTCTAGAAAGATAACTGGAAAAAAAAACAGATGGAATATATTCTCAAATGTAAAACTTAATTTAACCTCACTATAATCCTAGTTAGAGCAGCTCTCAGACCGAGCATCCGATGGGAACAATAAGAAGCTATATGGCAATGCATATTCCTCAGCCTACAGAGGGAAAGAGAAATTGGAAATGTGTACTCTTTAAAGGTAAAATCCACAGAGAGAAGCATTAGCATTTACATTATTCCGGTGCCCTTTAGTTGAGATCCAAATTTATCTTACTAAATTACCATCTTTAGGCAATTTATTCTCTCTGCAAGTCTGAAAGTGCTGTTTTGTATGCCAAATACAACATTGTTTAGCCATTAATGTTCATGACTATCAAAAAGTGGTGACATGGTTACTATTTGACACAATTTTAGTCGTCTTCCCCTCCAAGTTGGAGTCACACTGGAAAAATCGGGATGGCACTTGGGTGTGGTCTCTTTCACTCAGTATCCAAATGCCAAATAATAAACTTCATATAATGTCAACTTTACATAACTCAACTCAGCACAACTGGCTTTTGCAAAAATTTCTTGAAAGTGAATATCAACACATCTTCCTTCCAGATAAATATAGCATTAATAATAATTAACAACCATCAGTGATGTAACATAGTGCTCTAAATGTGGATCAACATTTCAGTGCTCCAATGACTTTTGATTTCCCTCTAAGGTGCTGTTGTGACAGTGTGGGTCTGCAGCTCTTCCCTTGAGACAGGAGTTCCTGTGCTGCCAAGTAGCCACCTATCCACTACATCCATTCACCTTTTGCTACAGCATTGCCCAAATGTGCCTACAAATAATTTGTCTGAATGAATGGTGCCTGCATTTGAAAACTTAGATAAAATGAGGTTATCCAGTGAGGTTTTCCCAGCTGTAAAATGAAATAATTAATTTAGTCACCATATTAGATGATGTTTTGCACTCTCTGAAATCAGGTTTCATACTCCTTTCTGTCTCAAAAGTTAGTATTTAATTTAGTACTCTGTATGCTCTACCAAGTTGACAATGCCAATGCATCATTCATGCTCCATGAACTTCACTCGAGTCTGCCTTATTTCCTCAGCTTGGCAGAGTCTAGTTGCTTCATTAAGTGCCTTTCCGTGGTCAAAACTAGATCTCAGCATGGACCTAACTCTCCACCCTGCAAACTGGCCTGAGGTCAAGGAGCTGATCACTCTTCTTTGTGTTTCACCATTTTGTCTCTAAAATCCTATCACAAAGAGATTTCCTTCTTATATTATGTTATTAAAAGCAGCAAGGTGGTCTGGCAGTTGGCTTCCCCCAGCTGCAGGGAAATTACCAGGTCCAATGTCATAGATACAATTGATGGCTGCAAGAATTGAAGCCCCTGCTACCCATCGTGTTGAATGAAACCCTACAACTCTATGTTTGGCATCCCTGAGGGCAGATGTCAACAGTTGCTCCTGTCACCCTGCTCCTCCTCTTGAACTCACCGGTTCGTTTAGCCCATTGTTTCCTCCTCCCACTCGAGCTGGCATCAGTGATTTGTCAGGAGAGCTCCTAGCCCAGCCCTACTTCCCTGGCCCTGGTAGGAACCAGCCTGGTGAGCTGATGCAGCCTCTCAGGTGGAGTTGAGGGGCTGCCTCTCACAGTCACCTTGGGTGGCCAAGGGTTCACTGGAAAGGCAGGCTGGTAACCGGGGAAAAGGTGCTATGGAAAAGTGTGTTTCTTCACAAGAGCGAGTGCTGCCTACTGCAAAGGCCAGTCTTGCTGCTGGCCCTCCTGTAGTATCATCTGTGTCCTACACAGTCTTTCTTTCCTTCGGCTTGGGTAGGTACAGAAAGGAGACGGCAGTGCAGCGGCATGAGGAAATGACAAGGACTAGCGGTGTATGCAGAGCTGGAGACCAGGGTTTCGGGAACACAGGGGCTTTCAGTGTGCCTGAGAGGTCCCCCATGCAAGAAAATGAAATCTCTCCCTATCTTTCCCCACCCTGAAAATAATAACCTTGCTCAGGAGGAAGCTTGCTGCTTGTGCTTGAGAGACAGGAGACATGATATTACAATCACATTAATTCTTTTATCTCTCCATGACTTGAATACATTTAAATCCCAAGTGATTAGAATGAAGAAGAGCAGGAAGGAAAGATTGTTTAAGGTGACTTAAACCCCCCTGCAACAACCTCTCTTAAATTCAGATACTTTGAAGGAAAGTTAAAAATGGCATCTTATCCTCTCCACAGCCACTGTTCTCCTCCAGAGCTTGCTGGGAAAAATCATGTAGTAGCAGGAGGGTAACTACTGATTCACATGACCTTGCCACAGATGCAAAGCAGGACGTCATAAACTGTTTTGCTGATGCCCGTATTAAAAATTTTATCCCACTATTTATTTCAATTTCAGTACTCAGAAAAAAATGGGTGGCTATAGCTTCACATGCTCTTTTCTCTGTTTTCCATAACATGTCACTGCTTATTGACATGCTTCTCTCTCCTAGGTCTAGACAGAGGGTGGGATAGAAACAGTAGGTGAGGGATGAAAGTATTCCTGAAATGATATGTGCAAGAGTCAAAAGCGTCTTCTGAATGTCCTTTTTATTAAACTGATAGTCAAAAGAAGTTTTAAACAGACCTTCTCTCATCCCCACCTCTCTCCATCTTGCCAATGAAGACTGGTGTCCCTGTTTCAGCTGGGATAGAGTTAACTTTCTTTCTAGTAGCTGGTCTAGTGTTGTGGTTTGGATTTAGGATGAGAATAATGTTGATAAGACACTGATGTTTTAGTTGTTGCTAAGCAGTCAGGGACTTTTCAGCTTCTCATACTGGGCTGCCAACGAGAAGGCTGGAGGTGCACAAGAAGCTGGGAGGGGGCACAGCCAGGACAGCTGACCCAAACTGGCCAAAGGGATATTCCATCCCATGTGACGTC
>NW_008796213.1:2441028-2458269 GCF_000699145.1 Aptenodytes forsteri | reverse complement strand
GGGTGAAAGCTGGCCGGGGGGGGCCGCTGCTCGGGGACTGGCTGAGCATCGGTGGGTTGGTGGTGAGCAATTGTTTTTCATTTTCATCACTTGTCTTTCTTGGGTTTTATTCCTCTGTCTTTTTGTTATTTTCCTTTTCATTACAATTTTTATTATTATTACTATAATTATTATTATAATTGTAATATTTTATTTCAATTATTAAACTGTTCTTATCTCAATCCACAAGTGTTCTCACGTTTACTCTTCCAATTTTCTCCCCCATTGCACTGGGGGATGGGGGTGGTGTGAGCGAGCGGATGTATGGTGCTTAGTTGCTGGCTGGGGCTAAACCACGACAACTGGAAAAAGGAAGAAGTAGTCTGAGGTCTGTGACCTCAGAAGACCTGTTTTGAATACCTAGCTCCAAATAAGAGTCTCTTGGGATATGTCCACACTGTTTCATCAGAGGATCCTTGTCCTCTGCTTTTCCATATTGCATACAAGCTTGTTCACTCCTTGGTTGACAGACTGAGTCAATTTGTTTCCTTCAGAAGACAGATAGGGTGCAACTGGCAGGATCATTTGCTTCAGGTCCTTTCCTGTTAGAAAGATTGGTCATAATCCAGACCAAGTTTGGTTTCCTCCTCCAGCACCCTCCCTGTAGATGTGTGTGGCCTCACATATGCCCTGCCATACATCAAGATACACAACACACCTTTAGCATGCTGTGAAGAGAACTAGCTGTTGGCTGCATCACCACTCTTTCATCACTTTGGACACAGGACTGAAAGCTTACATGCATACAAGGCCAACAGGGGCACCAAACAGAGGGACAATGTAGACCAAGGCTTAGGCCGCATGCACATAGCCAGTGTGCTCTAGAGGCTGTGAGCTGCTGGTCTGCAACAGCTTGGGCATAAGCCAGTCCAGTGTTGCTTTAGGGGCTGTGGTTGTCCTTGCCAATGGAGTGGGGGAGATAGGGCCTAGTTTGGTGAGGCTCCTTTGTCTGTGAAGTTGGCTCAGGTCTCCTGAAGAAAAAAGTTGTAGTTGGTCTGCGAGTGAATGCATAAGCCAAAGACTTGCAACAGAAGAAAGGCTGGAACAAAGACAGGCATGGAATTATTTGGTCAGTTATAGTCACCCAAAGACTTAAGACAAAAACACCAACAGGAAAATCTATAAAACCCCAAGAAAATACAAGCAGTGAGTCAGAAGATGATAATTTAGCAAGACCAAGGATTAGACCATTCTACGGAGCAATCAATAAAGGCCAACACTTCCCTGTCCCATTGACTTCTGCCTGGCTGGCAGACTTGTGAGGGTGAGGGAGGGATGTTTCATCTCTCTTAGGCTGCTCAACAATTATCATTCACCTCAAAAAAATATTCAGCAAGTTGTAAGGTGGTGGCTCATGCCTATATAAGTGCCAGAGACTATTAAAACCTGGACTGCTGACATCATCTTATCATGTGGCATTATGCACAATCAGTTGGTGGCTTTGATACTGTCTTCCGTATTTGACCATCAGTAGTGGAGGGCTTGAACAGCAGGGCTCTTTAATATTGCTTCCCTTGATTTTGCTCAGAAGATCTTTTTCTATCATCTCATTCCGCACACTGATTCAGTTTGCCTATAGATAGACTAGACTGTGAATCACAATTTCCATTCCAGAGGAACTGCTGATATTTTATCATTTTTTTTAAATAACATTTTGGAAAGTTGACATACTTTGTTTTAACATTTTTGACTGAAATGAATAGCGTTGACGTTCCCAAATTAGAATGTTTGGTTTGCTGAACTCAGCTGAAACTGTATTTGAAGTCAATTCAAAATGAACATACCTCTGCCAATGGTGCTGCAGGTCTCTAGCTTGCCACTTGCTTTGAGATGAAGCTGCAGTGACCTAGGGGAAATACAGGGTGGGATAAAGGAGCTTGGCCAGTAATGGAGCATGAGAAATAAGTCGTGAATTCTGACATAATAGGATTTTAAGTGTTCAACTAGAACATAATTCTGAATAGATGATTATGCCCTACAGTCATTCTGTCTGGGAGACAGGATGCAGTGGCACGACAGAGGCAAAGGAATGGGACATTCCCACCCAGAGAGGAGCAGCGCTGAGTCTCTAACAGTGAAACCTGTTGCAGCAGGTTGGTGTGTGTTTTGTTCCAAAAGGCATCCATAGCAAACTGTAAGGAAGAAAAGACAAGTTCATGGTGTGCAAGAAAAAAGAAAAGAAAAACAATGCTACAAATAGCACTGATGGTGAGCTGTCTGTTATCAGTTCTGAGGGAAAAAAAGACTTGCGGACAATAGGAGAGTAGCTGGTTAGCTGGCTGCTTCTCCCAGGTCCTTCTCCTCCAGCTACTGAACATCTTGATTCAATGTACTTATGCACTGGGTAGGGTGCTGAAACATTAACCCTCTCTTCCTCTCTCTCCTTCCATCTGATTTGGTTACTATAACCCTATGTAGCAATTGCATAGATTTATTGGTATGTTTATGATGCTGCAAGCATATGATAGAAAGTATTTCAGCTAAGTTAATAAGGTAGGCTAGCAGCTTATTTATGATTATTTCTATTAAATTGATATCAGTGAGGTCTGTCTTTATTTCCTCTGTACAACAGAATGAAACTGTAGTGCCATTTGCCACATACTAAAACCAGAAATATATATGCCCAGCATATGAGGAGTGTGTACAGTAGAAGCATACCTTACATTATGTTTAATTACATAATATAGAGACAGAGCTATGCAGGAAAAAAGGCCTGAGGCATGCTGGTTGGCCATCTCCATTACATAAAAAAGCTAAAGAAAACGACCAAACCAACCCTCCACCTAAACATCTTAAGACTTCTTTTTAAGACTTAAGTTAGACTTTAAGACCTAAGATAGTTTGTTCCCACTCGATGTAATTGACTCTTTTTGTCAGGGAAAATTAAGTCTTTCTTGAGACTAAAGGAGGGGAAAAATGGAATAAACTGTTTATGTAAGTAAAGGGGTTAGGGGATGTAACAGCTCTCTCTTGAATACTGACACTAGTGCAGGGTTCTGTATTTGCTGTAACAGGGCTACCCAGTGCGCATGACTTTGATTAATAACTTGTCCAGAACAGTGTCAAAGGCTCACTATCCTATGAAACATTCAGACTATTTTTCTCCCATTCCAAAGGGAAAAACAGTTTCTGAAAGTTCCTGTAGGCATTTTCATGTCACTAGCCCAACGTTTATTTTTGAAATTTTTAAAACTAATCTGAGACAGGGATTTCACACTGTGAAGTTCCTTCCTTGACCACAACTCCTAGGCCATCTAAGGTGTCTAGCACCCAGTCCAAAAGTTTATCTATGATGATACATCATCAGTTTTTTTCATGGGGTGGTTCAGAGTATTAAGCCAGAAAGAAACAACTCTGATGGATGCTTCATAACAGAAACTAAACGTAATTTCAAATCTAATTTTGTTTGAAATAGAGCATACCTCAAAAAAAATTCCAATTCTGTCAACCAAACTGTGCATAGATCATTGGTAAAAATATTGGATGACAGCACCTTCCTGTGCAGATTGTAACTAGTTTGTCAGTAAGCCTGGAGTATGTCAAGTACATTGCCACAGATGGGAAATAAGAGATAACTGATGGCATGTTTTGCACCAAAAAAGAAAAAAAAAAGCAAAACCCAAAACAAAAAAACCTCAGAAACTAACTCCAAATTTTCTAAACATATTTTGATGAGAAACACCCTTGTCTCTGCTCTTCTCCCTGTGTTCAGCATGGAGCTCAAAGTATTAGCCTCATTGAACACCAGAAATTGTTTGTCTTTTACCTACAAGATGAAGTGGTCATCAAGCTAAAGGGCCCAGGTCCCGAAATGTGTTCTTCAAGTGTCACACAGTGAAGTTCAAGCCTGTGAGAAGCCTACCTTGTGATGGCAATAGACACAGGTCCTCTGGGAAAGGAAGCGATGGGACAAGAACAGGAAATTAGGAGAGAAGGCAAGTTTCTTTAAGACAACTAGCCAGGGTAAATCAACTAATTATGAGCAAAATAAAGCAATGAACTTCTACAGAGTAAGTTAATTTGCTGTATTACTGTCATATGCAGAAAGCATTACTGTATGTGTTTTAGCATATACTGTACGCTTATCATAAGAAAAGTGTGCCATCTTGTGGGAAAATGCACAAAATATCAAACCATGCCTTCACATACTTTTTGCATACATTATGCAAAACGAAGGGCAGGTGCCTCCATGAACAAATGTTTGAGAGAATATTCAGGAGGTCACTATCAAAAGGCAAGTCCCCAGCCTGAACACTGAAGGACCAAAACCTTCAATAAACAAGTTCAACTTTCTGATCTAAAGACTTATGTGGGCTTTGTAGGTCTCAGATTGAGAAAATAAACTCAACTAGGAGATTTATTACTGAAAAATGCCAGACTGGCAGACTTATTCCAGCCAGCTGTGGACTTCTACAGCAGGCTAACTCTTACCCAAAATAAAATGGCATAGCCCAGCTGACTCATACCATCCTATTCTGTGAGCTTTTTAAGGAAAGAATGTGCAGGTTGACCAAAAGAGGTGGAAATGAAAATGAAGGGAAAAGGAGAAAATCAGAAATACTTGCAGAACAAAACCTGTATAACCAGGGCCTCAGTCTCTGTGATTCTTGGCAAAGAGCAAGCCAGCAAGACTTCATATCCAAGAGAATGCAGTTATATTAGCAGTACAAAATGAAAACTAGACAATAGCAACAAATGTCTTGGTGAGAGGTCAAATGCTGTACAGCTAATCCTTGGATTATTTATAGAGTTTGGAAAAGCAATGCTTTTCAAACAGACATTTGGACGTGAGTATTACCGGGCTGCTGTTGCTCAGGAGTCCTGCTGTGAGAAGCATCATGAGGCAGAGAAGATGAGAGAAGAGCAACGTGTATGTGTGGGGTCAGGGCATAGAAGCAGAGAAGAAAGGCGGGGGAAGTTGTCCTCTACCAAAGAAAAGAAGAGGTAGTAGAAATCTGTGAGAGAAGGGCTGTGCTGCACCCTTTCCCTCCCCAGTGGCTGGAGTGAGTGCTTTCTCCTCTGGTGGAGCCTGCCCATGGCCCTGCTGTTGTGGAGGGAGTTCAAAGCCACCTCTTGGCCCCTCTGCTCACGGCTGGTTCAATAATTGTGGCACACAACTTCTAAATTATGAGGTTAATGAGCTCTGTACAGCCAGAGCTGCTCGAGCTTCACAGCTGGGCTTCCCCTTTGACAGGAAGAAGTATCAGATTTGTCTTATTAGCTGTTCCGCTTTCCCGTAGCCATTTAAATAACACAAAATATGGAAGAAAATTTCACTGATTTGAATACAAAAGAAAAAACAAACAAACAAAAACACAGGTTAGGACAAGATGCATTGCTATAAAATCATATTTGGGACACACATGCTTTAAATTTAAAAATGACTGAGAGATCCTGGACAGTGGAAGGAAAAAGGATATTAAAAAAAACCCCAAAACCAAACAACCAAAAAAACCTGTTGGAAGTCTTAATAAGCAACAAAAAAGGAAGTCTGAAAACTTTTTTTTTTTGCTGCTTGGAAGGCTTCCTTTGTTATTAACAGTCCCTTCAGATACAACAGTGTCCAACGTAGCAGGGAGATAATTTGTAGTCTGGTTTGTTATTTTTGCATTAAGAGTGTTAGTTACAAAATAAGTAGAAGGTCAAGCATCAAAACAAACAGCAAGTTCATGTGATATGTCCAGAGTGTTGGCAGAACCTATTTTGAGTGAGGGTAGGTCCATGAGTTGGGCGAGATTCACACCACTGAACTTTAAGCTCAGATGCTGAAGTATGGAGCTTGGTTGCATTCTGTTCCCTGGAAGTCAATAAAGAGAGAGGGGCTCCAGACAAAGAAGTTAAGGAGTTCTGTTCAATGTCTGAAGTTTGGCAGGTTGAATTAGGACTTTGCTGTGGCCATATTCACACTAGGGATGTATGTTTCAGGACACCAGACTATATCTAGTCCAAAGTAAAACTGCATGTAGTACAGAGTGCCCCCAGCGATGTATTCTTCAACCTATTGATCTGCCCTGATTGTGCCAAACTGTTGCTCATGTAAACATTAGTGTGTGTTTGCTGATGCAGCACTCAACAAAGTCAGCCTGGACAGAGTGCTGAGTAGACACAGTTATACTGTCCCCAGGCTGACTCATGCAGAGGTAGCTCAGAGGATACTTTTTTGCAGAGCATCTCCTTCGCCTGGGATTGGTAGGAAGAGCAGGGAATGCCAAACATCAATCACACTGTCCCCTCAGTTTAGCCAGATCAGTTGTCCAACACCCTGCCTTGTGGCATGCAGGCTTACCCACTGGCTGACATGCAGGAAAAGCAGGGCCAGTGTTGGCAGCAAAGCTACCCACAGCTGCAGCCTTAATACTCAGGGCAACCGTGAAGTCTGTTGCTTTTGCTGGTGCAGGAATGTCAGCCTCTAGCAGCAACAAGTCCTTCGCAGCAGAGTGCAGCGAGGCTTTGGTAAAGCAGATGGGAGGGAAAATGAGCCACGAAGTTGGGATCTGGCCCTGATATTGAGAAGAGAGAGAGAAGTAGCAAGGAGTCAACATCAGCACCATGTTGCAGTAGGCTTTTTTGCATGTAAAGATGGATTATGTAAATCTATGCTGATCACATCATGCCATTGGTGAGTTTCACCTGGGAAGGCTCAGGCTTTTAGTTTTATTAATTGGGGCTTCCTCTGATGACAGCATCAACCCCAGTGAAGGAAAGGGGACTGTATTTGAATAAAGGCCTATCAGACCAGTAGTAACTTCATATTCCCACTGCTGAATGGCCTCTTTGTCAATTCAGCACAGATGTTTGTTTCTGTCCCGGTTTCTTGGTTTCTTTTTTATGCGCAGCCTAACTGGTGTCATAAAAAAAATTGCAATAACATTCTTGCATATTTACTCTAAATTGCTCCCAGTTTGTTTTGACCTTTCTAAAAATATAACTTACATGTGAGTTTTGACTAAGCAACATTTCTAATTCCTGTAGTCCCTGACTAGAACAGGACATTGTGATCATTCACTAAACTTAGGGAGCCCATGACAAGTTCTAGCAGTGCTGGGGAGCAGACAAAAAGCTCTTTGGAGGAAAAAGGATGTTTACAGGATGGGAACCCATCCTTCTTTCCATTAGTATAAGCTGTCATGGGCCAGTAGGTGATATGCGCTGCCTATACCACGTACCTCTTGTTCTTTGTTTCTCTTGGGAATAGACATTCTACTGGCCCCTTTCCCAATCCAAGCTATTCAACTTGAGACAGCTCCAAACCACAAAACTGGATCCAATTTTAATTTCCCAAAGCTTGGGATAGGGTTTTAGTCCCATATCTTGTTAGAAGGTTGCTTCTCATAACAAAATCATTTCTTCCAAGTATCTAGAATATACAAAATGTTGCTGACAAATCCACATATGACATTATTTCAATGATTTTTGTTTTTTCAGTCTAGCCCAGACTCCCAAGAAGAACTGACATATAACTCCACTGATACTTGCTTCCTCTGACTTTCAGCTGGATTTACTGATTAATTTACTCTGGAGCCTTGGAAGCTCCCAGCCATATGATTTTTAACAGGCTCACTTCTAAGGCAGGTCATCTCTCCTCCCTGCCCTATCTCTCTAGGAAATCTCCCCTCTACTCTTTCTAGTGACAAATCTGCCTGCATACCAGGTTGCTTAAGAAAAAAACCCAAACCCACAACAAAACAACTGCAGCTATTTTATATGGAATGGACTGTATTTTCCTCCTTGCACACCCGTGCAGCGAGGTGGAGGGAGGATATGAGGCCCTCCTCATAGCTCATGGTCACAGTACAGGGAAGCCAATTAAGGTCCCAGAGAGTGGGTAAAGGTGTGTTACTAATCACCTTGGGCCAGTATGAGCCTAGAGCAACCACCAGCAGATGAAGGAAAGAAGTTATTGTACGGTTTAAAACCAGTCCCTGGAGGTTTTAAATCAGAACTCCAAAATCCTGGCTGGCAATTTTTCATAATTTTTATTATTTTCCAGAAAGAAAAAGTAGGTGACCTTATTTCAGCTCCTACAAGTTTTCACAAGCCACAGAACATTGTGTAAGAAAGCTTTTCCCTGCTCTGCACTGGTGACGGCATCTGTTTTCTGAACCTGGATCTAGTTGGTGCTAGGCTGTGTTATGGATGAATTGCACAGGCAGTTTTCTGTCTCTGTCCTTTAAACCACATCATTTTCAAGAAGTAGCCCACAGTATTTTTTTTGGCTGGAGTTTGCCAGACTGTCTTGAGATTTTAGTCTTGCCAGATATTGCTATCACAATCAGTGAAATTTTTCACTGCACTTATTTCTCTCTGTAAAGAAAGCAAGCTCAGGGCCTGTGCATTTCTAAAGACTGAATGTTATGTAGGAATAGTGCTGAAAAATCTATGCTGGATTTATATGTCATATGGACACTTTTATGATGCCAAATATCCACATTTAAACCCTTGTGCTATTTAGTGCTGTTCTGTGCCATTCCCCAGACCTCCTCAGACACCATAGATTATAGTATTTCCTTTATGTTCTCCTATCAAGAGATATACTCCCCCAAAATTCTTGCTTGCTGATAAGACCTTTTTCCTCTGAATCCATGTTTCTACCACATGCTGGTTCTTTGAGCCATATCCATCTATAGATGAGTAGAGGGAAGAAAAAAGGCTGCACAGTTCCAGCAGTGCTGGAACTAAAGCCCTAACCTTTGTTAGAGGCTGAGGTTCAGCCAGGAGCTGGCATCTCAGGTATGGTTGAGCTCTGAGCCTCTTTGGGGGAGCCAGAAAAGAAAGATGCTGGAGGAGCAACTAAGAAGCAGCTACCAGAGGCATTGCTCTGAAGCACACGCTGCAAAACTCTAAGAAATGGGGACACAAATGGAAACTCTGTGACCAGACACTTAGCAAGGTCACTGATGGACAATTGTCCTTTAAAACCAGGACAATCCCATTATAGCTCCTTATTCATTACTCTTCCCATGCTTCCTGAGTGTTCAGGTCAGCCTGACTTATAAAAATAAATGCATTCAACTGTTCCTTTGATACCATGTATTCAGGAAGGAGAGAAGAAGTGTAAAAATCCTCTTGCTAACTAATGACAAGAGTCAGAGTGACTGAACCTCAACAGCCAGTCCATGTCAGGAGCCGGGGTAAGGGATGAATCTGACAGAAAGCTGCAGATAAGCTACATATTTAAACTGGAACTGACTTCAGTGGGAGTCTGGCCCAAGGAAGAGCTTCTGGATTTACCCAAACAATTTAAATAATGCAAGACAGCTTGGTCAGTTTCTCAACTTTTAGCTAGACAATCTCTTCAGATTTAACCCACCTTCATCAAAAAGCCTTTCTCAGCCTACTGAAAGACCTGGTATTGGGAAATGGGATGGTGGAAAAACACTTTGGGGATGTCCTCTCATCAAAATGATCAGTGATTGTGATTCTGATTAGCAAATCTCTAACAGACACTAGAAGCAGTGTCCATCCTTGTTTAGACAAGACCTGCTCTTGTAGCTGGCACTGCTTTGAGCAGGTTGAACTAGGTGATCTCCAAGGATATCCAACCTTAATTTTTCTGCAATTCTATGAATTTAGTGTTACAAGAAGGCTTTAGCCCACTATTAGTCATTCTTTAAATATTATTAACGAATTTTAAAAGATGATGACTACATCATTTCAGAGCCTGTTCCAGGCTTCAGTATTTATGTGACTTCAGGAATTTCTGGAGAATCACTGAGTAAGATGATGCAGGGTATATGAGGTACCTGCTCAAACTTCAGTGGGATGAAAGAAAAGGCCAAGTGTATAGGATACTAAATACAAGTTTCACACAACCATTTTTAATTTAACTAATATAGCCATATATAAAGCATGTGGTTTAAAGAATATGGTCACATTTAAAGGCCTTTCTGAGGCTTGCCTGGCTTCAGCTCTTCTGTGTACTTTTTTAGCTGTAAGAAACAGATGATAATAATAATATTTTTCCTGTTGCTTATTGACTTGACTCACTGTCCCTTTCACCAAAAATGAGACAAGCAGTGACAAAAATTATTTTGTTCACACAGAGATGACATTATATCTTCTTACCCTAAAACACCCCTAAGCAAGTGTCCTGATCTTATAAATGTTCTTTAATATTTCACATGTGTAATTCCTCAATTTCAGTTGCAATGCCAATGTGCTGGATGTTCAGTCTGCAGGATCAAAGACTTGAGACAGTCATGAGTTGTGTGACAAATGAGAAAGAGTGTGAAAACTGTTTACATGACTTCAGGCTGAACTTGCTAAGTTATTTAGATATGTAACCATGCAGAGGAAGACCAAAGATAATTTTTGAAAGCCCCTCTATTGGTTGGGAACAAGAACCCAAGTTTTTAAGGATCCAAGTCCACAAAAGGATGTTGACATGTAAAGTGAAATTTAGGTACCTAAGTCCAAAACTTATGGCCTGATCATCTGTTACGTGTTTGAAGAAGTTCCAACAGAGTTTCCTGACAAGTAGGTGTTAAGTTACACACTGCACAGTAGATTTAGTCAGTTCTTTCTGTTGAAGGTGTGATTTTGCTGGGAATAACTGAACTATCCCAGGACTAGAGAAAGACAGCAAACGTTATTGCCCCACTGAGTTAAAGGGGGCAAAGTGAATCCACTGAGGAAAAAATGGATTTCCTGCCTAAAAGTGCGAATGCTGAATCCTTTTCATTACTTTATAAAGAAATAACTATCTCATCAAAATTGCCTTAGGACCAGTGTGAAAGTATAAGCACCCAGCTAGAAGAGACGAGGCTCCAGTTCCTAACCCCAAGATTATTTCTGCTTCTTTTAACAGATTAAAATCATGATGCCCGCCCCTCAGCTTTTGCCTGGGTGAGCCAAGGCAAGGCTCTTCTGCCTGTGTGAAGGGAAGGGCACATGCCATCGATCTTCCTGTATCACTGGACTGCTGTTGTGCCTGGGGCATGATGGGGCTTTGCACCTAGGCCTGGAATAAGTGCCCAGCTCATACGCAACAGACGTGACTCCTCCCAGAAGTATTGTTCTTTGACATGCATGCAATAAATCAGCAGTCCTCGCTTTGATGGATTGTTTATGACAATGTTAACAAAGATATTTTTATTGGGTTTACAGTTAATTATTTATTGGTTTTCTATTTAGTTCCTGAGGAGAGTGAAGTTGTTTATTTTCTCATGGCTTAGTGTCACTGAGAAACTGCTATTGTTGAAAACCTTATTAAAAGTCTTTTCATATCTTTCTGTCTTTCTTTATAACAATACTAACTGTAGAAGTTAATAAGCCAATACCTACTTAATGTTAAGGGCTGCTTTTTATTATTGTTTTTTAAGCTACAGCCAGGTTAGCAATCCACATTTAATATCCAGTCTCTATTGTCCTGATCTCAGTAGGCAGAGAGAGTGAGAAACACCTGCCTCAGAGAACTCAGGTCTTTCACATAATTTACAGACTTACACAGACTTGGTAATGAGCAGTTGTAACAGTGAGGGGAAGCTGGGGTCTTTTTGGGTAATTGTTGGTGAGGTGCTATAAAGAAAGGAGCAAGGGCTTATTATCAGTGAACATTCACAAGGCAGGCTGCTGAGAAAAGTGTGTGGGTTGGGGATTTTTTGTTTGTTTTTAAGAGGAAGCAGATGTAAAGTTCAAATATTAATTTCCAGCCTAATCCATGCCTGGCAGAGAGGTTTCAGGCTCCTGGCCTGGCTTATTGCCCTGCTAGATGAAACCTCACCGTTGTTCCTGTTCCTGGGAGAAGCAGGGAGAGCCACCTTACGCTCTCCCCTGGCAGGGCTGTGCTGCCGTCCTGCATGGTCAACAGTAACTGGCACCGAGTGTGGCAGCTTCGGAACAAGGAACTCTTGGGACAGGGGTCCTTGGAGGTGGCACATTAAATCCTGTTAACGCTGCTTCTTGGTGAGCAGAGCAAGCTAAGCTCTCCTGTCCTGCTGCAGTTTAGACCAGTAATTGTATGCTGCAGGTGGGAGGGATGTTTTCATAATCATGTGAAAACCCAACAGTAGGAAGGGAAAATGTGACAAAGAATAATCCTCTGCTAAGAAGCTTGCAGTTTAAATACAAGACCATTGTTTCAGGATTTAAAGAGATTAGTGCAATGTAACATGGACACTGGGCTGGCTAACTCTGGCCTTCCCAGTTCACCCTTCCTAACCATCACCTCACTTAAATGACCATGTGTGGAGGGGAGGCACCACAATTTTCTTTTGCTCTCTGACAGGTCTGTGCATTGCAGTCCTTGTATTATCAGCTGCAGTTATCTCAGCTGTTCCAGCGTGGGCTAAACAATGCATTTCTCTTCCCTCCAACAACACTGAGAGAGATTTTCAGTAGGCAAATGTCTTCCCTAAACCAAAATGTTCAGAAGCAATCCCTTAAAATTAGTCAGTCTATACGCTTAGCTGATACCCAAGGACTTGCAATTTTCTGCTTTTTGGAGAACTCAGCTTCTTCAAGCTACCTCTGGGTCACAACAAATCCTGTGCCCTCCTCACCTGCTCAACAAGACTCCTCAGCTTCACGGCCTTTTTGATGACTGATTTCAGTACTGGCAGAGCAGATGTCTCACTGTGGTTTGGTACCTGAAAATAGACTCTCATCCCACAATTATGCACACACACTCCCTCTGCCAAGTTGCTGAGAGATAAGTTTTCCATAGCATCACATTTTTCCAGCTTATGCCTTTCTCATTCTCCATTAAGGCAGAACAGCATATTCACACAAAAGTCTTTCAGTCTTTTATAAATTTATCAACCAAAACTGACGCACAGTATTAAAAATTGTCAGACACGGCACTCCATAGTGACTCCATGTCTATCATGGTAAAAGTAGATATATTTGCTTTTATAAATAGATCACATCAGTCTGTTGACTACAAGTATTGTCCTGTTTAGGGGGTGGCTCTGCTTAGGTAAGAGCTTCTGTCACTCATACTATCCAAGAAGCTATTCTTATGTGAAACATCAAGTACCATTTGTATGTGAAGCGTAAAAGTATTCCTTTCAGGATGTGAACATGAGAATACTTATGTCTTCTGTTTCATTTATAAGTCTATGGAAAAAATCAAATCTCGCAAGAGTCCCTCTTTCTCCATCTATCCCCTCAATGTATATGTACATACTATTATTTTGTATCTTTTTATATGAAGCTGTTATGGGTTATGTTTTCTGGATTGATTGGCACAGCCAAAATAAACAGTCTTGTTAAGTTCTTGTTCAAGTGTCTTTCCAGCATTTTTTTTTCCAGATACCGGGCTTTCAGAGTTTGTTTGCTCTGTAACAGGTGGAGTCAGTGCTCTGTAGTTAACTTCCCATGAAATTAGTTAGTTTGAGTTGGAGTGACCACCCAGGAAAACACAGCAATTTTTATTAACAGTACTTCAATTAAAAGAGTGACTAAGTTCATTACTTTATGAGCTTTTGTAACTTAATTACCAGCATGTATATCAACAGCACTTGAATGTCAGCTCACATGCTCAAGCAGGTGAAGTCCTAGGAAAAAAACCCCTCTGAGCTCACGTCTCCACCTGAGGTTCAGTGCAAATTAGTATTGCAGCAAAATAAGAAAAAAAAAAAATTCTTTACTGAAAGAGTGGTTAAACCTTGGAACAGGCTGCCCAGGGAAGTGGTTGAGTCACCATCCTTGGAAGTATTTAAAAGACGTGTAGATGAGGCGCTTAGGGACATGGTTTAGTGGGCATGGTGGGGTTAGGTAGACGGGTGGACTCGGTGTCTTACTTTTCCAACCTTAATGATTCTGATTCTATGAAAGACAAGCTCTCCATGAGACACCAGTGCAATGAAGCTTGTCCAGCCCATTAATTTCAGTGTATTTGTCTGTGTCAGACAACAAGGCACTGATAATGACCTAATAAGTAAATAAATAAGTACTAAATGATTAAGTACTTTCTTATATAGCAATACCTGCATATATAACAATCTTTATAACTTTATATTTTTATAATTTATATATATACTTTTATAATTTATAATTAAAATTTATAATTTTATAATTTGTATAACAATTAATACAGTGAATTACTTCTATATGTATAAAATAAATTACTAAGTACTAAAAGGTAACAACAGAGATTAGGCTTCAGTTCTTCCATGCACAGCATGGAGATGTTATATCTAGTTTCATGTAAAAAGCTCATATTGGACTTCCCAGTGTAAAAGTCAAAAGGTAATTGCAGAGTAGCACTGTGTGTATGTTTGTATAATTACTTGAAATCAAGGACCTGTAAAGAACACGGTTATTTCAAGCTTTGTACTGCTTTCATTTTCAGTGCTGTTTGAAGAGGACAGACACAACATATAACATTTTTATAGCCACTTCAAGATCACAAGAAGGGGTACCCAATATTAATATTGCAATGGGGCTTACAGATGCTTGACAGCACATAGCAGATATTATATCTTCTTTCATTTCATTGCTTCATTTACTGAAACAAGAGTTTTATGAGAATTTGATATTGTTGTCATTGACCTTTCCTCCTGAAAACATTTGCTACCACGTTCACTATCACTATTCCTTTCAGTGGCACCTATGTATAAGGAAAAATAAATCTTTTATTTATGCTCTTTATACATCAATCTGTTTTCCTGTTATGTTTTGACTTAATAAAAGGCTCTTTAAAATGATCAGTAAACTATGCCTGTGAAATGTGCCATCTGGGAGCAGAAACAGACCTGGAATGAAGATGAGTCTTAAAAGAGGAAAAAAAGATATTTTTTGGAAAAAAAACCCAACAGACAAAAAATAGATATTTTCTTTTGAATTCTACCACATCAAATATGAAAACAGCAGGCCTGGGGCAGGAGTAGCTGCTTTCCATTAAATGACAGAAAGAAGGGAGAACTGGAGAAGACACTACAATAATGAAAGACAAATAGCCACCTCCCTATCGCAGGAACATCATTTTCAGATTATTTGCCATACTGCATCTGTGTTTTGTTCTAAATTTGTTGTGGAGTTTGTGTCAGCAAAATTTACCCACTAAGATACCTCTTTAAGACAACATTGTCTAGGGACTTGAATCACTTCAAGAAGCAATAAGATGGTTTTCAACAAATGATTTACAGGCTAAAATAAGAGTGGGTTTGAGGATAAAATTACACTTAAGGCTTAAGCTGATCTGATGATTTCCTACCACTGAGATGGGAAGCTCTCCCTTCCCTCCTCCTGCCTCCTAAGCTGCACCCCCCAATCTCAGTTACATACTCTCAACCCCATGCCACACCAGGGGTGTGTGCATGCTTGCTGGCGACGCAGAGGACCAGAGATCTCATTTGGCTCAGCAAAGGGTTCAGTAGGCACCAGAAATGGTGGAAGAAGGGGAGCAAGGTCACTCACTCAGAAGCAGTGGTAGCAGGAGTTGGTCCTCCCCCCATTTCAGCCTGGAGTGAACTGCTGGAGTAACACAGCTATTCATTCATACTGTGTAACTTATGCTTGGGGTTACGGTGCAGGAAATACTTAACCCTGTTGTGATTCGAGGTTCCTATGAAAACAAGCAAGCCCTCTGATTTACAAAGAAATAACTCACTTTAATCTGAGGCTACAAACTGTGGCAGCGATGGGAACATCCTCTCTTTGTTTCTGCATTTATGATGTTTCTTTTACATCACTGTAAAAGAAACGTTAGGCTATCAACATGACAGTATGTGGCAGGCAACAAAAATAATCTTGGAACGCAGAAGGACTATAAGGAAAAAATGGCCTCACATGAAACTGGCTATTACATCCTGGATTTCTGTCCAATTCTGCAACATCTGAGACACCCCTTAAGAGGGTCCACACTTAATGCTTTATCATAACCTAGTCCTATTACAGTCTGAGAGCTCTGAAAATGCTCTTCACCCCTGTGTGTTGAGCAATTACTGCTATCACTAAAAGGCAGCCATCCTTGACATGAAACACTAAGGCCAGTTTGTGCCATAAAAAAAAGCAGCTGTTGAGTGGTTGGAAGGGATAGTAAAGGTTTGCTGTCATGTAATAGTCCTACACAGTGCAGTTAGCCTAGGAATGATTGTAATTAAAAGCAACTGATTTACCCTGTGGAAAATGATTAAAAACTTTTGTGCTTACCATTGGCCTTATGAATGCTGTCATGCACTGTTATGAGGAGAGTGCCTTTAAATAGCTCATGAGATTTCTTGTTTGTGGCTATTTTCCATGTTTCAGAAGGATCCTTCTCAGAAACATAGTGTGAATCATTAGCTATTCAAGGTGTATCTTGATAAAAGGAGCATTTCCAATGCAGGAAGTATTTATCTAGGAAATGTAGTCATTTGTTTTTCTTTGTGCTCATGCGATTCCTCTATAATACAAAAGTGTGTACAGTCAAAAGGTTTACCAACTACATCAACAGCCAAAAAGTCAGAAAAATGGATGTGTAACCTGACAGTTTAGACACTTCAAGTTGGGTCTTTCCACAACCCTAGCCTGAAAAAATGAGGTTGTAGAATCATAGAAAAAATCAGGCTGGAAGGGACCTTGGGAGATCATCTAGTCCAATCTCTTGCTCAAAACAGGGAGAGCTTCTAAGTTAACTTGAAAGGCCTTGTCTAGTTAAGTTTTAAATATCATCACAGATGGAGATTCCTCAGCTTTTCTGAGCACCTCTTCCAGTACTGCACAGTCCTTGGGGGAAAATCTTTTTCCTTATGTCCTACCAGAATTTCCCTTGCTGCAATTTGCGTCCATGGCTGCTTTCTGGCCTCTCACTGAGCGTCTTTAAGAGGTTGGATCCATCTTCCCCATAGCCTCCCTCTAGGTGAGGGAAGACCCATTTAGGTTTCTCTAGATCTCCATTTAGGATTGTCTTCTGCAGGCTGAACAAGCCCAGTTTTCTTAGCCTTTCCTCATATCTCATGTCTGTGCCTGGAAAGATCATGGAACAGACCCTCCTGGCAGCTATGCTAAGGCACATGGAGGACAGGGAGGTGATTCGAGACAGCCAGCATGGCTTCAGCAAGGGCAAGTCCTGCCTGACTAACGTAGTGGCCTTCTATGATGGAGTGACTACATCAGTGGACACGGGAAGGGCTACGGATGTCATCTATCTGGACTTCTCTAAGGCCTTTAACACGGTCCCCCACAACATCCTTCTCCCTAAACTGGAGAGGTATGGATTTGATGGGTGGACTGTCCGGTGGGTGAGTAATTGGTTAGATGGTCGCATCCAGAGGGTAG
>NW_008796213.1:2425105-2440083 GCF_000699145.1 Aptenodytes forsteri | reverse complement strand
GGGGGAATGGCTTTAAACTAAAGGGGGGTAGATTTAGACTAGATAGAAGGAAGACATTTTTTACGCTGAGGGTGGTGAAACACTGGCACAGGTTGCCCAGAGAGGTGGTGGCTGCCCCATGCCTGGAAACCTTCAAGGTCAGGTTGGAGGGGGCTCTGAGCAACCTGATCTAGTTGAGATGTCCCTGCCCACAGCAGGGGGGTTGGACTAGATGACCTTTAAAGGTCCCTTCCAACCAACTATTCTACATTCTATGATTCTATGATTCTATCTCATGTCCTCCAGCCCCCTGACCCTCCTCTGGATTCTCCCCGCTTTACTGCTTTCTCTTGTACTGGTGTGCCCTGAAACGACACAGATTAGATGTGGCCCTACTAGTGCCGAGAAGGCAATAATCACTTCCCTCTATTTGCTAGCTACTCTTCTGCTACTGCAGATCAATAAGTAGTTCAGTGTGTATCCTATATTTTTGTTTCAAACCATCTAAATTGGAGATTTCCTATTTGTCTTGAAGGCTGGTATTTCAGGCTTCTTTATACTGCCATGAAGACTGCAGAAATGGTGTGGATTGGTTTTGTTTTATTTTCATATTAAGGGAAGCTGGATTCTCAGGAGAACATTAGACCCTGGCAGCTTGTGGATTATGGGAAGGTGTTAAACATCTCAGATACGGGAGCTGGCACTAAGAAACATCTGCTGCTGTAGACCTTGTGAAAGGGAAAAACAAAAAGCACCTTGGAAGGAAAGTGAAGTTATATGGTGGTTTGAAAGGTGTCATTCAGCCCCTGGGGATGCCATTTGATCCAAAACAATATTCTCCCATAGGATGCTGGCCAGTCAAGCTGTTCCATGCAGGGGTAAGTGTGCCTCTGGCTCCTGACACAAACTCCCTTGCTATGAAACCAAAGAACATAACGAGTCCCTAATTGTTAAATTTTCTCTTCACCCATTCTTTGGCCTATAAGTGATGTTTCCTTTACTGGGAACTGCATCAAAATGCCAGTACTCACCAGGAAGAATGAACTAACAAATGGAAAGCGTAACATGAGGCTTGGTCTTCAGCCCAGCATAACAAAAGCTCTTCTCATCAATACAATGTCCCTTTTTCCTAGCTCAGAAGGGAACCGTCTCATTTTTTACACAAGCAGGTTTACTGTTTCTTAAAAAGTATTTCAGAGCCTCAAAGGCGGCAATAATGTAGTTTCACAATGACTCTTATGTAGATGTAGATCAACATTGGAGCATCTGTTCAACTGAGGCACAAAAGGATTAATCCTTGTCCTCCTCTCACCTACCAATATGCCACCTTTTCCATGCTCTAGCATACCTGCAAATCTTCATGCCGAGGTGGTTTTCCATAGTGGTCGTAGCTCTACCCTGTGGCTGTATTCATCCTGTCTTGCTGAAGAGTCTCGCAGGGTAATGATGTGTTAAAGGCAGGGCAGCATGTCTGAAGTCATGTCTATGGTCCCAGTCCAGAGCCTTGATCACCACAAAACAACTGTTCCCCTAACTTGATAGGTAACCTCAGAACAGTTTATCTGTGTTAAATGTACACCTTCTTCACTGAGGATAGATTACTACTAAGTTTCCTTAGCAAATTTTTTGGCTTTCAGTTAAACTTTTTACTTTTTACTTATTGCAAACACAAACTAAATTACCACAGAAGTCCTAGTATACCAGAAATGCATGGTAAATTGTCTCTCTGCTTAAATAGTGTTAGTAATTACAATGCAAAAGAAAATACAGGATTTTTGTGTGTATGCTACGCAATTATAAGAGCAGTTAATCAACTTGAGAGATTAAACATAAGGCATTTACAAATTAAACAGTGTATGTGGAAGGGAGAAAAGCACCAAGTGCAATGCTTGCTGCCATTTCTGTACTGAACCATTTCTAAGCTTAACTTGCCTGTATTTGCGTCAGCAGTAAAAGCAAACATTAAAACACTGGACAGCTAAATTTTCCAATAAACCAACATGAATTTAGCCTTTTGCTCACCTACAGGAGCTTGTGATTAAGACAAAACAGTTTCTTCCTGGAACAGCCCTGGGAGTCTTCATTTAGACATCTAGGAAACCTTAGCAATCTTGGGTTAAAGATAATAGGCAAAAGTGAGAATGCTCTTTTAAAAAAAGTATGTGATTGTTTATAATTTTATTCTTTCCTGTGTGGCTTCAGATTAAGCACTGCAGTCTTGGTAATAAGACACAGTTTTATGAGGTGAATTAATCTCAGCCTCACCATCTGAAAGTACAGTAGTTGTGGTTAAGGCCTGGTTTGCTTTGCATAGCCATAAAAACAGTACAAAGCTGGTGTAAGATATTATTCATATGCAGTGGCAGAGCCAAAGGCCCGGAGTACGAGTTCCTGTGAACTCAGCAGGTTTTGTGGTATTGAGTTCATCCTTTCACTGTACTACTGTGAAGGGTACCTTACCTGTGCCCATTTGCTCACATGACTGTGCTCTGCGTCTTGGTGTCCTCTTTAGCTTTTCATCTCAAATTAACACCCATAGGGCTACATAAATTCCATTTAAGCAGTGATTCTTCTCATTTTCAGAGAGGTTGAAAGCTTTTTCATGATGACACCTGTTTGGCATGTATGAGATTAGCTATTGCCAGAGATATTCTGGTAGGTTATATGTTCCTGTCATCTTTAGCGCTGCTTCATTTTGGCAAGAACTTCTGGTTGCCTGGAGGATGTACAGGGTGGTTGTAACAATGAGAACAATGAATTTTGGAACAAATTTAGAAGAGAGTTGGTAAATTCACCATAAATTTGCATAATCTTACCAAGACAGAACAGCTTCTCAAAGGTGTGAGTCAACCACGTCTTTGCTGAGTGGAGCAAACATGGAAATGATTGGATCCAAATTTGTGACTGGTGCTTTGCTATAGGTCAGTTTTTATGACTTTCACAGTTCCTTTTGATGTTTTGATAGAATGATTAAATCCCAAGCATGAAGATGGCCACTGTAGCACTTTTACTTCTGGTCCCCGTCCAAAGATGTCTTCTCCCGCCACTCAGTAGTTTGTGGAGAGGTACAAGGAGCAGTGGGGAATACAGCAGTAACGTTGTGTGGCTGTTTGCAGTGCTTGCACACTGGCCTTTCATACAGCAGGCTGTACCTGGAACACCCAATACTTGGTTGCACAGTAGTGTGGAGGGCATCCTAGAATATGTAGCATTGCAGCAACGGGTATGTTTGATCCAACTGCAAAGCGTCATGAATCAGCTGGAAATGCAATACTAGTCAATTAAGAATGGAAACACTTGAGTATTATTTGAAGTTCAGTTTTCTTTGTAATGACGTGCTTTTTAGCTATTTTTTAGATGATGTTTATTATTTCCTTTTATTTCAGAACACATTAAAGTTTCAAAAGCCTTAACAAATCTCATCTGTAGCCAAATCCACACTTTTTTTTTCTGTTTTCATCCAACCACAAGGAATGTAGGGTAATTTCTTGTCTCCTTTAAGTGTTCATAAAAGAAATCATACGAATCTGCAAATGGTGCAGAATAGATTTTTTGTGGTCCAAATGCCCAGAATATAGATCATGTTTCATGACAGAGAACGTATTTCAGATTAAGTTATTTCACATTTTAATTATGGTATTTTTTAGAAATACTTTTTAAAAAGTGTTTGTGTTTTCAGAAAGCGTTTTTTATGGTGGCACCCAAAATAATAATTCAAATAGCTTTTCTTCTTTTCTCTTTTTTTCCCCATGGCTTCAAACTGATGTCTTAAAGCTTACTTAAACTTTGAAACAGGAGAAACAACTTGTTCCTCCTATTTCAGGAAAAAGCTAGAAAAAGTCTTGGTACAAAAACTGAAACAAACTTTAAGGAAGTCCTAAAGTCTATCACTATCAGAAGGTAGCAAATGCAGCATTCAAATGAAATGTGAACCTCAGCTCTATCTGTGCTTATATTCAAAGTCCAACCTTTTTATTCAATTTCATCAGGCTTTGAAAATTTCAGAAAAAAAGGACAAAATGTTCATGACTTTTTTCTCCATTTTTGGGTAATTGGAAAGCACATCTCTTTCTGGCAGAGCAGAGGCTTCATTGACCAGACCCATCTGTGCTGTGCTTCATAGCCCTCAGCCCTGTGCTGGGTTGGTGGAGACAGGAACAGCCACAGCCCCATGGCCACCAGGCAGCCCCCAGGGCCAGCTGGGAGGTCTGCCCACTTGTGGGCAAGGTCCAGTCCCCTGCCCCATATCATTCCTTGGGTACAGGCAGCACAAGCCCTAGGAGGGAGGGGAAGAGGTTGCAAAGGTTGTGGGTTCCTGTATGAGGTTTCCTCCTCCTCTAGTGTCACAAGATTCAGGCCTCTACTGACCAAGGTAGTGCTTGAAATCTTAGAAGCAGCTACTGAAGGTGGTACTCAGGCAGCAACACCAGCATTTCACCTTTTTTGGTAGCAGCCATCTGTCCCAGTGAGGCATTCGGGAAATAAATTCCCAGTGCAGTGCCTGCTCACTTGAGTTACACTATTTTCTTTCTATCACACAATTTGAGATTTGCTTTTACAAATTTTTCACAGTGTACATTAATTTCTTATTTCTTAACCTTTTCCAGTGCTTCTCCAAATATTGATCTGTACTCAGCAAATATTTTCTTTCTTCTGATTATACGTAGCCCTCACATATTTACAGATACTCTTAGAAGGTCTTTTACCCTGTAGGCAGAAGTTTAGTCTTGCAATCAGTCATCCATTGAAATTTTTCTTTCAGAAAACAAGAATTCTTTTCCTGCAGTTGTGGGACATTTTAAATACAAAAATAGCTCCAGGCCCAGGCTAATGGTTATAAGGCTCTAAAGAATGACATGAATTTTCTCAAGACGATTTAAACCAAAAGCAATTCATATCAAACAGCAACATATCTTCCTAGCTAGCACAGACACCAAACATCAACGGTGTCATTTTCTCATCACAAACTACTAATTTAAAAAAAAAAAAAATCTATGTAACGCTACCTTGTTAAGAACAAACAGTTAATTTAAATAGGATGCATAGTTTTCATGCCAAGTTTGAGAACCTGAAAATTTAATTTCTGTGTGGGAGGAAGTGTGCGTTTTTTCCTTGCCTAAATACAACTTTCCTCGTTTTTAAAAAGGTGCCCCCAAACCATGGTGGAACTTCTTCCTGTGGTCTCCCAGACGACCTACCATGGCAATAGTGGGCACATGTGCTGTGTGCTCCCTTTCCAGGTGTTACTGTGGCTGCAGAGCACCTGTGCGCAGCTAGCTTCTTCAGAGAGCTTCTGTTTCTCCAGTACAGACTGTTTCTGCCACTGAAGGGTTACACCTCTCCTTCCACCATTGTATACCCCAGTTGCAGCAGCTGGGATGGGTCATGGTGTACCAGGTTTGCTCTGACTCCTGGGTGTGCAATTCTGTGTTAGCCTACTATGGGTGTCAGCGCCCCTCAGCAGTGCCCGTGGTCCTAACTCCATGTCTCTTATAGGGGGGTCATCTAGAGTGCTTTCCCAGCTGACTGTGGGAAAACTATTCTGCCCTTTGTGGGAAGTGGAAAATGAACTGTTGCGAAAAGGCTTGAGGGGCTGCAGATGTCCTTCTGCACTCATATAGGTTGGTCTGGCCCCTCAGAGCAAGGAGAGAGGATGCCAGCCCAAGCCCAAGCAGATCCCAGGTTATGAGCACTGGGCATAGAAATCCGCTAATCCATGTCAGAGGCTGCTCCATATAGGAGCCTGCTTTAACTGTGCAGAGAAGATTCGGGCTAAGACACAGCAACAAGCTAAATAAAACACATTTTTCCTTTCCCTGTCACAATGGTGAAAACTAATTTTAAAAGTATGTGCTCATTATAAGCCTGACAAAGAGCCCGTTGGGCGTCTTCCTAATTACTTCAATAGCCTTGGGTGGGGTCTTGGACATTTTGGTTACCTTTTTCTGCCAGTGGGGTCAGCTGTTTCCTCTGTGTGTGCATGTGGGAGAGAGATACAGCATTGGGAAGGCATTGGCACGTATGTCTTCTCTGCCTCTCCTGGAATTCAGTAATGCCTCAGCAGACTATTTAGCAAGCCACAGGGAACCACAGAGAGTAGGCGCTTGTGGATATTATAATTAGGAATAAACTAATGAGAGCATTTGGACAAAGAGGAAGGCAGAGTAAACAACCACAGGTAAACTGCTCAGAGCCACAAACTTGGCATACAGCACTTGGCTCCCAACTCTTCTCTGCTCCTGCCATTCCCCCTACCCCAGGGGCTGATACCAGGAGGAAGCAAGACACCGGGTCACAATAAGAGGAGGCTGTGGGACAAGGAGGTAGAGAGAGGCAAGAACAGGCAGACCAACCGTAGCTGCTGGAGAGAATGTAAATCCTCCCCACTTTGTGGCTGCTAGTGGGTCAACACACTGGGGGAAACAGTCTCTGCTTCAGCGTCCGAATGTCCTATCTCCTTTCCAGCAGTCAAACACAAAGTTCCTCCCCATTCAGCTATCCATAAAGACCTAACAGCTTTGTTGCAAATATTATTCTGTGATTAAAATGGGACTCCTGAAATATGTACGGGCCCTTTGCCTGAGAGGGTGTTTCAGGACCAAGCCCTAGTTTACTAGGAGAAAATTAGAATAACGTCAGAGCTATTATCTCCCTGGGACACATGCTTGAACCCATTTATCTGTTAAGTTTCTTTCTGTATTCCAACTAAAGACAGCAGGACATGCACATCCCCAGAGGGAGGGGGTGGAGGGAATAAAAGAGGTTATTGTCACAGAGGCAGTAACCTGCAAAATCTGCAGAGCTGCCTTCATCTTTTCCCTTTGCTGTCCAATGTTTCAGAAACTTAGCTCAGCTGTTGGTGTTTTCCATTAGGCTTACTGTCAAAATAAAAATAAAAAAGGAAGATAGTGGCTGAAAAAGAGAGAGAGAAGGGAGAAGGTTATTGTCACAGAGGCAGTAACCTGCAAAATCTGCAGAGCTGCCTTCATCTTTTCCCTTTGCTGTCCAATGTTTCAGAAACTTAGCTCAGCTGTTGGTGTTTTCCATTAGGCTTACTGTCAAAATAAAAATAAAAAAGGAAGATAGTGGCTGAAAAAGAGAGAGAGAGAGGGAGAAGGGATCAAGAATCTTTATTTCATAATTTTAAAAAGGATTATGTTAAATTCCTTTTTTTTTCTGCTTCCCCAGTTTGCTAATGTTTACATTTAATCTCACTTTGATACTTAGCAGCATCAGCTTCAGCATAATCTGTCTCCTTCCCTTATTCTCCCATTTTAACTAAAATGTGGCATAACCATTAGATCCAGCTCTTAAAGGCACAGGGTCACATTTTGCTTTTCCCTCAGTTATGCTGGCAACAGCCAGCATTATGTGAGGACACAGAGGGACCTTTTAGAAGGAAAATGTACATAATTTTGGAACACTCCACTCATCTGGTCCTGTTGTTTTAGTTTAATGATCAAGAAGTTATACAGGTCACAAAAGGAGGTTACCTAATAATGACCTTAATATATAGACTCTACATTCAGAGATTACTGGGTCATAGAAGTGGTCTCAAGAGGACTGTGTCTGGACTTTTTTTCCTAGTCTTTTTTCAAGTGCTGTTTGGTTAGGACACACTATGCACAGCACTGTTGTTTTAACTGTAGTTGTGCCTACCTGTTTTCAGATAAAATTTGGTGCACATGCTTTCCATATCCAACCAGCCCTGCACCCCTTTGTTAGCACAAGTCATGAGATCTGTCCTGGAGGGGAACCAGCTCCAGGCCAGTGAGGCCAAGCAGTTGCCAGCTGCACCAGCCTGACATGTGAAATGGCCAGGAAGACAGACCAGTTAGGGGCCCAGAGTTGTAATGAGGCTACAGGAGTGAATGAAGCCATGCTGGCCAGAGCAGGAGAGCCTGTCCTCATCCCCCAACATGGAGCACAGGCTTCCCCTGGTGTCTAGGAGGGATGGGGATATTCATGGCCCAAAAAGCCCCTCGGTAAATCAGCTCCTGTAATAATCAGTGGAAACATCAGGCTGGGAATGCCCAGTAGCCTGAGGCTATAAAGCTCCTCAGTCATGTTGTGACTAAATCCTCAGAACATTGTGCTAAGATGGATTTTCTGTGTTTTTTTTTCTCATCTCCAGCCATGCTCTGCAGTTTGGCTCAAACCTTTTCTTCCATGCTACAACTGCACATGCATTTGTCAAGATGTTAACTCTTCCACATTTCTTCTCCTGTGCTCTCTTCTCCCTTTTACTGTCTGCCCTGCAGCACTGCACGAGTGGGGTTATTCCTTATCTCCCATTACAGCTCTACATGCTCGCCTGACCACCTTATTTCTGCATAAGAGCACTGTAAGAGCTTTCCAGCCTCTGCTGCATCAGTTCATCCCATCATGCCAGTAGTATTGCACAGCTGTCCTACTGTGGGCTCCTACAGGTAGGGACCTAGTACTAACAGTGGGATGGGTCTGGTGTGGTTTTGCCCAGCTCCCATCATACCTTCCTCTGACTCTGTTGATGGCACCTAGCCTCTGCAGCCTGTAGGCCAGATGCATTTGTCTTTCCTGCACTCTGGATAGCAATGCCGATGCACCCTCTCGATGCTGAGCTCTTCCAGGCAGATCCACATTACTAGAGACATAAATTCTGCTTGATGAAACATAATATCTGAAGCCTGGTTTAAAGACAGGATGTCACAGCTATGTGAACACAGATGTATGAAAGGGAGACAGACAGATAGGCATCTTGTTTTGCATTAGGCATTTGCATGTTCCTCCAAAGAGGATATTCATAAAACCTGTATCTGTAGATAAAAACCTACCACTGCTTTCTGTGGAGCCTGACATAATGATTTGGCTCCAAGAGAAGCCAAACTGGAAGCATTTCTTTAACTGTTTGCATAATCCTTTTGAGCTTTGTGAGCTCAGCTAAAAGAAGTACTAAATCCAAGCCATTCTTGGTTTGGATTTTAGTACCCAAACCTCACTTAATGAGGTTTATTAAGCCTAGTTCTGCTTATCATATCTCCTGTTACAGGGGCACAATTAATGCTGACTGGAAACCAGGCTTCCTGCCCCGCAAAAGTTTTTCCTTTGTCAAAAATGTCCTGTCTGTGTTAAGACAAATCCAACACCTTTCAGAGAAAGAGAGAGGTTCGATTTCGCTCCTCTTCTTTTGTTAAAGTGGTTTCAATTTGTGTAATTACTTGTTAAGAAGAAGAGTGAGGAAAGTGTTAACTAGGGTTATAACATTCTCATGGGATGTGGAAGAACCAAGCTGGGGTCCCTGCCTCAACTAATATTGGTTTGCTTGAAGGAAATGGAGTGCTGACAATGCTTACAAGGACTCTTTCCTCATGTAGTCAATAGACACATAAGGCTCTTGCCTCAGACGTGGGAGTTACAAGGACTTGAATCCAAGTTTTCCATACCTTGTAGCAATGCACTGTAAGATTTCATTCATCCACTGAGGACTGGGTGCTCTCTCAAGTTTGGCCAACAGTTCCCTCTGGGGTTTAGAAATGTTTCCTCCCAGAATCGGTACACACATTTTCCCTTACCTTGGAAAATTTCAGTTTCATTTAACTGATGTTTTCCAAGAAGAAACATACTCATCATACAGTTCCCTACCACCTCTAGATTACCTGAATCTCATTGATTTTACTGTTTAGAAAAGGGAGACTGTACTTTCTCCCTCTCTTCTGCAGTATGGCTATCATTATGTGTAAACACTTGTCTTGTTTTAGCCACAGGTAATGTACAAGAAATGGGGTCAGTGTGGCCTCCATTACAGTTTTTGCTATTGTGTACTACAGAAACAGTTGGGAACAACAGTAATGGTTCAAGCTCCACTGAACTAAAGCAACTTGGCAATAGGGAATTGTTCAGCTTACAGGTACGAGCTAGCTGTCTCTGTGTGGCCAGTACCATTAGTTCACTGGAGGTTTGGTGCAAGTCTGGAGCTAATTAGACTGTGGTGTTGGTCTCTTGGCACTTGATAGCACAGCCCAGGATGCAAGGAGCAGCTGATACAGCTTCTGATGAATGACAGGTGCAAACATCAGAAAGGTAAGGTCGCTCCAGTGCAAGCGATTCCATACTACCATGCTTCGCAGGTATGAAAGACAGCTTCCCCTCTCACTGAGGGGGCTGCTCTGAGCAGTACACTCTCTCCCTCCATATGCATATACACACACATGCATATAAGCTTATATGTATAGTTCTTCAAGGAAAAAAAAGGAGGTGAGGATTTGCTGGTTTTTCCATTACATTTGCTTTCAAGCTTTTGTGCCAAGCCAAGGAAGGAAGAAAGTGAGAGCGCTTCAGAGAGAAACCAGCCCACACCCTTCTCAGCAATGAGAAAGGTAATTTGGTTGTGCTGTCACCTGTGCACTGTGCCGTACACAATCAAGAAATCTTGGCAGATAACAACAACACTACGCTATTAATTTTGGTGGTTTGCGGGCGCTAGGCGCAAGAGAGGCAGCCTGTTTTGGAAGGGATCAGAGAAATGTAGCAGGCAGCAGCACCACAAGCTAGATTTTCCCCCGAGGCAACATGTCTGACACAATTGGCAGCTCATTTCTCCTGCCCCTGGATTTGAGCTGCTTCTGAATGCCTCCCTTGTACTAGGGCTGGTACTGAGCTAAATGTGGGCCTCGTGCCAATGATTACAATTCCCGTTAGCTGGAATATACATTAACTTGAGAGGTTGTGGACTTTTCCAGCAAGGGAATAGCTTGCTGTATGCATCCATTATTTTTCTGGAGGAGAAGGAACTCTATTGTGCACCTATTATTCACTCACACAATCTGTTTGTTTCATTTTCTTTTTTTTTTTAGGAAACTGGCACTATTGAAAATGGTTTTATAAAGGCTTTGGGCCAGTTTCATCACCGCACTGTAGCATTTTAGGTTGTCAAGCAATGTGGCACTGGGTGGCTGCAACCTGCTGGGGATGAGGACATACCTCAGCAACAGGCGGCTCCTTGAGCCCAGCAGGATGGCTGGGAAATTTGCCTCTACCTCTGCCCCGCCACGTATGTACACACAAGGCGAGCGGATGCCCTGCGAGCCTGAGCAGAGAGGGATCGCAGCTGGGAATAGAGTCTCTTGAAAGCTGCAATGGTTAAAAGCAGCTGTGAGAGCTCTTGAATCCAGGGCATTACCCATGGTTTAAACTCACCTTTGCTCCTTTATCCTTGAATGAATCTGCCATCCTGGGCAGATTTTAGCTATAAGCATGAGTTGTTAAATCAATGAGCTGTCTCTCCTTCTGAAGCCTAAGAAACAGTCTAGGGCTTTAAGATGCTATTCAATTTACAGCTGTTTATCAGGAAAAATCCTGGTTCACAAGTGGGAAAAGTGTGTCTTGAACAATCATCCAACACTTCATGTGTTCAGGGTATTGATTGCTTCTTTAATCTGTGCAGCCTAGGAGATTTAATTGGTTCTGACCTCCTTTTCCTCTCCAACCTGTGTGTTATTTTCTGTGCTGTCACTAAAACTGTGTGTCTCGGCTCTTATCATCATGGTCTAGTTGCTGTTTCACAAAAGGGAGCTGAGGAAAGGCCTGGAGAAGTGAGGAGCTAGTATCTGCTGCTGCTCTTGCGTGTCCTCACACCCTCCCACCACTGAAACAGGTGTCTTGATTTTTAACTTGGAGGAGCTGGTCATTTTTCCATTTCCTAAGGCTGCTAAACAAATCTGTGTGCTAAATATCTCTGTTGGTTAGGTCATTCAGGAATGAATCAGGATGTGACCTGTTTGAATAAAATAAAGTGAAAATTCCTTTCTCTGTTCTTTTGTCTTTGTGGCTCACTACAATCAGAGGCACAGTATGGTGGATTGATTGGACACCTAAAGCACCCCAGGGCCTCAGCAGAGGTGAAGGCTCATGTGTGCTTGGTATGGCACTGGTATGGCACAGACAGGCTCTGGCCAAAAGATTTTACAGTCTAAAGAAATAAACAGATGAGGAACAAGAGCAGCATTGTCTTCCCTTTTCTGCACACAGGGAAATAAGACAGAGAAAAGTCAATGGTTTACTCAAAGTTTGCCTTTTGCCTGAAGCCTGCATCACAAAGAGAAAGAAATGGAAGGGTCCCTGAATTCCTCTTGAAGACCTTTGCCACAAAGTTGTTCTCATATTTGAAAACTTTGCTGCTTCAGAAAATGATTAATTGCTTCTCTGGAGGTCTGACAGCCAAGCATACTGGTAGCATGGAAAAGTAACTCTTGCATCTGTGAAGATCTGCATACTCTCAGTGGATCTGAGGTGTCAGGCACACATCAGGCCTCCCATTTTTTGAGGATGTTTTGACTCCCTGCATTCTTTTACCTACAAACTGGTTTAAGGGGCTTATTTTGGCAACTAGTTCATTTTGCAGCAGAAATACAATTGCTTTGTCATTTCTCAATGTACAAAAAGCTTGATCTGGTGGGGAATGTTCATTTTGCAGAGGGGAATGATCAGTCTATAGACTAGGGTATCTTAAGGTTCAGGCTTTGCTTTGCAGGTCACCTGTTGCATCTCTCATTGCTTTGCCCACATGGCTGCTCAAGGAGAAAGGAAGAGCTGGACCACTCTTCCGCTTTCATCTGGAGGGAATGAGTTGAGTTGTCCTCTCATCTCACTCCTGTTTTAAATCACCTGTACTCCCCTGAAGAGCCCCACCAGTGCTACACTGGAGTAAACAAATGGGAATGTCAGTGTGTTAACTGGCAGAAGCAGTAGGTGGAAGAAGTTTTCAGAGCAGGAACAACTGGGATCTAACTTTCATGTCGCGCTTCCCATTGACTCAAGTTTTATCTCAGGCCTGTTCAGTTCCTGTGCCTGTATGCTGATGCCATAACCTCATCTGCATCTGGCGCTCATTCTTAATTGCACCCCTCTTCTATCATCTTCTTTGTATGATCCAGCCTCATCCCACTCCCGTTTGACTCAACGTAATACCACTGCATTACACCCCACCTCTAATACTATCACCACATAATCCATCTTTACTGTGTCTCTAATCTCTCAGTTTTATAATTATTAGCCAGAGCCTTTGTCTCCCTCTTTACCCCAGGACAACTTTCTTCCACAATTTCAACAAACTGATGAATCTAGGATTATACTCAAAACTAAAACATAAAGTCTGTAGAAAGCTCTGGTCTGGCTGTTCTTGGTAATGATTTGTGGTAATGAGCTTATGTTCATCATTTGGTGTTTCTCTCTGCTCCAGAGATGGCATCGGTTATTCTCGGTTTTGTATTGTCAAGCTCTGTTTTTGTTTGGTTTTGGTTTTAACATTTCATGGTTTTATTTACTGAAGAGACTTTTTTTTCTGCTGTTCTGAGGATTTAATCATAAAAGTCCCCCTGTGAATGTTCACTGCTGTCATTATTGACTTTCTAGACTGAAAGGCAGGAAATTCTCTGCATAGCTGACCTTCCTTTATGATATTAGCAGTCATTTGCGACAGAAAATTCTTGTCTGCTTAGCACTGCTAACAGCATTTTCTGTTGCTTAACTGCAAGTCATGGCCTTGGTGTTTGCATTGGCTTCATGCCACTAGAGCTTACTTTAGTGGCCAACAGGTTGCAAAAAAGCAGAACTGATGGAATCTTTGAAAAGTTTCATTTTCCAAAAGGGTTATCCAGCATTACCCAGCAAGGACTACATGCTTATAAGCTGTTATAAATCAGCACAGATTCTCTAAGGTAGGTGTAGCTCTAGCGATTTACATCAGCAACTGCCCTAGCAGCCACAAGGAAAATTAACAGTCTGTGTTTTATGAGATGCAGCAAGAGAAAGAAGTCAGGCTCCCATCAGTGACTTTCCATGTTAGCTTCTACTGACTACTGTCTCTTCCATGCTCCTTCCTCTGTGGGCTGGCGTGAGTAGTACCACCTTGACTGATGCTTGAGGAACTGAACAAAAAAACCCTTGCATATTGTCTTGAAAATTTTGGGAAAAAAAGTGGCATCCTTAATTTTTATGTAGTGCAACACACATTTGACCAAAGCAGCCTTACTAGCACATTAGTTTTATGAAGTCTTGATTTAGGGGAGACCCTGGCTCAGCATTGCTGGGCTTAACTGCGAGCATGCTTAACTTCACTCTGAGCTGTATTCACAGCCCCAGTTTCAGTATCTAGGCTATCTGTACAGTGCCTGGAGAGAAAGCCTGATGTCTGAGAATGATTCACATAATCCAGGCTGAAACACAGAGACTATCTAAGCTAGTCAAGAGGAAATACCAAGGAGAAAGCGGCATACTGAATTTTGTGTCTCTTTGGAGCTTAAAGCTAGCGGGAGTTATTTGTCTGTGCTCAAGTTTTCTTTGTAAATATGAATCCTCTCCTGACTTCTTATATCTAAAACAGGAGGGGGATCTCTTCTTAGTTCATTAGTTAGTGTACTCGACTAAGATCCAAGAACCTGGATTCAAATACCTCTTCTTCCTGAGGCAACTTTTTTCATCTTTTATATGAGCCTGGTGAATAATGAAATATCAATGGAATGTATCCTGCTTCCAAACAAAAAAGATGAGTAGGTAGTAAGACCTGCATCTCGTGTGTGAGTGGTGTGATCATGGCGAAAGGGTCATCCTCTCATTCCTTCTCTCTGCCACAATGAATATTTAATTACCTCCTGCAGATAGTGTTGTGTTTCCTCCCAGAAAAAAAATTGGAAAGCTAAAGCCCTGATAGAATTAAATCTGGCCAGGGACGTCAAGGGCAACAAGAAAAGATTCTATAGGTACATCGGGGATAAAAGGAAGGCAAGGGAAAATGTGGGCCCTCTCTGGAATGAAATGGGAGAACTGGTTACCTGGGATACGGAGAAGACGGAAGTACTCAATGACTTTTTTGCCTCCGTATTCACTGGCAAGTGCTCAAGCCTCACCGCCCAAGCTGCAGAAGGCAAAGGCGGGGACTGGGAGAATGAAGAGCTGCCCACTGTGGGAGAAGATCAGGTTCGAGACCATCTAAGGCACCTGAAGGTGCACAAGTCCATGGGACC
>NW_008796213.1:2396045-2423673 GCF_000699145.1 Aptenodytes forsteri | reverse complement strand
AGATGTCCCTGCCCATGGCAGGGGAGTTGGACTAGACCTTTAAAGGTCCGTTCCAATCCAAACTATGCTATGATTCTATAGTAACAGATTCAGCAACAGAGTTGAAAAGCTTCATCCCAGAAGATCCTGTAATTCAGGTCTTAGAGTCATCTCTTATGGTATGTATTCACATCTCCTCAGGCAGAGAAAGGATCTGAGCCAAGACACCTTATAAAACAGGAGACTTCTCAAACAGTCAAGTCACAGAGTAAAATATGTGCCCCATCTGCTTCCTCATTATGTGGAAAAAACCTGAAATGTGCAACATGGGACTTGAGAAGGGGCATTTGCAGTCATATATTTTTGTAAATATTAAGGCAAGTCTCAATATTTTGTTTGAAATATGAAATACGATGAGCTGCTCAATGTTTTCAAGGTAGATACAGTGATACAAGCATTTAAGGAGCCTCACAGGGGAAGCTTAAGCACACAAGGAATTCAGATATCTGCAAAGCTGCATGAGCAGAATTTAAATTTTGGTTATTTAAATGTAGATCTGTGAAGTATCTGCTCAGCATCTAAGTGCTCTTGTGAATGTGAGCTCAGGCAGCTAGATCAATGTCACAAGGGAGCCCTGGGGCAGAAGGACAACTAAAAAATACCTCAAAGTCCCTTCCAACTTACAACTCCATTGCACTGTATGGCTATGTAAAGTTCATCCTGGCTGCTGTTGCTTTGAGGTTTGGTGAGATTCTGCCATCCAAACTGTTGCCGCAGGAAGCTGCAACCTCAGCTGAGGAGCCAGCAAGAGTCATCATGGATAATGAAGCTCAAATGCCAGCAGTCCAGTTTTGATAGAACTTCTTTTCTTCTTCTGGGAGCTATTTTTTTTTTCTCTTTGTGCTCCTAGTTATGAGGTACTTCTTGGCCTCTTGTGGAAGCTACTTTCTCTTTTTGGTTGATGGCACTGGTGCTGTATGAGCTGCTGCAGTGCCAGATCGGGGCCTTATATTTTGGGCAGAGGAATGGACCAGCTCTTGGTTTCTAGCCCCAGCTCTACCATCAATTCATTCAGTGAGTGAGTCACTTTGTGTGTATGTCTCCATTTATCCATCTCTATGGTGGGAAGGAGACTAATGTCTGTGTCATGCATCAATATTTTTCCACTGTGCTGGCATACTAGCAGGCAGATGCTGCATGGCCTATGGAGCAGGGCAGGGCTCTGGCTGCAGAGCAGAGTTTCTGGTTCAGGGGAACTTCCTCCCCACACACACTCTGTTTTCAAATTGAACCAGGACAAATCTAAAAAATATCTGTCTGTTTGATAGAAGATTTGCAAGGGACTCTCACAGCAACTGAGGCGTCAGGGCAGACTGGAACCCCGCCTTGGGTTTGGCAGAAGCTCATCAAAGCCAAAGCTGAACTGACATCATGAGCTGGTATTCTCCAGTGAAAAAGAGATTATTTTTCTTGGAAGGCCCACAGGCTGCTGATCTTAGGTCACCTGTTGCCTTGTTTCACCTTCTATTCTCTTATTAGCTTATAAGTTATTTCACACAATAAGTTACTAAAGAGGACATAGAGGCACCTCACCTGAAGCACTGGTCACTCCAGAGCATCCCCTGGGAAATACAGGGTTTCTACACTCCCAGCCTGCTGAAGTTGTCCTTTCACCATGACAGCATCTGTGATGGGAAGGAAGGACAGCTTTGGAGTACCTCTACCAGCTCTCTGATCTCACTGTTCATGGGCTGCAAAAAGGCAGCTGGCAGCTTCCCTGTTTGGTCTTCACTCACTCCTTTCCTCCCTGCCCTATTTCCAGGTTTCTTAAAAAGACTGTATGGGAGTAGCATTGTGTACAGACACTCACTGACAGCATCGGGATGGAGGAATCAAATGGAAAAGCTGCTCCCTTGGTATCTAGTCATATCACTGAGAGTTGCATAAATGTCCATTTTCACCTTAAACAGCCTGCCAGAGGCAGCAGTCAGTCACACCTCTCCTGTGCCTGAAAGGTCTTGGAGATACTGGGAGCACTGAAGGACTTGCAGCTCCAACACCTGAATTTGTGAGAATTGGCAAAACATAAATATTCACCTTAACATGACTGTGACAGTGTCTAGCACTGCACTGATTTAAGACCTGAATATCGACCAGCCGGCAGACCAGCTCTCAGCCTCCTGGTTCCAGCAGCACGGTACCCTCTCCTACCAGATGCATCTTCAGGATGAATTCTTCACCATAAAGCTCCTCTGCTTGATACTTCCAAAGCAATCTAGGAGCATTTAATATTTATAAATAGTTAGGATTTCTACCCTGCTTCAGCATTCATTATAGTTGCAGTGATTCAAACCTCCAGCATAGGCAGAAACTGCCTTGAGCTGAAACTGAGCAACTATCTAATAAAATATAGTCATGAGATGAATAGACGCCGTATAGTTGAAGTGCCCTGAGCATGCTTGAAAGATTTATTTCCTGGCTTCATCTGGAAGGCTTTTTAATACGGATGATATGACTCTCTGTGTATATACATTTATATGGGAGAGAAAAAGATCTCCAGTTTTAAGGGGGAAAAGGGGCATTTACACTTCTTGAGGAGATGCCACAGGGAAAGCATTCTTTATTTTACATGGACCTGTTATATTTACAGCTGCATTTCCTGTAAGAAAACAGATGTGAGTGTATCATTCACAGTCTTAAAGTCAAATTTGCCCTACAGTTGCGGTACACACAGAGAGACAGTCAAAGCTGGAACATCTGAAGACTGCACTGTGGGGCCTTGAACCACAGATGGGGAGAATTTGTATTTGAGCTTAGATAAGGAACAGGCTGCTAGAGAGAATTCTGTAGCCAGACTCAGATTAAGGAAAAATAAATAATAATTAAAAAATCACATATAATGTATCTTCAGAGTAACATCTTCAGGGTCTGAAAAAGGAGAGATCAGTAAACATTTCATGCTCTCATATCCCTTTGACCTGTATGCCAGTCTTATCACACATCTCTTCTGTCTCTCTCAGCTGCTGCTCCTCTGTTGCTCCTAGGGTGCTTGCTCCAGAGGCTGGAGGTGGAGGGGAAGATTAGGGAAGGAAGTTCCTGAGATTCTTCTCCTCTCCCTTTCTAGGCTGGATATATAAAGCAGTGACAATGAATGAGCAGAGGAAGTGTCCTGCTGCTGGCAGCCAGGAGGCAGAGCCATCCTGCAGGGATCTTTCTGCAAAATAGTTCCAATTCTGGTTTAGAGGGGGAAGGAGCCTGTCTGGCCTCCTTCATCCTCTCTTATCAGCTGCTATTTCTTTAGATGTAAACGATGAAATGATACAGCACCTCAGAAGAGCTTCCACCACTGAAAATGTGTTCCTTTGTTACCCCACAGGATTTTAAGTTTTCTCGTGGTTTTCTTTCATTTTTCAAGCCTGCAATGCGCACCCTAAGTGCTGCTTCTCCCTTGTCTACTCACTTTGAAACATCTTGTTCACAGACCCTGCTGACATTAAGATTGTCATGCCAGGGTAGCTAGTCTGATGCAGTTAAGTTAATGAAGCCATCTATACCCACTGTGTTCGTTTGCTAGAGGGCTTTCACTAAGGTAGTTTACTAAATTAAAGTGTACTTCCTCAAGCCCTCCCTACTGATTGAAGTCTTTCCAGTAGGAGTTATACCACAATGTTTTTTTCCTCAGCGGTTGACAGATCATTACTCCCTTCATATGGTGCAACTTGCACCTTCTTGATGCAAATCATCTTGATGCACATCATCTCAAAATTGACCATGCTGATGACTGGATCCACCTCCTCCAGAAAGCAACTCATCCTGTCCTAAGTGACTTAATTGAGCTAAGAAGGAATAATCATCCTCTTGTGGCATCTCTCTTTCTCTCTCCCCCTCTCTAGGAAACATAAAACTAGTTTGCTCCAGCTTCATAATTTCCAGACAGGTACATTTGAGTGAGCCCACTCCTAGCTTTAACCTTGCTTTCAGATCCATCTCTGATATGTTATGGTAAGAAGAAGAGTATATAGTGAGAGAGTTAGTTAGCCACTCTCTGCTTGAATTATACCTTTTGTCATCTCCTTGGCATGTAAAATACTGTCTTACATTCATGTGCTGTTCATGTAGGAGTAACCTGAGGCAGTCTGAGCATAGGAAAAGAAGTGGAGTCGCCTTAAACAAGACAACCTTATTTGACCCTCCTCCTTCCTTTACAGCTGGTGTTACTTGAAGCTGGGACAGAGAAGAATGAGGGGACTGAGGCTAAGGCCAGACTTTGGCATGAGGCAGACAGGAGCTGAACAGGTTTTCTCCATGCCTTCCTGCCAGTGCCCATAAATCCTGAGTCACAGTGCCATCTGTCATTCCAGCTCTTGGTTCTTTCCCTTAATTCTTCTATTTATACCTTCTGAGCTGGAGTCTCCTTTCTTATGTGCCAGTTTTACACCAGTGTAAATTCACAAATGTCTGTGGATTTGTTCCTGGCTTACACTCACCTATAAAAGAAGAGGATTAGACTCATCATTTCTAGGTACCAAATGGAGTATCCCCCATCCTTTCATTCTGCTAAATACTCCTTGTGTTCCTATTTTTCATCAGTCTGTTCCAACACACAGCAACCTGCTGTTATTCCAGTGCTGTATTCCCACAAAGCACACCCTGATGCTGCTGCTGAAGCTGTGCCAGGGACAGTACATACCTGCAGCTTCCTCCATGCTGGGTCGCTCTGGGATAAACGCTTCCAGTGTTGTCTTCCATGGGGTCAATGTCAGCAAGGAGACGTCTATCAGTAGCCTTTTTGTTCAGCATCACCTCTCCACATTCAGCCTGGTTATTGTAGATTGTCCTTAGGATTGCTTAGTGTTCCCGATAGTACTGTTGAAGAGTGCCAGTTAAGGATTTGGACCTTCCTGTTCTCTGCACTGGCCAAATGGAGGAAAAGGCCAGGACTTGTCTTGCAGAACTGAAGTCTAAGCACGGCATTATATGTTCTTAATAAAGGAGTGATTTATATGAATCACAGTAGCAAAATGTTCTTGCAGAGCACATACCCCACTCCCTGACTTAAGCGTCCAAGGGCAGCTGTACATCATTCCAGAGGAGGCTTTCACCTTAGACATGGGTTAGCGTATAAGCCCCCTACATTACAGAGGAGTAGCTACAGAGCTAGGATTCAATTCAAGAGTGTCCTTTAATGAAGTTACTTGTGGCTGTTTATTGGACAAAAATAAATTCCAACTGGCCCATATAACAAATGAAACTCAACTACAAAAATGTAATGATATTTATTCACACAGCTGCCAGCAAACTCACATGCACCATGAGTCATTCCAGATGTGGATAAAAACAAAGTCTGTCTGTGAAAGTAAGTTTCCTGATCCCGAGGAGACTTGGTTTGGGAGAGGAGCTGCACACTGACTTCAGCTGTACTCAGAAGAACAGACAGGTTCTCCTTCAAAGGGGGAGGGGAAGAGGAAAAGCCATTTATTTATTCCTGAAAAGAAAGGAGGTAGGAAATTAAAAAGCTACTATACAGCTAGACATACGATTTTAAAGAGGAGGATGCTTTGGAAGACTTTGCTGCTGCTGCTGTTCTATTACAGTGCTCATGCCACTGTGACCCACAGATGGAGCAGAGGTAAGATTTGAACATCAAAAACTATTTAAGAGAAAACTTTGAGTTTGTAGATTTGGTCTGAAATTATGTTCCATTATACGTGTATATATACATATGTATAAAATTTGTCCCTCCCAACTCTGGAATTCTTTTTCTCCATTAAACAGGTCAGCTAAATAGTTATATAGACAAATAGAAAAATACACATGCATAAGTGCATAAAGGTAAAATGATATATGTATTCTATTATAATACAAATATATATATGAAATATCCCAAGAACAAAAACTACATTCTTTTCTCACTTTTTCCTTTCTCTCTTCTCCTTTTTCTCCTGCATGGACAAAAATTATAGGTCATGAAACCTTAAAGCAAAAGCCTTTGCAGTCACAGGTGGCATAATCTTCTGCTCCACCAGGCAGGTACCCGGTAATAGTAAACACAACAATGCCTGGATTGTGCAAGGTGCCTAGGAATGCCTGCGACCCTACCCTGACAGACTAGCACATACAACATAGAGAAAGCTACCTGAGGTGTTCTTATGCTTCAGCTGCCACTATGACAATATATAGTTACGACATATTTATAGTCAAGTGTGTGACAGTTATATATGAAATGGTTTGGGACTATTGGATTGCATAGGAGATGCTTACTTAAAAGCTAGTGATGATGTCCTTTCCCTTTTTTGTTTTATTCTCTCCTCTGGTATTTGGCACGGGTTCGGTAGCTGCTGGAAGTGGAGAAAGGAAACACCTCCCAAAAGATTTATTTGGTTCTGATGTTGAAATTCACAGATACTTAAAGGAACCGGAGTCTATTAAAAAATCAAGAATTCAGATGCCCCCCTCCCCACCCCAGTCTCCCATGTCTTCCTCATTATAGCTGGTTCCTTTCTAGTATGCTATTTGGGTTTGGTTTTGATTTTGTAGGGGAGGCAATGGCTGAATGAAGCAATGAAGAGCTATGCAATTCTGCTAAGGCTGTATGTATGCTTAATTGTTCCTTACAGTTAGTGGGGGCTCACTGACAGGGCATTGACCTGGGACTCAGAATGGCAGGTTCTTTCCCCAGCTTTTTCATCAGCCTCTTGGATGATACTGGATGAGTCATTATACCTGCATGTACCTTACTTTTCTTTTACTGTATAATAGCGGTAATGACACCAATCGTCATCATAAAATCCCTTAATTCTGTAGATAAGAGTTTGTCTTTCCAGGGATGACACATAAAAAGGTGAGAAAATCAGAACTAGATCTTCATATGTGAAAAAAACAACTCTACCTTTTGGAAGAATGAGTCCACCTTACCTATGAAATGGAAAAAAAGCAAAAAGAAAGAGGTTCATTTCCACAGAATAATCACTATGCAATTTAAGGATGTTCTTCACTTTTGCTAACACACTTATTTTAAAAAAACAACACCACCACCACAACCCTAAAAGGAATCCATGTAACTATTAAAGTCCAATTTTAATCACCATGAATATTTACAGGAAAATGTCAGAACTCTATTGTGCCTTTTGGGAAAGCAGATTGTTTTCAAGCTGGAAACTCTAGAGCTTGTTTTTGGAGACTTCAGAGGGAAGAGAAGATTCATTCCCTGTTGTGATAAGGAGTTCAGTTCTCACAAATATTGTATACAGACATCTGCTGAGGAGGAAACCAGATTTCTTCTCCACAGCTGCTGGGACTATTCAGCTCCAAATTGTTTTAGAGGCATGACTCCTTCAACAATAGCTACTTCAGAGAACCTCCACTCCCCTAAACTAGCTATGTGTCAGCCTAACCAATCCTACCCTAATCTGCAGTATCTAGAGGGCCAAAGCACTGTCCTAATTTTTGAATTGCTTAGAAACCTAAGAGGAAATTTAAGTACCGAGGCACAACACACCCTTCTGCACACTCAGAGCTCTTCCCTCCCTCCACAAAGGACAACTGACTCTTGTCTGGGTTAAACCTCAGTCATTTAAGTCTTATCCAATTCCTGATCTGAGTTTTGCAATGGAAAAGGAAAGACAGATCAGCATCTGGTCTGATGGAAATGAAAGACAGATCTGCATATCATCTCCATGTTGACTAGTAGTCCAGATTGTTTACAAAACAGTAGAACAAAGGGTCCTGCTTTAATTACCAACAGTTATTGTTTGCAATAGAAATGAACAGTCAATATCAGATAAAACAAGGGCTAGCTTTTACTGTTTTTTCTCTAGGGGGCACTGGGGCAACCTTGGATGCCCAGCCCTTGTAACCAAATATTTAAGCTTTGGCTCAAGAAAAAAGTCAGACGTGAAGAAAGGTGAACATACTTATGCTGACTGGTGAGTGGGAGCTCCAGACTGCCACCTCCCTTTTCCCTTTGCTTTTACGAGCATCAATGAATGGGAAAAAAAGCATTTCTGGCAGGAAAACTGAGCACTTATATTTTTTTTTTTTTTTTTTTTTTTTTTTTTTTTTTTTTTTTTTTTTTTTTTTTTTTTTTTTTTTTTTTTTTTTTTTTTTTTTTTTTTTTTTTTTTTTTTTTTTATTAAACTCCCTCAGCCAGCGTTAAAAATCTCACACACTCCTCAGCCTGCCTAGATCCAGCTGTGGACATTGGTCCAGAAGTCACAGGCAAAGCGTGGTCCCCAGGATGGACATGTTCAGAATAATAAAGAAAAGATCCTGAGTGGTGACAAAATAATTTGCTTGTCATCATCTCAGGTTTCCTTGAGCCTCTTGTAGGCTTAGCTGTATGGTATTACCCTCTCAGATTTTGTGAAGCACCACTCTAGGGAGAAAAGGTAATGTTAGGTCTCTACTGAGTAATATTCCCTATGCGATGGTAGAGGTGAGGTCGTATTAATTTCTGAAGGTCCCAAATAAGAATTCCAGATCTTAAGAGATGTTTTTGCTGGAGAAACCAAGGAACAAATCCTGTTCTTTGACAACAAAAAATGAACAAAAAAACCCATGCAGCTGTGGTAACCAGAGACAGTGTCACTGCTTGCCACCCAGTTGCTTTCATCAAACTGCTCTGACGAGTACCAATACATTGGAGAGCAGAAGTTAGCTTCAGATCTGCACTATAAGAATTGCCTGTTCCCTGAGGAGAAACGTTAAAGCAATCCTTATTAGCATGTTTCATCTCAGCTGGCTGTAGTTTATTTGCTGTAAGGGCTTCCTGATTCAAATAAATGGCACACAAACAGTAGCATGCTTGCTACATGGTTGCTCAGGGAGTGAAGATGCAGTACGATTTCTTGTGGTTGTGGCTTCTTGGACAGTGGAGAAGCAGCTGCAATGGTAAGTTTGCCCCTCAGTGGAGGCTGGAAAAGGAGATGTTGAAAGACACAAAATAAGAAGGTAAAACTCTTTTCACCCATCAGTGAGAAAAGGATGTATTTGCTATATTAGCACCACTGAGGTTTCATGCTTTTGGGGAATGGCTGTGCTGTGCCTTCGAGACCTCAGAAGCAGTATTACAGTCACATCCAGATCTATCTGGTCCACATGCATTATTTTGTACCCAGTCTCTAGTGCCTGGTGAAAGTCAGATGGTCGTTCCATAACACCAGGGGAACAGTTTGTTCTCCTTAGAGGCTTTCTGCAGAAGGAATTACTTGGAAGAACAGAAGGTCCATCCTCCTTGATTTCCCCACAACAGTGCAAGCTTTTAGTATTTGCTCTAGTGTTGTGGCAACTGAGTTTGTGAGTTTGACGGAGCAGCTGCTACCTGAGCAACTTTTGCAGACTGCTTCTGCTTGTGGGCTTTGCTACAGCAGGCTGGCAGCTCTCCAGTGCCAGGAGAGGGAGGACTATGTAGAAGAGAAAGAGAGACTGGTTGTTGCTAGAAAGCCAGCAAGTCCTTTTATAAGGAAGCAGTGTTTAACATATTCTGTACTCTGTGATCATTTGTTACGTACCAGGTTGCTGGTGATCTTGCTGCGTGGGCAAAGGATGAGCGCCTTGGAGATTAGGGCATGCACTGCATCCCCACACCTTTTGACCTTTTTTGCCTCTCTTCCCTCCCATCTCATATTGCACCCTTACAGCCAGGCACTCCCTTCTTGAGCAACTTCTGGGATTCCACCGCTGACAGTAGCACTTGTTTGACATTTTTGTCTTGGACAGCACGAGCAAAGGGAATGTGGCCTGAACACAACATGTAATTACAACACAAATGGTCAAACACATATACGCATATATGCCCAGCAGGCCTTCAGTATACCACGTTATGGCCTTGCCTTATTTAAGACATGCTGAGGTTTCCAAAGGTCTGGTCCAAGGGTAAAAAGAAATTACACCAGCTGGACTGGCTACAAGAACATTTTAAAATGCAATATCTATTTAACGTCCTTTAATTTCCATAAAGCCATTGTTATCCAATTCTTAAAATATATAGTGCACATAAAACAATGAAAGATATGAAATGTTATGAAACAGAGCCAACTCTGTCTAAGCCTGGCTGTGTAAAGAATGTTTCTTCCTATGGTGAAAATGCAATATTTCCCTTTTCTCTGGCTCCCACGTGATCACTTGGAAAATTACCTCAGCTGCCCCAACTTCCCTGCTTGTTGGACCCATGCCAGTGACCTCACTGGAGCTGCAAAAGGCTTGATCGATCTGCTGCAGAGGTTTTTCCCACCTACCCCGAGTCTGTTCCATAAATCTGTACCAGTTCCTGGGAATGCCTGTTTGTAGGCTGGAGTCTTCTGGTCTGGGGGTTTATTTGTCTGATGCGAATTATTACCTCACCAAGTATTGCAACTGTACCTGTAAAGAGAGGGAGGCACTGCCTGAAGGGCAGTCCGGGATTGAAATTCAGAGGAACTAGCTTTGCAGCTGGATGACCTGAAGAAGACAATTTATATTCTTATGCTTTTACTTCCTGAATTCCTTTGCAAAGAGTTGCATAAGAGATGAGTATAAAGGTAAGTCATAGACCTAAATATAGATCCTTAAAAACCAAACTGTCCTACACTGCAAGTAGTAGGAAGGAGGTATTAGAAGAATGTTTTCTGCCCTTGAAGAAATTAGAAGAAAGCAAAGACAAAAATATGTTTTCAAGCAGGTCTGGAAAATATTTGAGAATTAATGAACTAAGGAGGCAACTACAATATCTGCATGGCACAATAGTGTGTGGAGCAGAGATTACAGACCCAGGGCCGAGGCAAGCTGCCTGCCTTGCACATCACGGGACAGTGCAGGGATTCCAGCTGGTGTCCCAGCAGGGTGATAGTCACGTGCATGGCATGTGCCCAAGGGAATGAGCTCTGCCTTTCAACAACGATCACCTGGTTAGACCCAGTGCCACAGTGATATGGTCGTACTGCTTCTGGCTCTGACATCTCTGCCTTATGCTTTGCTGTGCGGCACAGACGTGGCCCTCCCGTTCCTTGTGGCAGATCCCTTGGGCATCAGCTGCGGTGGCAGTCTGAAGCTATTAAACAAACAGTTATTGCAGGAAGAGCAGGAAGAGGACTGAAGAAGGGGCTGAAAAGGGATTAGTTATTAGTACCCAAGAAAGCTGCTTGGTGTTGCGAAAGGTAGCTGGAATATAACAGTCTCTGAACGGATTTAACCTATGTAGGATAAATATACAGTAGGGTAGGGCTGCAACTGTAATCAAAATCCTTTCTAGTATGTCCTGATTCCCCAAATGCTCCTTTAGGGGCAGACTTAGTTAATTTGACCTGCATGGAGGATGATCCCTGAATCAGAATTCACAGTGGATACCTGACACTGAAAGACATACAAAGGATGCTTAAAAAAATCAAAGTTTATAATCTTTTCTAGGGCAATGATGATAAACTGATGAGATCAAGGGGAGGATAGATTATAGAAGCTTCCACGTTTTAGTTTAGATCACAGATGGATATTGTACTCTATAAAAGCAGTCATGCTGCTAGCAAGGAAGGATCTAAGTGATTCTGAGGATCTTTTCGCCACAGAAAGCAGCCAAAAAATGGCTAAAGCTTCCAGCTCATACAGTCATAAACTGGTTGACAGACTCAAAAGTTAAAAAGAGAAAGGAGCTAGACAATTTTGAGGAAATCTGGGTAAGCAACAAGAGGAAGACACACGAGGTAGAGCTGTTTTGTCTTTGATATGTGCTAGACTAAGTGAGAACTATGTCTACTGACATAGTGAAAGTGGCACCAGTAGAATCTTCTAAGTGATCCCAGTTCCATCACAGTACTGAGGACTGGCAAGTCAGTAAGACATTTGCTGTCACTTTGGTCATTTTTTTAGGATTCCTGCATGCTGTAGTGTCCCATCTATTTGCTTCAGTCCCAGGTATAGAACTGTCATGGGATCCAGATCAGTTTGCACAAGGGTCCTCATGTTCCAACCGAAGTCCAGCTCAGAAGCACCTCCTGCCATTTAAATACCTCCTTACACTTTCACATGGAAATAGCTCCCTTCACCTTACCTTTAACAACCGCCTCACTGCTCTTAATGCATGCTGTTAAGCCAATGTTTCCTGCCGTAGGTGAAGCAGCTCTGTTATGAATGAAATAACTCATGTATACATGCAAAGACTGTAGAGCACTCTGAGAGTCCCCTCCTGATTATCTTACACTCAACTGCTGGGCCCAGAGACCCCATGAGTACCTGGCATTATGCAAACACACAGACTAAAAACCAAATCTTTCTTTCTCCAAAGAACTTTCAGTGTAATTAAGGAGAGGAAATGTTAGCATCCTTTTTCATTGTGAGGCATGGAGTCATTAAATCACTTGCCCCAGATCTCTTCAGGATGACTGTGTGCATGTAGTCCTGTATGTTGTTAATAGTGGTGATTTTTTTAAAATTCTGTTTCTGAAGGATAAAGTGCTTTTCTTGTTTTCTTGGGGTAGATCATGCCAGATTCAGCAGGAGCATAATGACTTCTCAGGCAGAAAGAAATCCTGTCAGAAGCACTGAATAGTACAATGTCATTGAAAGGAAAGTCAGCAGGTCTTAATGAACATCATCAGGTGGCAGAGACTGATTACTCAAATAGTGACAGGCAGGATGTAAATTGCTGAGGTAAAGCACTGAGTGGTGGAGCAATTAACTTTGCACGCAGTGCCTGTGCTCAGGTTCAAGGCAGGGCAGGACCCATAGGGCCAAGCCTAGGGTGTGGGAAATGAACACTGGTGCTTGACCGAGTGCACAGCCTGCACCCACTTTGAACCCGGGCTCTGCAAAACCATGCATTCTCCCTCTGCACCCTGGTGGGTCTGCTGAAGGGAGCTGAGTCCATTCAAGATGCAGAGAAGCTCACTGGAGACATGGACCTGGCTGCAGCAAAACAGGGAGCTGTGCAAGTGTCTTGAAGTGGGCAAACCAGTCTGCTCCTTGCTTTAACTTTAAAAGCACTGAAATGTGCAAACCAGCACCGCTGAAGTCAATGGGAGTTTTGCCACTCTCAGCAGTGAGGCCACAATCTCAGTCATTGTCTGGAATGTGGTTTCCTGTAGTAACCTTGATTGTTAAAAGCTTCCAGCCCAAAGGCGTTATTTGTTGGTTAAAGTGTTTTTCAGCAAAATGGCACTGGCGTGGGTGAAGCTCATGCAGGTCAGCTACATGGATAGCTGATGGTGGGAAGCAGAGGAGAAAACATATCAAAGCATCACAACAAAAAAAAAAAAGCAACTTGAGGATAAGCTGCAAATAACACTTGTGGGGAGACACATAGACAAAAGTCCCCAAGGGGACAGTCATCTGTGGGGTTTTCTCTCCCACTGGAAGGAAAGAAAGCAGAGGAAGGGATCCTGTATGCCTCTATTGTCCCTATGTCTCTTATTACCCCGAAACCTCGTTTTATTTGGCTATTGCTATGGCAGCTTTATGATCTATCCCCCCAGCATACTTGCTAATGCAGAGATACTAAATCAGCCTGAGTCTGCACCACAAGTCACAGGGCTCCCTTGCCTACTCAGTGGCTAACCCTTAGTCGGTAATTCTTTTTATCCACCCTGAGGTGCTCCAGGCTGCAGCAATAACCTGGCTCCTCCTGTCTTGCTATCGTGGTGCTTGTCGCAGGGCGACAGCTATGCTCAGCTGGAATAAGCTCCACTATTCCCAGTTTCCACAAACATTCCTTTCCTCTGGTGAAAGCGTATGTGGGGCCTTTCCTGGCCCAGTTTGCTGGTTACGTTTGGCACCTCCCCAGTTCCCCTGAGATCGGCACGCATACCATTCGTCCTCTGGAAATTCCTCCCCAGCCACAGGGAAACAGGTCACCAGCCAGGAGCCAGGCTCCAAACTTGCTGAGTCTCTCTCCACTCAGGAGGAGCCAGGTGGGTAGCTGAAAAAAAGTCTCTGAGAAAGGGAAAAATAAGTTGTTCAAAGCTCAGAGGTTATTTGGGAGGAAATGGGACAGTGGAAGGGCAATGCTGTGCTGCAGTCTTGTGTTGGAGACCCAAATGCACAAGGTCTTCTGCGACACCTGCGTGACCTCCCTGCACCCCCTGGCATGGCACTGGGGAAGCAGAACACTTTGGTTAGGTTTTGCCTAATTGTGAACAGGGTAAACTGCACCGGACTGGATGTGGATATCTGCTGCCAGCCAGAACATCAGGATTTCATTGTCTCCATCTATTTGGCAGATGGTAGCATCCCCCAAATGGAGCTGATGCTTCTAATCTCTTCTCTGTCTTGGAAAGAGTACAGACTTTCCAGTCTGGCAGGGCTTATTTGAGCCACAGAGAAGGACATGAGAAGCAAAGGCAAAAGGCAGAGATGGTGAGAAAGAATAGAGAAAAAGCTGGAGGTAAAAATGGCAAATGGAAGGAAGTAGTATGAATGAGAAGAAAAGAGGAAGAGAAAGGAAAAGTGTGGAGAGAGAGAAAATGTGATAAATGTGGATGGGAAAGATTAAAGCACACATACGTTTAAGATTAGGGTAGCATTCATCCCCTTGTCAGCATGGTATGCAACCCCATTTGAACCTGCCCTTCAGAAGATGTCCATCTGTCACAGCTGGTCTTCATCTTATCCATCTGCTTCTCAGGCTCATGGGATGGCTGCATTTCTCTGGAGCTGGCACTGCCTTTTTCTCATGTAAGCAGGACTCGTGTTTGCTTCTGGGCCCCACCAGCCTCTCAGTACACCAGGATATTGAGATACACTAGTCTGGGCAATTCACCACCGGTCACAGTATAAAAGTTAAAGTTACTGCTACTGAATCAGCAATATGTCGAGGTCTCTGCACGTCTTTTTTTTTTTTTTTTTGCCTCCCTTTGAGCTTTCTAAACTATGTAGGTGTGAAAAAAGACTCTTCCCACTGCACAAGAAACAGCCTGTTTTATTCCACAGAAGCTGCAAGAACTTGCTCTTTTACAGGGCTATGAGGCTACAGCATTTCCCATTAATACCAGTCAAGCTTTCCCATTAACACCAGTCATAGTAACAGTGCCGACAGCTGCACAAGTCCCTGTTTCCCCCTATCAGTCCCTGGAGGAATGGATCAAGTTCTGCAAGCCCTCACTTTCCTCCCTGGTTTTCATAATGCTCACAGCCATGACATTACGTTTTTTCCCCCCCCTTTTTTTCATAACCCCCCCAGCCATGACATTACGTTTTTGTTTATGCCTGGCTCTGAAGAAACACAAAGTAATTGTTTATTGAATTTATTTATTAAACACAGATTTTATGTCTGAAGGAACTGTTCATGTCTCCTAAAGCCCCCTCCTAAAATAAAAGACATTTAAGGCATGCCTCATTCTTATTTACTGCAATTGTTCGTGGCTTGGCACTGAACAAACGGCATTTCCAGTTAAACACTACTTGTAGACGTCCTGATATAGTATAGCATGTGTTAACTGAAACCATTCATTTCTCATAGTCGCAGCAGCTTCTGGTTTTCTGGATTGCCATGCCAATTTGGCAGAAAGTTTTGGAAGGTAGTAAGTCTAATGATAAAAACGTATATACTGCTTGTTTTTTTGCTTTCTACCACCAGGGTTTTTAATAAACAGAACTCAAAGGGGCTGACATACCTTGACTCCTACTTAGCAAATCTAAAGCTCAGTTGGGTCCTCATGAAGATGCAAGGATAGAAAAGTACCCAAAGATACCACCACACTGGGGTACCCAGATCAACAAAAATCAGATACAATCAGGCCCAGTTAGGCTCAAGTGGCAAAGGGCAGTGTGTGACTGCTGTGTTGGGGTCTCCAGCAGAAGGAGGATGATGACATGGCCCTGCTTCCACACAGGATGCCTGGGAGAAGCCAGGGTGAAATGAACAGGCAGCACGGTGTCTGAGCTCTGCTCAGAGGATCCCAGTTTTGATGAATGGACTACAGATACCAGGTATCCTCTGTCAGCTATCAAGAACAGCCAAAACCTGCTTTCTGGCCCAGGCTTAGGGTTTTTAGCTGCGTTGTCTAACCTTCCTGCCTTCCATACCAGGTCCTTGTCTCTCACTGTGCCCCACCTCTCCCTAAAACCAGCCCTGCTGCACAGAGGGAAGACAGCAGCCACTTGGCTGAGGTCTGGGCAATGTTGCATGCTGCAGATGGAGGGAATCCTTCAGGAATGAAGAGAGCTGAGGGGAGGATATAGTTGTTTAGCAATGGGACTGAGAAAGATGAGGCAGTCACAAGCTGGCAACCGCACAGACTTGGGGCTTGTCTTGCCATGGTGATGTATTTCTCATGTTCACAGTAGGGAAATGCTGTGGGCTCCAGCTGATGAAGTCTGTCTTTAAAGAGTCTGCCTGGTAAATAGCTAAGTGTTAGGGATGCCATAAGAAATTGTATTTCCCTAGAAAGACACTCCTTTTCTAGACAGAAATTGTATTTAGGGAGCAGGCTGTCGGACATTTGCTGGGAATTTCTGGATGCCCTTCAAACCCTGAACAACTAACTGCATGTGCCACAGATCATCAATCCAGCACGTATCCGGTTATGTCAGCCCTAATCTCTGTGCATGCTGCTCACAGCCAGCGTGGTCCAGCTGAGGTGAACTCCAAAACTGAACAACGTGTGCACATATATCTTCCAAAGGAACATATGGGGACTCCTAAGCAAAATATCACCATCAAGGCAAAGAGCTCAGTTTCTACTTGCACAAATTTGTCAGTGAGGTAAATGTAACCAACTTGTCACATGTCTTAAATACTCTATACCCCTCCCACCTTTCTATTTACATGATCAAAGATGGAAGTGTGTATCATGTCCGGCTGGCTTTTCAGACCCATCCATTATGTCCCCCAGTTTTTCACTCCTGGTTGAATTCATGCTGCCAATCAAGACATAAACTGTCAAAGAAGCAAATGTATCTCCCCTGACGCCTCTGTATATGAATGCTGCTGAGCCTGAGGCTGGACCTCAGCACCCTCTGAATGTCTGCCCGCTGAGTTGGAAAAGAGTGCTAGTCCTTCTCACTGCAATTCAGCTGGGAGCAGCTACTTGAACATACGGTTTACTTATCTGTTTTCAAAACCCAGTGCATTTCCTTATGGGTGCTTTTGTTGACAAAGTAGCACATGCATTACTTAAAGTTATAAATCACCTTCTGAATGTCCCTTTCACAAGCAACTGAAGCACTCACACCAGCCTCTCTCTGTAACCCAAGGCAATGGGTAACAGCTACTAACCCAGTGTGTCCGAGGAGCTCAGCCATGACAAACTACTTTGCATTCTGCTTCATCCTTAATACCTGCGCACTGCTCAGAGGTCAAAACAGAACTTAAAGATTAATGGGGTTAGCATTTAGAAGTATAAATAGGGGAACAAGTAGTCCCTGCCTTATTTTGTGGCCATGCTAAATGTCAATCTACCCCTATAAATAATTAGTTCGTTCATCATTCAGACAATGATTACCTCTTACCTATAGGCCAAAGACCAGTAATAAAATTCCCCTAATATGACAAAAGAAAGTCATGTGAAGATGATGTAAGATGAATATCAATCACATGTTCATAACCAGATGATCTCTATAAGCTTACCTGGGAGACCATCATCACTACCAAGCTGAGGAAGAACTGTCATGCAGAATTATCACACGATGAAGTCTATTTTTTGCAAGGAGTGCTTTTCTAGGCACAAGACAACAGATGTCAGATTGACCGAAAGATTTTTCATTAGCAGCCTATAATGATAACCCACGGAGCATATACATGCTGGCAAAAACTTTTCTAAGTAAGCACATTTCATTATGCAAGCTTCAGAGTGTTCGAATTAGTAAGAAGAAAGCCCAAATCCAGGAAAAGACAGGTTGAAATTTACAATGTGAGTATCACAGCAGCTTATCTAAAGTGCTTCTCCACAGTAATAATGTCTTCTTTACCAGTCCCCATGCACAGAGGAATTAAATCAAAGAATAAAGTCCCAGCTGGTTTCAGTCAGCAACATGTTAGAGCTTTTCACTGGAAATCAAGTCTTCCTCCCTTTCTCCAAATTTATTCTTCCTAAGTTTAGAGCATGAGGTCATTAACATTTTTTCCTTAAACATTTACTTAGACTATTTTCCTGTAAGCCAAAATCTATTTTACAAGTTCAGCTCAAAAGACTCCAGGAGAAGAGAATGTATGGTAAGGAAGAATCATAGAATCATAGAATCATTGAGGTTGGAAAAGACCTCTAAGATCACCGAGTCCAACCGTCAACCCAACAGCACCATGCCCACTAAACCATGTCCCTAAGCGCCTCATCTACACGTCTTTTAAATACCTCCAGGGATGGGGACTCCACCACTTAGTACTGAATCAAATATACGGGATAAACTGGCACTGTCCTCTTGGGCTGGGAGCCATTGAGAGATGGCATCCCTAAGGGCAGGAACTGCAGCAGTGAAAGATGTTGAGTTTTGAATTTCCATCAATTTCAGGAGCAACTGTCAGCATTTTGTGCCTTTCAGGTCCCACTCCTCAGAAAACAAGATATTTGGGTTATTTTGTTGGCTGTAAGATTTCTGTAAGACTGAAATTAAAAAAAAAAGTAACCTTCTCTTCCCTCCGATCCCAAGCAGGCCTTTCACAGCACAGGGCTCTCTGTGACCCAGCTGCCCACAGAGCAGCGTCACGGGGCTGGTGGTGCCAGCTCAGGTCATCTGAGGACCTTGTCCACAGTGTCCAGCTGCCTTTAGCAATTTTCAATACTCAAGGTTCTGGCAGGACTTTCTGTATTTAATGGTGAATCCAGTTGTACGTCAGTCTCAGCTTTACTTCAGCAGATCTAGGAATAGTCAGATTTTAGGAGTGCATGAAATAACAAGGAACAGTGGAAAAATGACAGCTTTGTAAAATGGAAATCCCTTATGTGTGTTTGTGAAGTGGGGAAGGCAGCTATATAAATAATCCATTTTGCATTCATCCTTCAGATTTCTTTGCTATGTTTCCAGCAATATTACAAAGATTGTCTTGGCCCTGCATTGCATCAGCACACATTGAAATCCACCAATTAGACTTTGTGGATGATTATATTTGAGTTCCATTAACTTTTTAATATTATTTTCATGCAGATACAATGGAGCCCAGACATTCATGCAGGTGTGAACTTGACAGAATAGGTGCCTTCTCATGGTGATCTTCACTCACCGCTCTAGAAGACACACGCGGTTCTCCTGCCTCTTACCCAGGGATGCAGCACAGCTTTTCACCCTTCATGTTCCGCTCAGGTGGCAAAACAGCTGTACCAGTCCAGTTCAGAAACATACTTGAATCCATCTTCACCTCTGAGTTACTTTCTCAGACTTCTTGTCTTTATCATCACTACTAGAAAACATACAACGTTTTGAAAAGGCATTGTCTCCAGAAATAACTCATTTTTTTCACAAAAAGGACCCAGTATCCCCTTGCTTTTTGTTTATTGGGCAAGGCTGATTTATATGCTTTCTCCATTCAGCACATATTCATGTCATTAAGAAAACCAGCAGCAGGTGCACTGACATTTGGAGCTCAATGAACAGCTGGAAAGGCAGCTGGGGTTTCCCTGTTTTTGAAGAACAAGTGAAATCCCAGAGCAGAGGAAGCAGAAAACTGGGATTTATGTATTCTCCTCCTAACAATTTATTTCAACTCGGATGGGGATTTGAAGGAGAGGAAGACAATTCTGGTTCTTTCTAATCTGAGGGAGAAGAAATGGTCAATAATGTTTATTCCTCTTCAGTTTTGAGCTGCGATATTGATACTTAGTGAGTTTGAGGAATAGCTTGTTGTTTTGCATGTGTGCTACTATATGGGGGTGAACAGTTCATACATGAATAAAATAATAAATAGTTTGTTATGAGTTCAATAACAGTTCCTAGATCCACTGTCAAACACTTGAATTTCCTTGCTAGTTGACACTATTCACAGATGGCTTAAGTGAATAATTCCAGGGTCCCCATCATTTCTTCTGTTTTTCTTCACCTCAGCTAACAGCTCGATGATCTCAGTGGGACAGTTCCATAGGATAATTCAGCACAGGACAATTCAATCAGCAATAACAAGAAACCTTCATTTTTCTTAATCTGCAGATCATATGGCCACAGATTTTAAAGTCAGGATGCCCATGTATTTTTTCAATTTGGCCACCTGCACAGAATTTCATGTAGTATCTCTTTCAACAGATTCAATGCATTGTGTTTCATTAATGCATATTTTCTGAAAAGGCAGACAGTTCGAACTGGAAGACATCATGAGGTGGAAATCTGCTAATTCTCTTGTTAGCATGTAGTAGGACATTTTCATTCTCCCAGATAAAAAGGCAAGGTAATTTCAAAGAGACCTCCTAAATCTACATAGTATTGGTTGTTTAGATAAAGCACATTATATTGTTCCTACTCTCTGAGAAGACATTTTATGGAACTAGTCAATGACAACAGTTAATACTTGGACTGAAGAATCTGAGCTGTCATTCATGATAAAGAAATAAAATTCATACTGCTCCCTGCTACGTCTGTGGTTCAAACTGGACCTTTGATTCCTTTCTCACCAGTTGAATTTACTCTGTTAAAAGTTCAGGGGGATTTAAGCATAGAAGGGAAAGAAGCGTTCGGCAGCTAGTGGTCCTGCAGCCGATCCTCACCTCTAGCAGGAGCAATGACTACACTAGTTGAGGTGGCCATCCACAGAAAGGAGCCTGTGAGCTTGGTGGTGAGATCAAGGGCGTGTAGGCATGAGGAAGGGCTTCTGCTTTTCCTGACCAGGGCTGATGTCCATCCTTATGTCACCTGAGAACTGGAATCATCACCATATGTCCGAAGAGCAGTTGGACCACACTTGCACTGGGAGTTTCTCACATGTAGGAGTGCTGCTGGCGTAGCAGCTGTGATGGGGAGTGAGACAGCTAAAATCTACCACTCTTCCTTCGGTTTGTTTTTTCCTTTCATTCATTACCAGACAGATCCCTGGCTTGGCTTACTGTGTGGCCATACAAAGTGGTGTCAGCACAAAGGGAAGGAGGGAGAGCTTGACTGAGGGTCAGGAATGCCGGACTGCCCCTTGAAGCTGCAGCTGTGATTAGGTCAGCCTCAGCAAAACCCTAGCTACTCAGTCTCCTTTGTCTGCCAGGAAACCAAGGAAGCCTGACTGAAAAAGAAAGTACAACAAAATGTAAAAAGGCCATTCTTAACTACTGGACGCCTCTCCTCTGTGTTCAGTGTCTCAGCTCTGTGTAAATACGTAACCTGGGAGGTGGTGCAGGGCTTGAGCCCACCCCTTTGGGCTCTGTGATGCTAATATGAAAAGGGCAGAGAACTGGAGAGAGAGATTTGGTTTTGAAGGGCTTGCCTTTCAGAGCAGCAACAGCACGATGCATAGATTTCTTGGAGCTGCTGCAGCTCTGTCTTTTCCCTCGAAGCAGAGCTCTGATTTCCATTGTTCTCCCTCCATTGTTCAACAGGAGAGTCATCCACTTTGCTCTGCTCCTAGGGTCCTTCCCCATGGCTCAGCACCGAAACACCAACACCCGGCTGTATTTCTTCCTGCCCTCATTCCCTCCCTTCTCTCCTTCTTCCTGGGAGAAATGGAAGTAGATTGGATCATCATTATATCCCTTCACTTGCTCATTTGTGAGAAACATTTTCAAATGTGTTTAATTAAGATTGCTTTGTGTCTTCCCCTTGCATAAGGGCTGTTGTGAGCAACACAGATAGGGAAGGAGAGGTGACCCTGCAATGAAGACAGGGATATAAAGCACTGGTTCATTTCCCAACTCTGCCTGAAATTTCCTGTTACTGAAATTGCTTATTGCCTCTGTGTTAAACCTGTGGAACAGGGTTGATATTTCCTTTCTTTATTGCTGCCCTTCACTCATATAGTGTTCACCATAGCCTACGCCCAGTTCCTGGTAATATGGCAGCAAACTGAAGGGTAATGATATATTTCACTTCTTTCCTTCAGTTTCTCTGTGTGCATTTTTTCTCTCCATGCCTTCTACGGCAACTTTACTCCAGCACGTTAAAGGCCTCTCTTGGCTCACTGCATCTTTTTTTGTGAGCATAAATAATTCCAGGTGGGGACCCCCTCTTTATGACCAAGGGAAGAATAAATAACACAGCATACATTGCTCCAGGCTTGGAACAGGTGAAAATGCTGCATAATGGAAATTCCATCTGAGGGAATAAATTCTCAGACCATTTTAGTTGGTTGATGCTAGTCATATCTTTGAAACCATTTTACTTAAATCATAAAAGAAAAAAAAATCCTCTGCCTCTCACAAACACAGGCTTAGATGCACCTTTTCCTTCCCTAGCAATATCCATTTCTGTAAACATAAGGGTTTTCTGGTCTTTCTAATACACCTTTACATTTCTTACTCATGCCAAGTAGCTAGAAAGGCTATTACCACTCTAGTTTTTATACAGAAACTCTGTTGCATGTTAATCTACTCTAACACATCTCAAGACATTTATGAAGTGCAGAAGTGTAGGTTGGAGTGGGTTCTGTTTTATGGAACTGAGATACCCTTTCAGAGTATGTGTGTTTCTTAAAAAGGAAATAAATTAGTAAAAGGTAACTTTGAAAAATCTGATTATGTGATGAACTAAGGAATTGAATACAATCTGTTATTAATTCTAAGTGTTTTAAACTGTTTTTTTTTTCAAAGAACAGTGTTCTGTTCTTGCCAGCTCTTGCCAGCTTTTGTAGGGAGATCTACTTCCTACATCCTTATTGACAAAACTTAGACTTTAAAGATGAAGCTTTTTTCTTTTAACTATTTTTTTAATAACTAAAAGAAGAAACAAATGTCTATTCTCACTTTCAGCCAACAGGCAGGAATAAAGAGAGACCATTGCCACTATTAATTTTAGTCTTAGGAGCCAAGATAGCAAGGATATGAAGCTGAAAGTAAAAAGAGGCAAATTCTCTTGGTAGCTGCTTTTAAAATGTGTTAGTTCATGTTGGTTTGTAATTAAAGTGTCTTCTCCATCTCGCTGCTGTGTACTCCTAAGGGGCATTGGGATTTAATGTCCCAATAATGGAGATTTAAATGTATTAAAGTTGGAATGCACAAGCCTTTGCATTGCACTTGTTGTCATGGGAGCTACTTATGTGAGTAACTGCAATTCCAGATACAAGTTTCAGAAGCTAGCTTATAGCACTGCAGTGCTTTTTCCTTGTCTTTCTAGGGATTTGTGTGTGTTTCCCTTATTTTATTCCTCTTGCTCTTCCTCCAGCTTCCCGCTCTTTCCACTTCTCCTGTGCTAGGACAAAGTGTTCAATCATTTCTAATATAGCAGTTTTGATACAGGAAAGCAAAAACTCAGGAAGCTTAGAGGAGTTATGTCTGAGCAAGCTCCGTTGCAGGGCTGGCCAGCCAAGCCTCAGGTTCTGCCCTGGCAGCGATTGCAAGCCCAGGGCAGTATAAACACCTTGCAGATGGTGAACACACATCCTTCTGGGGATGAGGCAAGTGCAGGACAAGAAGTAAAGAAGGATGGGATTACTATGCATAAAACCTGTTCATCACTTATTAACACTGTAGTCTTTGTGATTTACATTACTACTTTCACTGCCCACCACGCACCTCTCATAGGTCAACACCACTTCACCCTGGAGGAAGCAATGCTTCTGGTACCAAGATCTGCTGCAGGCACAAAGCAGGTAGCTGCTCAGGGCAGCAAAACATTTAGTGACTTTGATTGACTGCAGGATGGTAAGGACAGGTATTTCACAATTAGCCTGAGGCAGTAAATTTGGGATAGTGAATTGTTACCTTAGCAAGGGAACAACTCAGCATAAGGACCCACCAAAGAGTCATCTGCAGAAATAAAACTCTTTACGCATAAAATATACTTCTGGCCTGATTGTAAACACTCGTAAGCAAGGTGATCAAAGAGGAACATGAAACAAAAAGCCTTTATCAAGGGTATGCAAACTTTGACACTTAAGTTCTCTTCTCTTCTGCAGTGCATGGTCAAGGAGAAATGTAGAGACTGAGTTCAAAACAATGCTTCCCACACACTGTTAAAGAAAATCCTCTTGTGAGCATTTCAGGCATTTGTCCTAAGATCCAAAGCAACAATGACTTCTAGGAACTGCCCAGCAGTCTCTGCAACAAAACAGGTTCAGCCAGCCTAGATCACTCATAATTTTTGCATAGCATTATAATGGCTGCTGTGTCTGCCTATACAATCACCTTGTGGACAGTGCTGAGTTCATTTGCTTTGGCAAATGCTTGAATTCAGCTTGAAGAATCATCTTCATTTTTCAAAGAAGTCAGTGCTATTGAGAAAATCTGTTATCAGGTGATCAACAAATGTCTTCTCTTGATGGGAGCCTCTGGGTGTGCTGAGATCCATTTAGTGCAAATTCCAGGCAGGTTAGAGAAAAATGTCGTGACACAAGGAAAATTTCCAGCTCACTAGAGGAACCCGCATATGCTCCAGGCTGAGTAACAACAAGCTTAAAAGGGTTATGTATCTGGCCCAGGAGAAGGCTTTTTTTGACTCTTGCAGAAGCTGGCATAAAAAAAAGGCTGAGCATGGCCACGGATTTTTTTTTATTTGCTTTTCTAGCCATGTGATGTTTAGGCTAGGGAAAAACTCACACCACTGGAGTATAATTCAAATGTTCTGTTTGTCTGGGCTTCTTATAGGACAGAACAAAACAACAATAACCAATGAATTTATAAAAAAAATGTTTTACATACTTTACCATGCCTTCATGAACCATAACCTATAAAGTTTTACATTTTTCTTTCCTTTCATTTAGGGGAAGTATGCATATTTGTTTCCATGCACAAATGCATTTGCAGCACTGAACAGCTATTTTGTAGTAAACACTTTTATTCCCTGCTTTACCAATAAGATAAAGCCAAATAGGGAGAAATTACTGTCATTATAATTTGGGATGCATTAACCTCTTTCTATTGAGGTCTAGGAGTCCTGACTTCAAAAGCTTTGAGCAGGAAAGGGAAACTTTTGCTTTGAGAGGTCAAGCTGGATGTATTGCTGAGCTTGTAGCAGTTTCTCACTACTAAGGGGTGGTTGTGAGCTTGCAGTAAAAAGACGGTTGTGGTGGTCTGAGATATGGTTTTGCAGACCCCTATTAAACCCTGTTACAACTGCTGGCGAACACATAAAGGAGTTTCAGAGATTGCTTTTCCTTTTTAGGTCCATCACTGAACAGGAACTGCTGCTGCCTGTGCAACCACTCCCTGCCTAGCATTCCCAGAAATAGGGAGCTGGTCCCAGGAAGCCAGTGATGCCCAGAGAAATGATTTTCATGAGTTTCTTTAGAGTCAGGCCATAGTAATCTAAGACAAGAAGACACAACTGCCAGCCTGCTTACTGTATTTGGCTTATAGGACAACTCCAGTTGGACCACTGCCTTTCCTTATGCCAACAGGCAACTCTCCTTTGCTTTGCTTGCAGGGAGTCAGGAGTTTTGGCCCACAAGTCCTTCTTGTTCCTCTGCTCCTCCTGTCCTTCATGAAAGGGGTCCCACTGAAGCAATGAGATAGCCCTTTTCCACGCCCCTGAAGTCAATCAAAATAATTCCTACTGAGTCATGACCCCAGTTAAACTGTGTTAAACTGTGTTCATGTCCTGGAGCCCCGGGGAGCTGTACGTGTTTTGGAGCGATGGCCTGCACAGGGCCTGATTCATGCTCTTGGCTTCATATCTTTTCGTAGGAGAAGAAAATGGCATGATGCATAAATAATTGAGCGCTCCTGCTCCAAAGACATCACAGGCAGCAATTGGGAAATCATGAGCAGGAGTGTGGACTGGAAAGCAAAAGCAAACATCTGTACCCTCACCAGTGAAACTGCATGGAAAACCTGGGAGGGGATCACAAATGTTTACCACGTGACTAATGAGGTCCAGAAAATTCTGGCACAGTTCTTAAAAAAAAGATGAAAGCATTTTTAAAATAAAACTATTGCCAGCCTCAGATGTGACGTTACATTTAAACTGTAAAGAAATTTCTAAGCTGTCATGAGCTAAATAGAAGCAGACCAATGAGTTGGCAAATACGGCTGTAGCTCTTGTTTGAAAACACAGGTAGTCCTTAAGGAGAAGTGGAGTTGAGTCAACAGAGCTGTAGGAGACTGGATGGACTCCTGCAATGAGCGGTGCAGAAAACAGGGACTCCTGAACCACATTTTGATGGGCACTTTTAGCCACCCTTAGTACTAGACTTGTTGGCTGCCCACCCTCTTCAGGCACAAGCAGTGGTGTGCTCCAGGACACAGGATGAGGCTGTTCAGGGTCGGCAGGTGGGCTGGCAGCAGGTGGCTGCACTCAGGCACACTTCTCCCATCCACCTCCAGCCCTGAGACCTCAGTGGGCAGTGAGGGAGGTCAGATCAGGGACCACTCCTAAGGCCCTCTGAAGAAGGGATTTGGAATAGGATGAGCCTGGTAGTACACAGATATATAATAGAAAATGTTTTCAGTAAGGATAATCAAAACCTTATTTTTCCTACCTCATCTCTGTGGATCATAAGCTTTTTGTTATGTGACTTTTCAGCCCTTAGGACAGAAGCACCCACATCTCCATTGGAGATTTCTTTACACATTTGTAAGAGAAGTAAAAACAATAAATCAATAGGAGTCTCTCCACTGACTTCAGAGATCACTGGATTGGGCTTTCTCTGTCAATACTGATTAGGGATCTCTCCTCCTCAGACATTCACGGCTACTGCCATTGAAACGAATTGGCTGCAACATCACTATAAAATGACGCACATTGTTCTGCATCTTGCTATGAAATAATTGCTTGACAGTTTTACAGGGAACTCCCTTGGGGAAGAAAATAGTAAAGAGATGGTAAGTCACAGTAATACTCCTCTGCTGTTCTTTGATACTCTCCAGCTAACTCATGTCAAAGATGGAAGTAAATGCAGGAAGAAGTAAAGTCAGCAGAAAAGTTTCAAGTGGAATTTGCAATCACTAAATGCAGAAACTGGCTGCAAATCTTTCTCTGTCTCAGCTTTTGTGCTTAACTGTGTGTTAAGTCAGTGTAATGAAAATCAGAGAGTACTTGCTCTAAATGTTCATACAATCTTGGAGGAACTCGTGAATTCATGGAGAGGACTGTGGAGGGAGTGATATTGGAAGGATTTGACTACTGTGCAGGAAAAGAGAGAAAGGGAAGGACTGAAATAAAATGTGGATCAGGAAAATCAGATCAGGAAAATCAAAATGACAAATACAAATGAGCTCTGAAAGAGTTTCTGATTAGATCCTCTAAGAACTGTAACAAAGTTTGATATGTTTTGGGAACAAGATAATGAGATCAGGGAGTCAGTGCTAGCCTGGTCCCTACAGAGGATGGCATGCTTCTGATATGCATACAAAGTCCTTTCTCACAATACAGCAGCTCAGGCTCTTGTCCCTTCGAATCTCCTAACCTAATCCCTGTCATCCTGGGAACAGCTGGGTAGGAAAACCCAGCTGTTTTCTGAGGTGCTACCTGTGATTCAGCAAGTGGGTCAGTACTAAATGGATAATATGGCATTCATTTTTAGAATCATAGAATAGAATCATAGAATCATTTAGGTTGGAAAAGACCTTTAAGATCATCAAGTCCAACCTAGCACTGCCAAGTCCACCACTAAACCATGTCCCTAAGCGCCTCATCTACACGTCTTTTAAATACCTCCAGGGATGGTGACTCCACCACTTCCCTGGGCAGC
>NW_008796213.1:2363469-2394239 GCF_000699145.1 Aptenodytes forsteri | reverse complement strand
GTCCCAAGGCCCTGAAGTCTCTCTTGATTGCCCTCAGACTTCTTGTTGCAACTTCATTGCTGCCTACCTGAAAAATCAATAATGGATAGTAATCTGAGGGCCATACCAGGGTAGGAAGCTTTCTTTTCACATCTTTAACCCGGGCCCCAGGGAGGCAGCAGACTTCCCTGAGAAGTGGGTCCGGTCTGCGTTTTGGACCTTCTGTTCCCTTCAGAAGGGGGTCTCCTATGACAATGACCTGTCTTTTTTTCTTTATGGAAGCAGTTTTGACACAGGGTGTAGGCCAACTTAACCTCCAAGCTAGATGTGGGAGTCCTTCACTGAGGCTTTTCTGGGTGAGTGGTGATGGGCTGAATCTGATGACTCCTAGCTCAGCTCTGTGGTAGGAATCTGAACTTGTCCTGAAAGCTAAAAGCGACCGGTGTGATGACAATAAGCATGACAGCACTGAAGCAAGATGCCATAGACACCTTTTCCATGGCTCAGGGAATATCTGAGATGTAAATCACCTGCATGTGTAGATGTACTCTGCACTCTGCAGCTGTTTCCACTGAAAGGGCATCTAAAAGAGATAAAAATGAATTGTCATCATTATGGACTGGATTTCTGCCAGCTGCTTAGTAATTAGAGTTTTAATTGCCTGGTAATAAAAATTTTAATTACTCAGCAATTAGTGCTTGAAGTTTCAAGTGCTTCACATGCACTCAGTTGCATTCTTGAATTGCCAAGAGCAAAAGACGGAATAGCTCCAGTGTGTCTCAGCAAAGCTCTGAGCAAGAGGGGTGAACATCAGTGATGGAGCAGCAGCAGAAAAAGGGTATAGCCCCAGCTACCAGTGGTTAGCCAAGCAAACACTCTTGCAGAGCAGAACCTGCAGACAGCTGGTGACCTTTCCCAAACTCACCACCTCCTCAGCTGGGCCAGACAAGATGGTCGGGTCGTAAAGGCATCATGCTGGGGAAAGGCTACTGCAGAGACCAAGTCCTTTTCAACACCTCTGTTCTTTTACTTGGTGCATTCATTCCTTCAGGCTTTTAGTCACATACCCTGCAAGTACTATTTGGTTATTTAACAAGTTTTAACCTAAACTCACATGGATCCAATAGGAACCACCTAGCTCTGTAGGTGTCTTACCAAAATGCCTGAAACCCATCACTGCAAGATGCATTTACAGTTAGCAGTATCCAGCTGCAGTATGTTTATTGCAATTCAACAAACTATTTTACCTATACTATACTCCCCAGCTAATTCAAGGCCAAAATACCCTTTGCTGGGTCAAGCATGAATTACTTCATACCTAGTATTATCCCAATTAATTTTTCTTATACTAGATAGCAAAGGTCCTAATTAACACAATCTCTGAGGGCCTGGTTTCTTTCTCCTTGCATTACTTGAACTTAAATATCATTAAGAAGTTAAACTTTAACAAAGTCAACAGTTGGCAACAGCCCAGGAAACAGGACTGCATTTAGGCTACAGAGTCTGTGCCTTTCAAAAGGTGGGTTTTTTTTCCTTTTTTTAATTGCTTTCCAAATTTACCTATTGGTAAACAACAGTTAAAAGTTGAGAAGTGGAGTTTATGAGGAAATGCACCGATAGTCACATAAGTACAGCTTTAAAAAAACCTTCCTGTTCCTGAGTATTAGAAAAAATCTGACAAATCCAAACTATGGTTACCTAAACATCAACATCTAAATCATATACACATAATATTAAACAAAACAGGGGTTTTCCCCTCTGCTCTGAAAGGAACTGACACCTTTTAATAGTACTTAGTTACCTGGTTAGTAACCTAGTTAGTAACTCAAAGCATTTAGGTGGTCTGTAACGTAGCATCAGATGTTTTTTGTACTCGGTACTGTACAGGTCAATGATTCCACAAATGCTCTACCTCACTGGGGTACTGAGTTCAGGGGCTATACATATGTTTTCTGTCTCACTTCCCTGGGACAATATCTGTAGTACACTTCATAGTGGCAAATAAATACCTGATCATAGCAGACACTGTTGTTTCTAGCTATAACACTGTGAAGTATTAAAGTCATAATAAATTGGGATTTACCTCATTGAATGTAGCTGTCTTGTCTAAGCTGGTAACAGGCTCAATGAATAGACATAGGCATCTCCAAAGGGTGAGTCACTCCTTCCAGACATATATGCCCAGGACAGATGAGGTGATCTACTCTCTGGAGGAGCTGTCTCTATCAACTAAGGAGACATCAACTTTTAGACAGCTGAAACCAGGAGAAATGTAGGGTCTTAGAAGTTTGTCCATAGGAGAATGGCCTGAAGAAAGTAGGCTGTGTTGATGGTCAGTATTGATTTCCCCTTGCAGAGCCAGGAAAAGAACATGTATTTCATGCAGTGTTGATGTTGCTGTTACCATTACTATTCCTTACACCGTGTCTGCACCTCAGAGTCACATGCTTGGATTATAAACCACTCTGTGTTAGACACTGTATAGATACAGGACAAACAGCTGACCTCCATCCCTAGTAGATTATGGTCAAAGCAGTCCATGCCGCCCATTTTATTTACAGTGAGAAGTCATACTGTACAGTAAGTCTTTGCAACAGGCAGTTCTTTGGTTAAATCTACTATTGAAAAGTGTTTCCTCTTTTCAGTGTTTGCCACCCTATGGAACCTCTCTTTTCCCATTGTTATTTTCCAGCTATGCTTTTCCCAGCTGCTCAGCGATTCAAGAGGTCCTCAGCTGCCTTCCTTAACCCAGTGCTACAAAACTCGCTGGAAGATGTGGTCCTGCTTTACGAGGTTCAGTATATGGGAGCAGATGGTACCTTAAGCCCTAACCAACACTGGGGTTACTGTCCACACTGGGGTTATCTATTATCTGTCTTCAAGTCACTTTTACTCATCTCAGCAGTAAACCCATTGCTGACTATGTAATAGCTCACCAGAACGGAGGGAACAGACATATATATGACAAACTCATCATATATATGTGCTTTCAGTGCTTAAGCAGGCAGCAGTTGCCTGCAGTACCTCAAATGTGGGTTCTAGCTCATTGACAGGCAAAGTGAAAACGACAGCAAATGGCTTTCCACTGAAAGCAACTTTCTTCCAGAACAGTTACGTATTAATAACACAATGCATTTAAATTCTTTGGTCTGAGTCTCAGTCCCAAATTATTTGTTCAAATCATTAAAGCCACGAGTACCAGTCATTGCAAAGTAATCCCAAGGGCATGACTGTTTCACTCCAGAATGATTCAGGTCCCCTTTTTCACAGCAGTGGAGACTGCAGATGTAATGCACAGTCTGGAACAGTGTCACATGGTTAGCTAAGGGAAAGTGGCCCACCTGAAGAAGGTGCATGGGTCAAATCTATCTATCCCACACCTTCAGAAACTGGGATTGGATGACCAAACAGGGGAGATAGGCTGGGAAGCTGTGGTCTCTCACGCAGAGCTAGGCCACCACTGCTATCCCTGGCAGGGCAAACGGCCTTTCCGAGCTGTGCTGCTGTCTCCACCTCTCCAATCCTCATGTGGCACCAGCAGCAACCCATGCCTGTTTTGGACAATAGAAGACTACCTGTTTTTTCCTTTTCCTCTCTCCTTTCCCCGTAACCTGTCTCTAATTTTTTCAGGTAGGTAACACAGGAGTCCAATGTTCGCATAGATACTTTCTGATCTGCCCCACCTCCAGCCAGTGCAATGACAGTTTTGCCTCCATTTGACCTAAAGTAAAGATCTAAGGACATGTTGTTAATTTACTTACACTCTGCCTAGAGTCTCTTGGAGAAGATAAATAGCTTTCTGTGTTCTGATTTTGTACCAGTTTCTTTTAGCTGAGCTTGACATTGACAAGGGTCAGAGGATCTCCATCAAAGATGAGGAGCTCGCTTCACTGAGGAAGGCTGCGGAGTTTGACACCATCTGCAATGAGATTATCCCCAAGAGCATCACAGAAATCCGCAGGCTGACTAGCAGGTTGTCTTCCTACCCAACAGTCCTCAAGAAAGAAGACTTTGAAAGGACGGTGCTGACCATGGTCTACACGGCCTACAGGGCTGCTCAGTCCCAGGGGCACCAGAAAGACGCTTGGGCTGAATCCTTTGTCAATCTTTACAAAGCCCTGAAGCATGACTTGATGTTCCCATACAACAAAGAGTCATCACAGTGAGAGACGATGCAACGGTAACTCAGCCACCTCTTCCGGTTGATAAGGGACACATGTAGCACGTCCTCCACTTTATTCTGTAAAGAGTTTAATAGCCTGCTTCATGAAAGATTATTTGTTTTCTAGCTCCCTCTTGTGGAATCCACTTTATAGTTCCATGTTAAATAGGGAAAAATATTATATTCAGTCCTGGGAATTCGATTTTTGTGCTGGCTTGGAGGCACATTCTGTGACAAGCAAAGAAGGGAGTCTGGTGTACACCCCAGACAGACATGCCCTTGTTTCATCCTGTGGTTTCCTATAAGAAATACATAAGTATACTATGCTTGTGCTCACATACCTGTGTGTATGTGCTGGAGAATGCTGCTTTCCTAGCCGGGGAAACAAGTTCATATTTTGGCTGGCCAGTAAAAGAATATTATAAAGAGAAGCAAAGGCCCTCTGTAAAAGGAAGAGGTTTCATAATTGTCAGCCTTCAGAAATTATGCCAAATATTATTCATTCCGAATATTCTTGTAAATAAGCACTGTCTGATTCACTTCATTTGGCTGAGCCAGTGTCTAATTGCAATAATGTTTGCAGAAGAGAAAGGGCATTGTGAACACCAGCAGCAAACAATGCCTGTGAACATATTCCCTGCTTCCTAGAGCCACCCTCCCAAACAGTCTGCAATGATTCTTTCATTATTTGCACATGACTTTGCTTCTGCTCCTTGTTTTTTGAAGGGAACATGGCTTTGTCCTCAGTGGAGTCAAAGACAAGACAAAGGCCCTGTTTAATTTAACGATGACACATTTTTCCTGGTTCTATCACTTGAACATAGGTCATCTAAACCCGTGCTTCAGAATCCCCCTGAGGCAAGGGAGGAAGGTGCATTAAAACATACCTGGTGCTGAATTTAGCGGTGTGCCTCATTTTTGATGGTAAATTATATGTTCACTTGTGTATATGTGTGTGTATGTTCATGCATGTGTGTGCACGTAAGTGCTGAGTACATGGAAGAATCCTAAATTGTTCAGTCAGGGAACAATTGCATCCAACCACTTAGCAGAAAAGGCCATTCACCAATCCAGTGGTGGGAATTATGAATTTGGGAGCAGTGGAAAAGCAGTACTTGTTTACATCAAAAAATATTTGTAGAAATAGTGCAACTGATTATTATAAACTGCAAAAAAATAATGGACAGAAAATGGACAGAAAAAGGAGATATATCTTGTCAGACAGATGACTAGCAATGAAAAATCCAAACTCTTCTAAAGCAAATCCCCTAATTTTTATGAACAAGTTATACGAACTCTGTTTCTGTATTGATATTAGAGGTGCTTCTACTTCCAGAGCATGGGAAAACAGCTAAACATTTATTTCATCCTTTCATACCAGCACTCTCTATCTCTCTATTCACATAATATCTTAAGGAGACAGGCCCAAATCACAAATCCTAGATGCTGTAAAAGAGAATTGAGGATTCCAGCCCCAGTTCTGAATCATGTTTAACTGCTTTTGCATCACTTGAGCAAAAGGAATGAACTCTTCTGTGTCCCTTAACAGGGATACTCCAAGGACTGGAGCTGAAAAAATCCATTCAGCACCACCTTGTTGCAGCAAACAGCACATAGTGCAAGCAGTCAGGGCACACTGGATTTAGCAATCACCCGTGGGGATGTGGAACCACAGCAGCCTTAGGGGCAGGCTAGCAACGGCATAAGCAGCTGGACAAAGGGCTTATAAAAGACAGAGGCAGTCCTGTTTCTCCCAGCAGTTTCTGTACGTGTATGCATGAGTGTGCATGTTTGCGTTTAGATGCACATATGTGTAGGTGCACTTTTATACCTGAAGATCTATGTTAGCCATCTTCAAAGCCTGGCTAGCATATGGCAAAGGAAACTGAAAACCTCAACCACAAAGCTATGAGCCACAAGTATCTCTGTCTCCTCTACTTGCACACACAGCTCCGTGCCCACAAAGCAGCTTTGCGCTACAGCCCACATGCCCTTTAAGCCTTCAGCCTAAACACTGATGATCTGTTTGTGTTTTCTTCCCACACCATGCTTTATAAACACATGGAGGGGAAATGCCATGGAGCGCACTCCTGCCTTTCCAGGTCTGCTTCTTGGCTCCCTGAAGCACCACTTGCCAGAAGAGCCTGGAACCAGGGCAATTCATAAATCCCTTACAGCCAGTGACTTCAAGTCTGCAAAGATAACAACAGCGAGCACCACAGTAAGTATTAATTGCTAGCAGTCACCATCCAGAGAAATACCTCCCAGCCACTCTCCTCACCCCACAACAGAACTGTCCAGCAGTCAGAGTCTACTCATCAGTAAGTATCCCATAGAAAAGAATTACAGATAATTTTGAATATCCAATCATTCCCTATGGCATACATACCTTGCTGTACCTTACAAATTGGTAACTGAAACCTTTATCTCCTCAACAGAAAATAAGCTTTTCTGAGTTTGTTTCCCTCCTCCCATTACTGTGTGTAGTGTAGGAAAAAGATTTATTCCTTGGGAATGTGCTTGGACTGCCCAGGTTAATTTAACAGAGACTGTCAATGCAGTTAATAAAAATATTCTACATAAAACTAATTGGTTTTGCATTGTATTGATTTCAGCAGCAGATTTACTATTTAGCAACTTGCAGCTTGAGTAATTGGTTATCTTGGACTGCACAACTCTTCATGGGAGCAATGGTACAGTAAAGAGGGAACAGCCCTTCCCTCTGACCAGCAGGAGGAGGCAATAGATAGGAATGACAGCGCCTCCTTTTTCCAGAGTTTAAGTGGGAAGGAGCACTCTGCCTCAGGGCAGCTCTTTGGGCTTAGGGCAGCTTCCCTCCCTCAGTATTGCTTAAGATGCAGGCTAGGTTGACCTGCTCCCTAGCTCAGTTTGCATCTCATCACTTCAGACTGAGTCATGTTTATAGACAGTCCTTCTCTCACAGGGTGGAAGAGCCATTGCCTCTAAATGGCACCTTTTATCCACCCTTTGACCTTACAGATCATAAAAAAGTGAAATAAAACATAGATTTTTTTTCATTTAAAATAAAACATTTTTAAATTTTTTTAGTATTTTAGACATTCTTTTAGTTTCTCTGAAACAACTGACAAAACAGATATAAATTCCCTGGATGTATTGTCCAGCCCAAAATCTTCACATTAACTATATTTTTGCTTCCAGGACTAATTGCTAAATTTGCCTGAAGGGTATCAAGGTTCTGTTGCTTGATGGAAGTTTCAAGGTATAGAAACATTACACAGCCTTAGGTACAATTACTAATTTCAGGAAGAATTCACCCTGCACATCAAACTCCTCTGCAGGTCTGCCTCTGCCAGTTCTCCAGGACTCAGTGTCACAGAGGCATCCCAGTCCAGTCTGGGGAGCTCAGTTTGTGTCTGACTAGCAGTGTGTGGGGAGACGATAGGCAAGCAAGGTTTGGGAGCATAGAAAATCCTAGGTGTGTGGCTTCCTATGAGATACAGGGGAAATGGATGTCCATCTACAGGTTGTGCATGCAACCAGCCAATGGATTCAGTCCTAAATCTCCAGTACTTTCTGCCCCACAAAAAGCATCAATAACGGCAGAGCTGTAGAAATGCTTCTTCACTGGAGTAGAGTAGACTAGAGTAGAAAGCCTAAAAATTCTCAATTTGAGTCTGAATCCTACTGTTACTGAGGGCACATGAATCAGTACAGAGATCAGCCCGTGCCTTATGAATAAGTGATGTTCATGGATCAGGATGGAAGAAACATGAAAGAAAAGATACTGTCTAGAAAACAACGATTATTTATTTATCATCAGTACTGGGACCTTGAAACAATAACAGACTGTTCAGCAACTAAAAAAGGTCTTTTTGTCTGTTTGTGTTCATGTCAGAAAGAGGAGGCTGCTGATTTTCTCAAATGTTCTGACTGGGTTTTGGTTAATGGGTGGAGCAACTACTACCTTCCACAGTCCTCATTGGTGAATTAGAGTTGCATGAAGCTTTTTAACAAGTTTTTATCTTGAGAACAAGCATAATCTGTGTTGGAATTGCCGCCCTGTGAATTCCAAGCTCAGGGCAAAAGTAGGGTAAAGGTAGATACAAAGTAGAAGCCGAAACTATAGCAAAGAGACAAAATCTGGAGGAGCTGTAGATGTTTGTTTTTTTTTTTTTTTAAGAAGGAATACCTGCAAGTTTGTTTCTGTGCACTGAACAATAGTTTTTTGATTTTAATAATTTTCCAGCAAAAAAGAAACCTGTATTTGAGACATTCAGACTATCAAACAGGAGGAAAAAAAGCAGCCTGAAACATATCTCACCTGGTTAATGAAAACAGGAATTACATTGCTAGATGATGGAAGAAAAACACCTTCCAAAACATGGGGATAAGAATGCAACACAGCTACACCTGTGATTCTGAATTAAAAAGAAAAATTGTCAAAAGATCACTATGCTCCAACTTGCAAACCTCTGCATGTTATGGTGCGATAATGTGGATGTGCTGGTGAGCCCTACCTAAACTGAATGTCTTTTTAATTGAAAAATCATTAAGGTTTCTTTTCAAAGCAACAGACTGAAGAATAAACAAATTAATTATTTTAGGTGACTGGGTGGGGATAGGAAATGAGGCAGTGAGAGACCTTTCAGGGAAATCCGGGCACAGGTGAAGGAAAACGTGGAGTGGAAGTTGGAGTATCTGAGGAACCGGAGAATAAACCCAAGGAGAAGAAAGCCACCAGAAAGTAAAAGAGTATGGCAATGATGAAGGAGATTCTCCGATCCAGAAATCTCTTGCTCGTTGTTCTCATTCCACTTCTGCTGCTTCCTCTGCCACTCTTATACCCCAGCAGCGTAAGTACATTTACATTTTCTTTTTAGCAAAGCCTCTGAGTGCAATTGGTAGTCATGCTGGATAAGTCTGCAGTGTGCAAAAAGAAAGGCAAAGACCTAAATAAGCATTGCTCTTAGAAAAATCAAGGACTCAAATTTGAAGGACTGGGAAGGTCACTGAGAAGTCATCACAGTAAGAACCAGAGCTACCTTGAGTCATGTCACAAACAGAGCTGAAGAACCAGGTGAAACTAGTAAAGCACTACTTTAAAGCAGAAATATTGTCTCTCTTCTTTTTCTACAATAATGTGTGTGTGGAAGGGGGAACAGAACAAACATATCCAATAAAATTTTCTTTAAGCAGAGGTCTTTAAAAGGAATACTTTCAGTGTCTTTATTTTTTAATAAGTATGCATGGAGGGACTTTCAGTTTAGTGTGGGTTTATAGGACACCAATTCAAGTGAGGCAGGAGCTAAGATTCAGTGACAGACATGTAGGACCATATATGGCATCCATTATACTAAAGCAAGTGTAGGCACCTCTACTGAAACATTGCAGCTCTGGCAGTGGCTAATAAACGAAGGCTCAGAGATGTAGACAACAATACAATGGAGGGAATAGTCTGTGCTTAACGCGCAGACCAGGGAATGGAAGTGAATGCAGCTGCATTCCTGACACTCTTTTGGAGCTACTGAGTACCCTTGGCCATGTGGTTAACTCTTTTCTATGCATGTCTCTGCAGTTGTGAACCATAAAATAACAATGTTTTTCTATCTTATAGAGATGATGATGTTTAACTTATCAAAATTTGCAATGTATTAAAAATTCTGCAGCTGGTGCTTCCATAGTGCTAGACATAAATCTGGCCAAATGGTGCAGCAGTTTCCGTTCCTTCCTTTACCCTGCTAAAGACTAATTCTTCCTTCTAGCACCAGAGGGTTTGTGAATACTACTACTTTATCAAATAGAAATGCAAAGGATTAGAAATTGCACAGCAGTTTTCAAAAATAAAACTGTAGTATTTTGTTTGAAAAGAAAAACAGGATCCATAGAAAGGAAATGTTCCTACACCGCTGAACTGTATGTTGCACTTTGAATGAGTTTTCCTGCTCTGAACTTCAATGTGTATCTTGGCTGTCCTCTAACAGTGGTTTTCCATCTCTTCTCTCTCTCAAGGGAATGAATGACAGACAATCGTGCTCCTTCAAAGAACAGTAGGGCTCACCATTTCACAGAGGCTTGTTTTAGAAAAGGATTTAATTTAATTTAATTCCAATGTCACTGGAAGGGCAAAATAAGAACAGATACTCCCTGACATGCCCATATGGCACTGTAACTGCGGTATGCTCTATGTCCCTTGAGAACCTCCCCTAGGAAACATGAGATTCACTGCACTAAAATTTGTCACTCATATTTGCTCCCTACTAGAATCAGAGGCACAGGATGCAATGAGGAAACTCTTTAAAAACCAAGGGAATTGCAATAGCATCATATGGGTGCTGAAACAGAAGTTCACTGACAGTATTGCTGCAAGAATCGCTATTATACAGTACAAGCTCCTCTGCGCTATTACTCTGCACCTCATGGTGTTGCTTTACTGCAAAGTGACATGAAAAGCCATCAGGTGATGTTTTACATCCACTTTATCAATGACCATCCATATGAATGACCACAGATGGTAAAGTATAGCTGTGAATCTGACCCAGAGCTGGAAAAATGTTTATAACGCTGTTAAGAAAACATCTACACCAAGTAAACTCAGTTGACAATACACTATTCAAGTGGTTTAGTGTAGTATTTACTTTATTACAACCCATTGACTATGATTACTTCTTAAACCTGAAGATTAAATTTGTCACCTGCTGATTTACTTATATTTTCATTTATCAGTCAATTATATTAGTTTTCTTACTTTCTTATAGAGATCAGAATTACCAGGTGGTTTATATTTGCATTTCTGTAGGGAATCAGCTTGCAGCTTCTTTGATGATATCAGCACAACTCTGGAAATGTCAAAGGAGCATTACATGTCTAGGGGCAAAAGCAATCAAAGGGAGCACGAGGACTCAGAACTGTTTGTAGATACAGCTCATGGGAATAATGTCCACAGCTTCTTTCTTATTATTTTGTGACAAGAAATGGTTGGGTAAAAAGAAAAAAAATGTGAGAAAATTTGCTTGAATTCTTCTTCCCTTTCAAAAATTTATACCTGAACTATGACTTGTACAGCAGGTTTGGAACACGCGTAAGTGCCTTTCAGGTCATGACACATACAGAAAAAAAACATTGTGTGCTTTACAAACTGTGGGTCTTTTTCATTCTGTCCTTATTTCCTTCATTGCTAACAGTGACATGGGAGCATTTTTGCCTCTTTTTTTTCATCTTTATCCACCTTTTTTCATAAAGCCACCAGTGATACCATAAAGCATGACACATGAATTCAGTCAGTTCTCCTATGACCACTGATCCTATGGCCACACTGAACCCAATCAAGGACACGTGGATGACTCCTCAAAAGTCAGCAGGACTTGCTGTAAGCTGTGAGACCTGCAGCATCAGGTGATGTTGACACCTTGACATGCCAAATCAGCAGAATGGACCCTAAAGCACAGAACATGCTCTGAACAGCCACGGATGGCATACTTTCATTCACCTTTGTTTTTATTTACACAAGTTGAAGGGAGGGAATTATAATGTGATCCCATCAGCTCAAAGATGGTAGTCCAGAGGCTAGACTACCTCTTCTTTGCACAGCTTAACCACATGCCTGTATGCAAGATGTGCAATGCACATCCTTAAGTGGGCAAATCACCAACACAGAGTTTATTCTTCTTTTTAATCACACTGAGATCCCCAGATATTTTAATTACAAAAGTTTAATGCATGACCCTTATTGTGGAATTTTTAGCCATGGCTTCCTTTCAGCTCCTCTTTTCTTTTCCCCTAAGGGACTGACTGAAGATAGGTGGTAGTCCCTCCAACCATCACGTTTTCCTATTCCCTGCTTCAAGCCCTGAGGTGGGCTTAACAGTAATTTTCAGCTGTACAACAAGAAGTGAGAAGGGTGAAACAGTTAAAATTTTACAGCCACTACTTCAGTCCAGTACTTAGTAGCTCTGGTAACCATTAATTAAACATATAAATTCAGTTCAATTAAATAGAAGAGATTAATATGGTTTCTCTTGGAAACAAGATGGTTTAAAGCACTGAGAAAATAGAGAAAGTTGCTAGACAAGCTGATTAAGTTTTTAGTGGAGATTACCAAACTTGGCTTTCCTAGTACTTGCTGCCCAGTTTTATACCATTTAAAAATGTGCTTTATTTTAATTTTGTTTGTAAACTGATTACAGCCTAGTGTATAGGAAACACAAAGACTCAGTGCCCATCCCAGCTAGGTTTTGATAGCGATGCAACTTCCCTTTGTCCTATTCTATTTCCACTATCAGTCTATTTCATTGCTACACACAGAGGAGCAATAGAAAATAACAATCTATGCTCAGAGAAATTAAAGAGAAGTATATTTCTGGAGTGAGAAAATAGTTTGGAATCAGGATAGGATGAAATTAATTTTATGAATTTTGGCAAAACATATCTCTTGGATCTTATGGCTGCACTGCTTTAAAATAAAAATCAATGCTTTTTCATTAAAAGGCATTTTTCTCAGACAATTGCTGGATATTATACAGAGCCCATGCAAACATAGTAGTTTGCTAGCAGAAACTAATGAGTTAAAAAATAAAAAACATGTCAAATAGTCACCAGGTCACAAAAATGACCCTATGCTCTGCTCTCTATGGAATATTAACCATGAAGTATAATGTAGTTAAAGGTGACTGAGCAGCAAGTTGGCTAATGTTTATGAGCCAATCCATCAGCTCCGTGACTCTCATCTAAAATAGTTTTGTCTTCCTAGTAGAGATTACTAAAAATCTCTAATGCCTGTCATCTCACTTTTTAAATTATTTCCATTTTTAAGTCAAAATTATTTGTTTGGTTTTTTACTGAGTGATCACTTGAAGTTGTTACAAACTGAACACCAGTCTTTGGAGTTTCAAACAGCATAACAATTCCATCTTATAAAAAGCATGCTCCATAATCCATGAATATTAAAAAAAACCCTCTGCTATCATCCATTCTAAGACATCCTTCTCTATCCTCTCTTATCATTTTTTCTTGGTAGCAGTGAAACTACAACTGCAATACAATCTGTTATTGTAATATTTGCTGAAGGAGCTGATCATAAAGGACCAGTGAAACCTGTATTGGAGAGCTTAAAACCTAAACTACTCTTCTATAATATTTAAAGAAGAGAAACAAATATGCATGTTTCTGTATGGTTCAGAAGTTCAGATGTACTTGTCCATCCATAAAGGAACAATCCAGAGCAAAATTCCCCCAATAGCCTTTCAGATACTCTTTATAGTCTCTAAAGTAATTGGACTTTATCTGATTCAAGGAAATTATTTTTCCTGATAACCTTGTGTCAGTTATTTTTGGTGGCCCTGCTTACTTGAATCAGAACTGTTTAATGTTACACTTTTCTGAAATAGGAGTCAGAGCAAGGTCTGGCAGCTAATTTAAATCCAAGCTTCTGAGTAAGCTTGCCTTCAGTTTTTAAGCAAGTAAAGGAAATGACACATAGCAATCTATTTTAACTTTTTCTCTGGGCTGTGTTCTGCCTGTTATTACTATAAGCTGTACTAAAAAAGAGGAAGAGCTGAACATGGCTCTTTGTTACAGGTAATGTAAAAAGGACATGTATAAACATGAATTTAAATACAAGCTATTGATTCATTCCAGTGAATCCATATCCCTGTGTAGTCTTACTTTAGACTCCACCATCACAAAACTGATTGCAAAAAAAGGAAGTGTCATACACGCTCATTGATTTGCACAAGGATGCGTGGGAACTGCTTGTGTGACTTCTTGAAAGCTACTTAATTTGGGAATGATCCGATCAGGAAACAGAAGTAATGAAATTGTATTTTAACACACTCAAATAGTATTTGTGAACAGTGAATTTTCTAAACAATAGCCATTGTGAGCTGTGAATCCATACGGCTTGATAAGTTCATACTGAACATCCAGTGAATAATGAAGAACAGGTAGATTTATAGCTGGTATAAATCAGTGCAGACCTACTAGCTTCCATAGAACTGCCAGTTAGGCCCAGTACAGGATCTGGCTTCAAATTTGAGAAAAGGAAAGGAAAAACATTTTCCTGAGGGTAATTTCCATAATTACTAGCAGGAAACATCCCCAGGTTTCTAAGCATAACAAACTGAGCCTAAGGACAACTGCCCTGAATGCCATAAATAAAGACATATCAATCTAAAAAAGGGACCAGAATACTTTCTGGACTAGCTGTGTTTTTCTGTAAAAATATTCAGCAGATAGCACCTTTCTGCATCATATACCAGCTCTCCATGAGTGCTCAGCACGGTGTTGTCGTGGCTTTCTCCACCAGAACCTTGGACCGCAGCAAATTTGTTTGATTAACTCTGTTAACCCATTGCCTCTAAGCCCTTCGGGTCTGTGGTCTTCTCCCAAGGGTCTGCAGAAATCACCTGAGAAAATAAAATCAACTGACAAACAATGCACACTGTTTAAAAAAAGCAATCTTTCAGAGCATTTCCCAAAAGAGCCATAATCTGGCTTTATCCTTGCTATGGCAAATGTGAACGTTCTTGTCTGATCCGGCAAACTATGGATTCCTGTTCTTGTCCAATATTGGAGAGAGAGCCATGTAGAAATACCAGCTCCACAGGCCCAATATGAGGAGTCATGGTTGAACATTTGGTAAATATTGGATTATGAAATTCAAACAAATCTGTAAATACACTTGGAACTATTATTTTGCTGATAAATACGTTTATCCCAATGTTTTGCCCTAGCTTATGTGCAAAACTTTTCATTAGCATCATCTTCTGTAACTGGCCTTTTCGATGGTATCCTAGATTCAGACCCAAACAGCTGCACCTTAGGAGGTTCTTATGCAGTCCTTGTTAATTTTTTGAAGTCCAGGCACCCTCAGTCTGATGAGTCCTATGAACGTGTTCACAAAGGCTTCCACAGCAGGTGGTGTGGCAGTAATATGTAACCTCTACGCTTTCTCCCTACAGGAAGCCTCATGTGCCTACGTGCTGATCGTGACAGCTGTATACTGGGTCTCTGAAGCGGTACCCCTTGGTGCAGCAGCCTTAGTTCCTGCTTTCCTGTACCCACTTTTTGGAGTCATGAAGTCCAGTGAGGTCAGACCAGTGTGCACATTTTTATCACTTAATCTTCTTACTCTCAGCTAATTATTTGAATAAAACTAATCTTAGTGGACTAGCAAGACTAAGAGGTATGGGAGGAAGAAGTGTACATCTTGTAATGTGTAACTTGGGTTGACCAGCTCTTTCTTCTACTGAAGATAGATACAGGAATGGCTTTATTAGCCAAGAGGGGTGTCCATCCTGTCAGCTACTGCATCACCAACAATTCCCAAAACCTATTGCATCAAAGCATCCGACCTTTCCCCTCCTCCAAAACCATGCAAACAGCAGTTGTGGGACAAACTGTAAAGTTTCCTTCCAATTATATTTATTAAAGATGATGTATAAGGCATGAGGCTACATATTCTAAAAACAGTTACCATTTACTGTATAAGACTAGATAATTTTGTTATCCAGGTGAATGTCTAGTCCTTTTTCCAAGCTGTAATCTTAGTGCTACCTTGAATTCTAAGGCAAAGGAGTAGCTGTACAAAAAAGTGTCTTTGATTGTTTCTGAATTTGCTTACTTGAGTTTTTGGTGAATATTATTTTCTTTCATGGTATGCCAAGAATTTATTTTATTTCATCTACAGCTTCTTTTTTCCTCCATTTTTCTCTCTCTTTTTTGGGGGGTGAGAGGGCATCACACTTGATTTATAAGGACTAGAAATACAGATAAGAACAGAGAAGAATATATAGCAACCATAAAATTGCTGAATTTCTAACACAATCTGGCACTGGGCACGCCCATAAATGGATGGAGTCAAGCATGAACCAAGAGTTTTATGACCTGCCTTATTCCTCCCAATGGTGTAACAACTGTGTAATATAATCAGGTACATTTCCATACCAACACAGTTAAATATTTTCAGGATTTTTTTTCCTAACATAAAGGTAAAGTAGTTATGTATTTTCATTTCAAAATTCTGCAGCATATTGAAGAAGGAAAATTTAAGGGCAGCCTGACAGAAATTCAATGTAATATCAAATTAAATGACAGAGGGACTACTACAGAGAATGTATTATTTGCTTTAAGAACACAAATAAAAACCTATATCTTAAAATAAACAACTCTGATGAAGTTGCAGTATTTCCAGTCTGCTGTTCTGGAGTGCCATAGAAACCCAGGGCTCTTGCCTAGCAGTTTAAGCAACAAATAACTCACAGGGGCTTAAGAACATGAGCCAGTGTGTCGTATATGTGTACGTGTGTATTAACAAGAATATTAGTATTCACTTGTTTCTCCAAAATGACTATGAAAGGAATAAAGGAAAACAACAGATTCTTTGTGCTGCTGGCTTGATGGATTCCTTTCATTCAGGTCAAGATCTTTTTTTAACAAGGTAGCAGGAAAATAAAGGAAGTTAATGAGAAAGAAACCAGTGGAAGAAAGCCAAAAAAGTGATATTTAAAAGTTCTGGCACACAACTATGATGGCCAAGTCTATTTAGGTCACCATGGGGATTTGTTAAATAAATATATTCAAATACTTAACTTGCTGCAGCTTTCACAAAATAACAATAGTGTCATTCTTGCACTTTTATGGAGGAGCATCAGTATAACTGAAGACTATAGAAAAAATACTGCTTCTACTGATTTTAATTGTTTTAAAATGCTGGTGCCTACATTTGGTTAGAGGAATAATTTTAAACCGAAGAAACTATGTTTTTGGAAAAAAAATTCCAGCAACAGCTTGCATCAGAATGAAATGAAAAAATTAACTAAACTCCAACTATCTGTTTATAACTTTTATTTTCTCCCATTTTGTTTGCTTTCACACGAGCGAGAGTGTAAGTGTGTGTGTGTGTGTGTGAAAGTTTTGGTTTGCTTCATTTGTTATTTCTGCAGTAACTTCACACTAACAAGTGGGTATAGAGACTTGTTATTTGTAAACACAACATGAAAGAGATTAAAGAGAACATTTTGACTTATGAATTCTTCATTTTCTCCAGCTCTCTGTCATTCTTTCTCTAGGGGGAAAAAATCCACAATACCATACTACTTCTCATTCAGCATGCTCCCTGTACAGGGTAGTTACTGCTTTTTTAACTGACTATTTCCCCCTTGCCCTTAATGCAGGTGGCTGCCGAATATTTCAAGAACACAACTTTGCTCCTCATGGGTGTGATTTGTGTGGCAGCTTCTGTAGAAAAGTGGAATCTCCACAAGCGAATCGCCCTGCGTATGGTCATGATGGCTGGAGCAAAGCCAGGCATGTAAGTGAACCATTGATTTCAGGGTAGTCTGAGGCTGACAGCAGTGGCTTGAAAAAGCAAATAACAACTCTGACTTTCCCATCCATGGGCAAAAGCTAGCTTAGTTTGGGGCTCTTTTTCCTACCCACCTTTCCTTTCAGAGTTTGAAAGCTTACACATTTTCTCACCCTCTTTCTGCCACCTCCTACTCCTTGGCTTGTTGTCCCTTTGCTTTCTATTTTTTACTGATACTGATTTTAGTCTCTCTGTTCCTTCTTTGCCTGTTGTTTAGCAAACACAAAAGGATGCTTAAATCCTCGATATGCTGAAAATCACTGTTCCTCACATCACATGCTGATTTCCACGTGGGACAGCAAATGGCTTCCAATGATACATTGTCTTATGACGGTTTTCAGCACAAGGCAGCATTTTATCTGTGCACAGCATGGTATTTTGGCACCCACAAAAAGAAGAAGGCCCCATGTAGTTATCTGTTGACTAATGAAAATGTTAAGCAAGGAGGCCTTTTATATTTCAGAAAGTGCCTCAAGAAGGTTTCCCTGTGTTGTACTCCAGGTTGCTTCTTTGCTTTATGTGTTGCACCACGGTGCTTTCCATGTGGCTTTCCAACACATCCACCACAGCCATGGTGATGCCAATCGTGGAGGCAGTGCTCCAGGAGCTAGTGAATGCTGAGGAGGAGCACGAGGTCATCAGTACTGCAGGCAGCACCATTATCGAAGAAAACGAGCCAATAGGTATTTGTCAATATTGGCCATTCTTTTCTCATTCGTTTATCAGTGACTAGACTCCTTGATACACATTATTCAAATTCTATCGAGGTCAGAGCTGTCTGACTTGTACTGCCAAAGACGCTGGTCTGTACTCTTTCTTTTTGTACTCTCAGATTTCTTTCAAAAAATGAAAGAAAGTTTCAAGATGTGATGGGAGAACTGGAGTTGGGAAACTATTTATGTTGAATTAGGGCATGTAGTGGAGTTTGTGTGTCATAAACTCTTAGGTCATAGGATTTTACAGGGTTGGAAGGAAACCTCTGAGAAGAAAGTCAAAGAAATGTAGAAGAGGCCCAAAAGTGTGCTCTGTGACAATCCCATGCTTGCCCATTCTACCCCTGCCCTACCAGGCTGCCCAGGTCAGAACAGGTGCCACAAAAAAAAATTTATAAGAGCTCTAAGGTTCATTTTGCTCATTCCTTCCCAGAAGGAAAGGATTTGGGAAGAAAAGAATCTCTCTTTTCTTTCAATTCACAGATGCCAGGCTGAAAATGATGTCACCTAACCTTGCCTATTATACATAGATGTGATAGTCTTTTAATTGCCAGAGGTACATGATCATGACAATATGACACAATAAAATGCTGCATAAGGGTCACAGAGTGCCTGAGAGGGTTCAGACAAGCTTTTGTTCGCAGTAGCTTCTCCACGTTCAGTGGTGTGGCCCAGGGTTTCAGCTCAGTTCTTACCCCAAGGGCTGCTTTCTTTTCCTTCATTGCAGGTCTCAGCGAAAAGCATGGCCAACATTCACTGGAGCTTATCTTCATCAATGAGGAGTAAGAATGAACCCTGTACATCACGACTGGAGATTTGAGCCCTACACAGGTTGCAATGAGATGAACCCAGGAGTAGAGCCAGGAAGGGCAAGCAGAAGCTTACAAGTGAATGTTCTAGATGGGACTGACAAGGAAGGCTTATATGAAAAATGGGATTAATGTAATGGCCTGGATCTCACTAAAGCTTCCCAGGATTAATTTATTTTTTAACACTGTGGCCATTTTAGAAAGAAGGAAAATGTTTCTCAGGGTTTGAAAGATCTTCTTTTGAAGTCTGTGTTTGTGCTGTATAAAAGAGTGCTGTCCACAGATTTTTATTTCTGTTCCCCTGAAGGAACAGTGATGGAGAGGATCCAAGCACAGTATGGAGTGCCCACAGGACATATCCGGAGAGAAAACACTTACGGAGGATTCCTAAGGAAAGCCTGAACTGTCAAGAGCATTCAAGAGAGAGATGGGGGGGGAGAACCAACAAAAAATACCCCTCCTACCCCCAAATAACCTGTAAAATATTTCTTTTAATATAGACAAAGTTCTTCAGAAGTTTGAAACACTAACAGTTTCAACCAGGTCTCTATTTAGGGTAAAATCTAGTAAGGTGAAAAGGGCAAACCAAAGAAAGGACTAATTTCTTTGTCAAATTATCAAATTAACCAGCATTTCAAGATATTCAGGAGAACATACAAAGTCATTGTCCTAAAACTATGTTATAGGCTAAAACCTGAGCAGCATCTTCTTAAAAGGTGTGAGAATAAATTGCACAATCCCTTCCTGAGCTCCTTCTATTTTGTTCACAATTATTCAAAATAAAAGAGAAACAAGTTCTTGTTACACCTTTAAAAAATTACTTTAAAACAAACATTATCATTCAAACAGCACATGTTGATGACTTTAGGCTAACTTGCAAGATCTAAATAGTTTTCTCATTAGTTTGGAGACTAATGCGTTCTCCAATATTCCCTCTGTTGTTATCTCTTTTTATCCCAGCCATATTTTCTGCGCAGCATAGAATCAAATTTTCAGTCTGGCATTGTGCCATTAATCCCTTTAAGCCCTATTGAAGAGTATGTGTGGGATATTTCATAACAGAACTATTATTAAAATAGTATTACTTGAAAAAGAGCTTGAAATTTGATGGGAGAAGAAAAGTAGCACATCTTCTGGAATTAAATCTATTTTCAATGTCAAAGTAAAAGTTCAGTGGATGGTTTGCACGGTCCACATGCCACACAGGACAGATTTTAGTGAAGGCTTTAATGCGGTACAGGTAGGTGCTCAGAAACAGTATTGGAGAGGTTGGCAGAGGAAGAACTTGAGTAGAACAAGACAGCGGTAGCACTGGATTGCCCGGTGATTTACTCCACTGTGAATGGAGTCAGTTCCTAGAATGGGATATACACTACCTAGAATACATATTTTTTCTTTCATGGAGGTGGAAACCCATTGCTACACAGCTAGAGACAGAGCTGTGAAACATGACGACTCTTATGTATCTGGCCAAGATACCACATAAGAGGTACTAATAAATGGTGTTCTTCACCATTTCAGTAGGCACTAGTTCTCCTACAGATGTTGCCCCTCCTACCCATGATGTGTGCCTTTTGAGGGAGCTGGGTGAACAGGCATTTTTAAAGTATATTTTCCTTTCTTTGTTTTTAGTGCTACTACTACTGACTTCAGCTCCTTGATGCACTCAAAGGTATTGTCATAGGTAGTATTTTCTAAGCTACGCTGTCTTCTAATGCAGGAACCATCAGAGCAGAGTCCACACAGCTCCGCAACAAACTGCTGTTTCCTTTATTTCAAACAAGTAGTGGTTGTTGGCAGAGAGTACGTATTGCAGAATGTCCTGCTTTGTATTTAACCTGTCAGCCCAAATCAAGTTGGGAAACATTAGCTCTGTAGTGTTTGTTGTACTTATTGCTGGAGATCCTGAGATCCAGTCAGCAAACTAACAATTCCTTATGGTTTCTAGCAAGTTCAGATATGATCTTTTATTGTCTAGGTATTGCCATCTTCTGCAGCTGAGACACCTCAGTTACTAGAACAACCTACACATATCACAAAGTCATAGCCTCTAGCAAGGGATCTGTTAGATTCTCCTACGTGGCAGAGGGAGAAGACCTAAACTTATTATAATCTGACTTTTAAGATCACTTTAAAATAAAATCAGGTCGTTAGGTTTTTTAAAATCTTTTTTTTTTTTTTCCCCCAGTGTAAAGTTTACAGCTGAAATTTTAGTGGTTTTGGGGTTTTTTTTCCAAAAGCCCACTACCCATGACCTTTACAAAGCATCATCAATTCTAATCTAAGTGCCCCTAGGAACAGAAGAAAGGCTAATCCAAAGGCATTTGCCTCCCTACAGAGTATGAATGGTGTGCACATGATAGCCAACCCTATTGGAATGATGAATTCTAAGAGCAATGGGCAGCACATACCTCAGGTAAGGAGATGTTAGACCCGGGGGGTGAGGGAAAAGACAGATGTGAACATCACCTGCTCCCCACTGTTTCATAATTGTTCCTTGTAAGCTGTGTTACATGAAATCGTTCTCCATCATCTTACAGCAGTCATGGCTTGGCCCTTTGCTAGTTCTTACTCACATTTAGATGCCCCTAGTACAGGTATTTTCAGAAGACCCTCCCCCAATGGCTAGTACAATTCATTTAGCTTTACATTCAGTAATGTGATCACAAGTTTCCCTTCTTATTTGGCTGTTCTACCCACTTTTTTTTTGCAAAGCCTCCTTGGAAAATAACCTGGCTCAGAAATAACAATCCCTGACACACAATATCCTACTCAGAACTAAACGAGCAGCAGGCATGGACCATTTAACTGTTCGGCCAGTTTGTTAGGTAGTCTTAGTATCCACCTCCTTTTTGTCTTGCCAAATATCCACCCTCAAAATCCTCCATTACAGCAGTCCGTTCCAGTATTTCTACTTCTCATAAGTGGATCCAAGAAGTGACTGCTGTTTGGACTACAATTACGTAGTATCTTAATGGCATAAATTGATGTCCAGGAAAGATTAGCTTGAAATCAACACATGAATTTGCATTCACAGTTCAAAAGAATCTGAGTGTATGTTTCCAAAACAGGCTAATGCGCTGCTCCTTATACTTAATTTTCTCTTATACACATTTCCCATACACATTCAGTGGTTATTTTGTAACAAATATACTCACTTCACTTTTAACCTACAGGGATTTTAGCCAGGGTACCCTCACAATGATGATGAACCTATAGCATGACTGATTTTACTACATAAACCCAAATCCAAATTAATAAATTTAACAAATCTATCTGAACCACTTGCTGGCTTTTTACTGATCCTAAATTACAGCCTTGGGTTGCATGTGAAGTGCCTTGAAGTCCTGTACCTTTTTTTCCAGTACAAGAACTTGATTGACCGACATGGAGACTTTCCTGCCACTGCTAAGAAAGCTTCTTTTGGAGCAATATTTTCCTACAACTTTTTCTTCCATATTCCCATTGCTCAGCCTTTTTCATGCTACTTCTGAGACCCCTAGCACTCCATTCCTAATCAGAGGCCCTGAGCCAGTATAAGTGCAGAAAGTCCACCAAGCATTTGTCTGGTGGCTGCTCATAAGCCTCAAGGATTATGGATTCCTACTGCTGCAGTGCTGGCATCCCGCCCCTGCAGCCCACAAAGGCTTTCGGTATCCCACTGAGATTCCAGTCAGAACTGAAGCTGGCCCAAACCATAGCCAGAAGTCCGATTACTGTTTGTCCTACATTTCTGCCCCAGACTAGGCAGTTTCAGGCCCCTGGACAGGTTTCTAGTTCTGATCCCAGTTAATCCCTGTGAAGAAAAAACTGCCCCCTCTTATGCAAACCTGTTGTTTCTCTGGGACCAGTATCACCATGGCATTAGAGCAAGTCGGGCTGCTGTTCTGATCACCTGCTTTCTTTGATGAATGTATCCCCTCACAGGCTCAGATACTGGTCCTGCCTCCTAAGCCCTCAGAACTGGGCCTGAGCACTAAGTACCGGTATCAGACCAGACATGACCACATGGTCTGTAAATGCCTCTCACTGAGTATCTCCTACGCAGCAACCATTGGAGGACTGACAACCATCATAGGGACCTCCACTAGCCTCATATTCTTAGAGCACTTCAACAAGTAAGTGATATTGTAGTTGTGTGAGAACGGTGGTTGGGTCATTATCATCTCTGTGGCTTTCCCCATGGGTTATTTACTACTTCAAGAAACCCTTGTAAGACAGTCTCTCTGAAGGCAATTTTGTTTCCTCCTCTGCTCTAATGTTATTGGTAATGGTTAATGGTTGAAAGGCAGAGCTTAAGTTAATACATATCCATGTCTTTCTCCCATGCAAAATAAAAATTCCTCAGCATGTGGTAACATTTAAGTTTCTTCAGTGACTTTTTATTTTACAAACTGATTATCATGAAGGCAGCAGGCACCCTGGAAAAGTAAACACTAAAGCCGTGAAGATATAGAAAGGAACACAAAGAGAAATATTCACAAAAGAAGAAATGTCATAAAATCAGTTTCAAGTTTTTCTATGGGTTCTTAGAAAGTGAGTTCTTATGGTGAACCTAGAGGCATCACTAGTGGTACTTGGGCTGCTCAACATGTAGTGCAAAAATAAATAAACTTAGAAATGTGGCCTTACACCTTTGTTTCAGAGAAGATGGGAAGCAGCTCTCTGATCAGCTAAATATTTCATTTATCATATATGCCCAGGGCTCTCAAAGACATGAATGTTACCTCTGTCAGAAGACTGGTGGTACTTCTCCTCATGCACAGATATGCATCCAAGCTCAGACCTGATTCTGATCATCTACTGCTGCCACTGCTGCCATGAAATCCTTCATTTCTCTCTCTGAAATGGTGGTAGCACAGAAAACTAATTTTGGAAGCCATCCTTAACTCAAGGATTTGGATTTTACAGAATTTCCAAAGATCTTGCTGTTATGACAGTTCCAACAAATGCACATATCAGACATCTTTGTCAGAGCCCAGCAGACTATAGTCATTATTTGTGTGGTCCACAATAAGACATACAAAGAGATTCTGAGTGAAATCATTCTTAAGTCTGTTGACACTAAAAAGAGCTTTAACAAAAACCACAGGTAGGGCCAGAATTTCACTCCTGGTAACTCTAAGGTTTTTTGAAGCTGGCTAGACAATACAGACCATCTGGTCTTAAAGGTGTGAAGTGCTATATGGTTCATCTGTTGGTCAGGCATGGTCAATGATTGACATTCTTTGGCGATTGGTTTCACTATGCACATGTAATGCAGCTGTTGCAAATACATACTGATGCAATTTTTCTATCATGCCATGACAAATATATATACACATATATGTGTGTGCATCAATGCATCCTGGAGGTGCCTGTGCTTTTACTGTTTAACTTCCTGTGCATCCTTTTTTTCCCTTTACAGCCACTACCCAAATGCTGAAGTGGTGAATTTTGGAACCTGGTTTTTGTTCAGTTTCCCCATCTCCCTCATCATGTTGGTCCTGACTTGGTTCTGGATGCATTGGCTGTTCTTGGGTTGCAAGTGAGTGCAGGTTGTTCAAGATGCATGGATTACAAAAGCAGGGCATCTGTGGCTCCTCTAGAACATGTCTCATAAAGATGTTTCCAGTTGCAAATGACAAAAACTAAGGCACAACTTCCTTCTTCTTGCCAGAACAATTACCAGAGGAAATCTTATTGCTTAGCTACGCTGCATAGACAGCAGTGTACAGTATTGCTGCTTGAGAGTGAAGTGCCCAGGTATTGCTGATGGAAATCCTTACGATGCATTCAACTGATTTTTTGACTCTCATGACCATGAGGATCCCGCTGTGGACCAGAAATCTTGTTAAAAGTCCTTTTGGAAAAGTACAGCTTAAAAGATTAATAGAAAAATAACTGCAAGTGAACAAGTCACTTTTCAGATCTGCCCCGAGCTCAATGAAATTAATGTAAGACCAGTTAAAATTAAAGGTAAACAGACTCCATATATATTTCTCTTTAAAGTGGAAAGCACTCACAGCCTAGAAGATGAATACCTTTTGATATCAGTAAGTCCCCAAAATAAGGACAAGGCTCAGTCTCCTAGTTCATTTGTACCACGTATTCTCTTTGCAGAGGCACTCAGCAAAGTTAATGAAAATTGACTAAATGTGTGCATTTAGAGTGGATTAGTTAATCTGCACTAAATTGTGGTGCAGACACATTTACTCAGAATTAAAGTGGCCTTAATTTGATTTAGTTTACTCTTAAAAGTAAGCTGAACTGACATCACTAATTTATTTCACCTAAGACAATGAATAAAATGATAATGACTTCTGCTTGCTGCTGACCTTGACTAGATTTGAAGAGGTAATTTAGAAGTGAATAGCTCCATGCCCTTCTCTCAGTCAGTCTCCTGAGCCTTGTAGTTCTAAATTAAAAGGCTAAAATAAGTTCTTTTTTTTTTTTAATCTTAAGAGGAAACAGGCTCTAACATGACCCTCAATTACTTTCTTTTTTTTTTTTAAATAAATATAATTGAAATTCCACATTGTATCCAAGATCTCATGCTGATTAATATTGTTCTAAATAATACCAGAGACTGAAGCATTATTGACTTTTTGAGAAGTACTGGTTGATTCCAAGCCTCCTTAATCTCTGACTCCTGTTCACTGCAGTTCATTAAAGAACATATTATGTTAGGAGCTTGGCTACAATACTTTGCCTTCACATCCTCCTAAGCCTAGAAACACTTACAATATTGAAACAGCGACCTAATGCCTGTGCATAAATGTTTACTGAATTCCTGTAATGTTCATGCTCTTTTCCTAGGAAGCCCAGTGTCATCAATCTGTTCTTACTTGGTGCAGTTGGAACAACATGTCAGACTTGCTTTTTAGTCTCTAGACTAGGTCAAAGGGGAAGGATAATGGACCCACCAAACGATTTTTGCCAGCAAAGCAGAGCTAAGGGTAGAATAGTTACTATAGAACTGGCCATTATAAACCATATAGCTCGTCTCTTCCAGCAGTTGCATTATTGCTGGTGGATTTTACTGGAGTCTAACGGCAAGGTTTGCAAGGAAATTTAAATACTTATAGGTGCAGGGCAGTGCTAAGTGCGCTAAACCAAGTGTCACATAGGTGCCCATTTATAAGTGAAATGAAAAGCCCGTTTAAGACTTTCTGTTAACCAGACAGGGCCTGCCTGCGCCTTGAGCTACGCAAATTCCTTTGAGAATCTGGCCATAACCAGATACATGGAGGGAGATCGCAGTCCATGGTTTGGCCAGTGCTATGGCATGGATCTCTAGTAGGGTACCAAACGAGATATTAAAACAGCATGAACTATAAAAGCAGGCCATAGTGCTCCCATGGTACTTCAGTCACTGAAGTCTCTGCTGCTGCAGCCTATTTTAGACTGGCTTAGCCGCAGAGGTTTCTCAACCCACTCCACGCACCTCTGTGTGACAGAAGGTACAGCTGGAGCGGAAAAGCAGAGATCTGTGGCTCAAAGCACAGCAAAGAAATGCTGCTGGAAAGAAGAAAAGGAAAAGGTTAAAGTGAGCTTGCAAGTGTCTTAATTTCAATTAGGAATGTCCAGGCTTTGTTATAGTATGAAGGCAATCTGAATAAACTAAGGACTTCACCTAATTTTCATACAAATATATAGCAGGTTTAAATATATTCAGCTATGAAGTGCACTTGTGTTTGTATGTCCCTGGCAGAAGTACAGGCATTTTTTACCAGGACAAAACACTAGGCTGATTGCCTTGGCCTCCGTGGCAGAGACAATTTGGTGGTACGCTGATTGTGCCTGGTTTAGAAACAGCTAGTATTAGTAGAAGCAGACAGGTCGTGAAAGGTATTGGGATCCTCAGCACAGCTTTCCCCCTTTACTTACAGTGAATCCTGAATATTGAAGACAAACTTGGGCTCGAAAGCCAGACTGGGCCCCAGATGTTGGATACCCCTGATTCGACTGGAAAGCATACAGTTCCCCCATTAAAAAATCTATCGATAGCTGGCCTTTGTCACAGACTTTCTATGTGATGATAGAAATTAGCCATAGCCTTTGGAGGTTTCTGACACCAGAAAAATCTGGCCACCGCCAGCTGTTTGAGGAAGCCTACACAAAGGGAGCCCAGCCACAGCTTGGGATGGCTCAGTGATACCAGTCAGTATTAGTCTGAGCACCCTGGGGACCTTCCCGCTATGTCTAGGATCGATTCTCAGAAGATCTGGAAACTAGACTATGCAAAGATCACGTGCCATAATTTCCCTTCCCATTGCCATCAGGCCTTGCCCCAGTCACATCTCCCAACAGCCTTTGGCAACTGGAATTTTCAGTTTGCCTCATTGCTGTTATTTTTTATGGCTTTTTTTTCACTCGATGCCCTTGTCTAATTTTACTGTGCTATCTACCTCAGTTTTAAAGAGACCTGTTCTGTGAGCCAGAAGAAGAAGACCAAACGGGAAGAAATGTCAGAGAGAAGAATTCAAGAAGAATATAAGAAACTGGGAAATGTTAGGTAAAACGGACCTGCCTTCCTCAGGAATTTGCCTCTCTAGGCAGGACCATCCTTTCATATTACCCTCCATGTTGCCTTTGGCTCTTAAACTGTCAGCTCTTTCTCCTCCTTTCCAGGATAGGAGTAGAACTAAATGCAAAAATGAACTAAAATCGAAGACTTTGTTATAAGCACGCGTTTATTTACTCGTTTATTTATTTCTAAAGAAAAAGGAAATAAAAGGAAAGATTCAGGTTTCTACCAGGGTCCAAAGGTCATCCGAGTCAAGGTTTGTCTCTGCCTTTGAACTATATCATTAAAGGACACCCCCCCTTCCCAATTCAGGCACGTACTTATTTTGGTGGATAGAAGTTCACTGTTAGCAAAGGCTTTGCAGAAATATCCCACACCATGAAGTGTCCAGCCCTCCCAGTTGCCCATAATCTTTATTCATGGTGGCAAGAAATGTCTCTTGAAAAGATTATTTTGCAAGATTTTCCTTTTTCAAGAGGGATGATACCTCATAAAATCCATTATTCCCAAAACATTTTTGTGCTGTTCAACTGAAATATTGACAGATCAACTTGCTGAATATGATCAACTCTGAATCTAGACTGTTGTTCAGGCTCTGCCTAAATATGAAACCATACTTAGTTTAAATCGATCCTAAATTAAAACTCAGAATCCTCAAGACACCTTATATTTATTCCATGTGTTCAGAATATCTGTGCTAATTTACATTGTCATTTGCTCTTACGCTTTCTACACTTTCAAAAAATGCAATAGAAAGTGTCTACAGTGGAATAGCAACACAAGCTTTACCTTGTTAAAACATTTAATCAGATAATAATGCAAATACAAAACAAGCATTTATAAATATTTTCCTTTAGGTCGTGCCCATGAATGATTGAATTGCAAATACAAACGGATATTTTTAGGCTATTTTTTACTGGGTTTAGATGGTTCTCAGCTGGGAGCCAAACATAGAATTCTTTAATTCAAACTAATCTTCCCTTCTATTTTCTGTATGTTTTTTATCCTTTTTTTTGATCCAATTGCTACGTTCTTAATTCTTCTGGAATTTGCTCTTGGGTTTTCAGAAAGACCTTGGATTTAATTCCTAGCTTTATTTTTGCTTTTATTTCTAGCTATCCTGAGATGGTGACTGGATTTTTCTTCATTCTGATGACCTTGCTTTGGTTTACTCGTGAGCCTGGCTTTGTACCAGGATGGTCATCTTTTTTTGAGAAGTAAGTGAAATTCCCTAAACAACTGCAAAGAAATATGGCCTTGCAACTTCTGACGTTCTGCAATATTTTTTGGCCTCAAAACATCATCAGCCACTTTTAACAAGGTGGTGAAAAGTGAAGTCTTTATTAAAAAATTAGGATTTTTCTTTTTAAACTACATCTGTTCACATGGCAGTAAATTGCATTCTTTCTCAGTAAGCAGAGTGAATTAAGTAGAGAAAGTAAAATAAACATATTTCAAATGTAAAAAAATAGAGGGTCAGATTCTGAAGTTAAAACATTTTAGTGCATTCATAGAGAAGCTGTCACTGGAATAAATTGCAACTATACTTTTTTTTTTATTTTGAAATAATAATTTTTGACAAAAAGTGTATTTTTCTGAAGATAAATTTTATCAAGAAAATGTCCGTTTCAATTAAATATTACACAGAATGGTGACTGAAGCAAATTATTTTTCTCTTATTTGAAATAATGTTGAAACAAATTATATTAAAAGTAACTATAACGCACAATGCATATCAAAGAATAAGTGATTTGAGATTAAATTTTCTTTATGTTTCTACTGCATAAAATTATTTTAATTTTTCATCCTAATTTTGACAGTAAAACAATTTCTAATAGATCCTGAGGGTCTCTGGAGTTTGGCACTCCTCAAAATACTTTTTCAGAATCAGTTTTAAGTGTTTAATTTAAAATCAATCTACAGTTCATTTCTAAAGGATCACTTGGGTTTGGCTTTTCCCCAGAATGTGTTTACTGTTTCTTGCTTCTAGTAAACACTATTTTTATGTACCTCCGAGTTAATAGATTTGTAAACCAAAAGGGATTTCTTTTTTTCACTGGAATGTTAAAAATTGTTGAGCAGTGATTGAAGCTGGCTACGGGAGTCAGTTTAATAAATGGGAAAAAAATCCAATTTTTATCCTTGATATGCAGACATATTTTTCTAGCGGGCTGTTAGTAAGACTTCAGATGTGGAAATACAACTTCACCTGCAACAATTTGCTTGGAGCCATGTACCTTGTTTGGAAATGTTTCTGTTCATGTGTTTTTATGATAACCCCACTGTTTCTTTCCTAGGAAAGGTTACCGGACTGATGCCACTGTCTCTGTATTTCTTGGTTTTCTCCTTTTCCTGATTCCAGCAAAAAAGCCATGTTTTGGAAAAAGGGAAAAAGGTGAGGAGGATGCAGCAATAAAGAGATCTGGCACATTTTCCAGTGCCTTTAATGACATTTTTCTGTTCTCTGTAAAATGTTCAAAGAAGAGATTTTTTATTGTGGAAGGTCAGGGTTCAGTTTCTCCCCTGATACCAGCCCTTCTTATATCAACCCCCTTCTTTTTTGTTGCTTTAATTCATGCTGTCTCATCCAGCAGATTACAAACAGATTTTGCAGATTACAAACAGATTTTGTATCTGAGGCCACCATCTCTTCTGTGTTAACAGAGTTATAAAAATCCAGGACTGAGTTTTAGGAAAGGTTCAGATGGAGTTCCATATAGAGAACTATAATGCGGATGTTTGCAAAATCGGCCGAAGATAAGCTCTAGTAAATAATTTGGTCATCACTTATACAGCAGAAATCATTGATAATGTCATAAAATAAACATAAAAGAGGTCAGTAAATGTCAGACAAAGTTCTAATTTTGTGCAATGCTTCTCTCACAGTCTTCTTGATAATAATAATAATGATTGTTATTTCACATACACATTTGGGTAGCACTCAGTGGTCTTGATCAGTTTGCTGTACCAGGCTTTCAGCAGTCCTGTATGAAAATAGAATTGCCTGCATAGAGTCTTATGTAGAGATTACAAATGTATATAGATATGTTTATTTTTTATACTGACATATATTATGCAGCAAAACTGCAACCATGGACTTCCGGAGGGAGGACTTTGGCCTGTTCAGGACGCTGGTTGAGAGAGTCCCTTGGGAGACGGTCCTGAAGGGCAAAGGGGTCCAGGAAGGCTGGACATTCTTCAAGAAGGAAGTCTTAAAGGCGCAGGAGCAGGCTGTCCCTGTACGCCGTAAGAAGAA
>NW_008796213.1:2342056-2361887 GCF_000699145.1 Aptenodytes forsteri | reverse complement strand
GGGACATGGCTTAGTGGGTGGTGGTGTTGGGTCGACGGTTGGACTCGATGATCTTAGAGGTCTTTTCCAACCTCAATGATTCTATGATTCTATGATTTAGGAAAAATGACACTCTCTAACTCCTACTTCAAGAAAATACTCAGGCATCTAAAAAAATAATGTCCTCAGATAAAACCTAGGGACATAAATGCACTTTATCAAGCTTCATGGCCTACTGGAGAGAGAAAATGCCCTTCTTTGAGAAAATAATTCCATTGTAACTCCATCTTTGTGGTCTACAGATAATTTGCACACACATAGACACAACAGAGCACACAGTCCCTCAAAAAGCTATAAAATGAAACACAGAGGTTTATAACTATTCACATCAACAGAGCAGCCAAGGGGAAGTGAGGACATTTGGAATTAATATGCTGTATTTTCTGAGGCCAAGCTAACCAGAGAAATAGGCTATGCGCTTCTTCTTCACCACTCTCACAGATAGTTTCAAGATAACACCCATGGATATTACATTATTTCTACTAGTGTGAAAAATGTGAAGAACTTCGCAAAAAGGCCAATGTAATACTGGTCACACGCTTGTTTTATTTTGATATAGCAGATGGTGAAAAGTCAACAGACATTAACACACTGGATCCCATCATTACCTGGAAGGACTTTCAGAAGACCATGCCCTGGGAGATTGTAGTGTTGGTTGGAGGAGGTTATGCCTTAGCAGCTGGATGCAAGGTACTGATTTAGATTTTTATTCTCCTTCCTAAAAAAATTATAAACCTGGATACAGTTTACAATGTGGATACTTTCAAGTTTGTACATAACCTAGTCCCTATGGCCTGCACTCAATGGACAGCTATCTAGCTAACAAAAAGATTGGGCTCAAGTCAATTGTATAAGCATCTGCCGTTTCAGATGCTTTAGAATATCTAGATATTCCTACAAGGCTGACAGACATGACACAGGATCTGAGGGAGACCTCACACTTTCTCAACTAGCAGCTAACCAGACAGAGGGGGAACATCTCAGCTGCCACTGGATGCTCCTCTTTAATCAACTGAGTCAAGTTCCTAGCGCTGACTGGACAAATCATACTCTAGGCTCTACTGACTATATCTACACCCAGTATAATTCATGAATACACGTCTAGCTCTCCTATAGACTCCTACATGTAGAAGGCTAAATTTGTGTATTTTAATCTCAAAATGAATTCTACACAGACTGTGCAATCCTTCATCACCAATTTGCAGTACTCCAGTTCACATGCTGAAGAAAGAGGGAAGATCAGCCTTGGTGCCTTTTTAATGTTATTAACTGCCACATGTATCTCTTTGTTACTATGGACAACTATTTATTAGGCACTGCAGTGAAATCCAGTTTACCGAACAAAAGGAAATGCAGAAAGCATTGACCTAAACTTTGTATTTGCTGGTGGGATTCTCTGACGCAAACTGCCCCGAGGAGAAGAAACTGTTTTACAAACATACTAAGTATTGCTTCTGTCCTTTCCCCAGACCTCTGGTCTCTCTACATGGATTGGACGCCAAATGCTCTCCCTGAGCAGCCTTCCCTACTGGGCTGTAACTCTGCTGGCCTGCATTTTGGTGTCCCTGGTAACAGAATTTGTTAGTAATCCAGCAACCATAACCATCTTTCTGCCTATTTTATGCAGCATGGTGAGTAAAAACAACGACATTTTTAGTCTGTTTTTTCGTGACAGGCTCGTGGGAATGTTTCAGGACATCAGGGTATTGGCACTCTGTTCACATGAAACCCAGCCTCGGTTCCCAAACTACTGTTCTGCAGTCTTGGGCTTAGGAAAAATAATAAACTCGGGCAGCCAAAAGCATATTTTAGCACCAAGAAATTTATTCAATACGTCTCAGACAAAATGAAAACATAGCTCCTGCGGCCTGCATCTAAGTACAAGAAAAGGTTATGATGCAATCAACAAGATAGGTGAAGTCCACATAAAGCTTGAGATACACTTATCAGTGTTATTTTAAATGTGTTGTTCATTAGTTAGTAGTCATCCACTCACTACTTGTAAGAAAAGACTGTAGTAGTGAATTTTATATCAGATTTACATGTGTTCAAGAGGGTGATCTGGTAAGCGTACTATCATCCAACATGGAAAGCAGAGATGTTTGTAAGGGACAGAAAAAAATCAGGAGACTGGTAACAAAGGCAGAGGAAAGAGATACAAATTTCATTCTATATTGGAATAGCAGTTACAGAAAACTGTCTTATTTTTTTTCTTTTATGTAATGTGAAGCAGAATGCAGGTCGTGTTTCCCTATTATATCAATTTTACGGGATTGTCCCAAAGTAAATTATGTGAACATCTCTGAGGTAATATGAAGATATGGTCAGATGAAAATAAGTAATAATGTTTGTATGGCTTATGAGTTCAAATTTACCTCTGTTCCATGCAGAAAGAGACTATTCTAAAGAGAAATTTAGAGCAGCAATCTACTTTTAGTAGTCTGAACTGCCATTTTAAGGCAGTCTCTCTTTTGACTGTAAAAGTAACCTGGAGACACTTCCCTCTCCAAAATGAAGTTAGGCTTGTGAATACCCTTCCCTTTCCCTCCAACATAAAACTATGCCATAGCAATGTAAACAAAACCACAACATTTCACCACCACCAAAGGCTGCAGTGGAAGAACAATTCTTTAGACCACTGTAAAGAATACTGCATCATTACTGCCTTCCTGCCATGCGAGTTTGGACCATGGTCATCTGGTTTTCTTAACCACGGTTCAGGAGGACTTTACAAAATGGTCTCAGTATCTTCAGCAACTGAAGGAAGTAAGTTCTTCATGCCAACCTGTTGTGAATTCTCTCGGATAAAGACTGAAGTGGCAGTCAGTGTTAAAGTCTGGAAGACACAACATAGAATGACACGGAGAACAAGTGGGAGGAAGGAGCAAAGAAGGCCTAATAGTAGCAATTTCCACCCTCACCCAGTGTGAAATGGCTCAAGAGGAATCCCTGGAGCATGACCAGCTCCAAATTATAGCACTACCCTACTCTAAAAAACAACAAAAAAGACTTCCACGCTTAGGTCTAGAAACTAGGGAGGTGAGATTCACAGGATTGTGTTTTCTTCATGTAAAGCAGAGAGGGTCCTTTCATCCTAATTATGAGTAGTGGCTTTTATTGTTTAAGTGAAATTTCTCTCCTCCTCTCTCTTTCCAGTCAGAAACCCTGCTCATCAACCCTTTATACACCCTGATTCCTGTCACCATGTGTATCTCATTTGCGGTGATGCTGCCAGTGGGTAATCCTCCAAATGCCATTGTCTTCAGTTATGGACACTGCCAGATTAAAGATATGGTGAGTCTTGAGATTTGGTATATCCTCCCATGCTTCATGCAACCCCAACACGTCCCGATCACATCCAGCAGCCAATAGTAATAATGATGATATTGGTGCTAATATAAAGTCATATTGATCTGCACTGCTGTTATGTGACCAAGCTGTCAGGTTAAGAACATCTACACATCTGTTGTAGGATACACACAATTCTCATCTTTATTTTTTCATGAATGTAATGGTCTAAAGAGGTATCAAAGAAAAAAAGTACACAATCCTTTGCATTGACCTGTTAAGACAAGCACAGGACAACATGAGAAATTAGATTTATCACATAGTTCCACAGTAAGTCATGTAGTTATCAGCCTGCTATGTGTGGTATAACACCCCATTACGATTATCTGATTAAGAAGTTCAAGTGACAAACTGAGCAGTTTTCCAATGAGCTGCATCAACCTCTGACTATTACTCCTGAATACTCCCACAATGTACACTCTGATACATAATAGTCACCGTGCTTTTTTTGGCTCTAGAAATCAGTATACATAATTTATCACATTATATATAAGTCAGTATACATACATACATACACTCTACTGCCTTCTTTTTTCCACGTTAACTGTTTTTGATCAAGTTGTCATTGATCGTGCTCTGATGCATTTTGGTTTTGTAGGTGAAAGCTGGCCTGGGTGTAAATCTGATTGGCCTGGCTGTTGTCATGGTGGCAATCAACACTTGGGGAATTAGACTTTTCCAGCTGAATACTTTTCCAGAATGGGCAGCGATCAGCAACGTCACTAGCCAAACATAATCTCCAATGAAAAAAAAAAAAAGAAAAAAAAAGAAAAAAGTGCAAGACCAAAGTGAGTTGGGACAAAACATTAAACCTATATTGCACATATGAAAGAAAGGAGAAAACTTGTGTATACATAGAACCAGGATCCATAGCAAACCATGAAGAAAATCCACAGGGAGGTCTTCTGCAAAAGCTTTTCAGTCCTGAAAATCAGCATGAGTTAAAAAGAGAGATTAGCTTTGCTCTATCGTTGCTTTCCCTGTGATGCCATAACCCTGAAAAAAACCCCTCCTCCAGATTCTCTGCCTATGGCTTTTTCATGCCCTAGAACAATTGTGTAGGACTTGTAAAACAGGGGATATAGGACTCTCAATGACAGAAGACAAGTATACATACACTGGTGTACTCAGTAGTAGGATATTCAATCCTACCATTGACTCCTACGGTGAATGAAAAGTGAGTCTTATTCCCAAACCTAGCGTTTTATAAGCCTACTTCTTTTAAAGGCAAATTATTATTCTTCTTTTGAGGTGAGTCATCACTGTGTTGGAAAAAAGCTTTCCCAGCTAATGCATATGGCCTGGAAAGAAATACAGCTATCAACTACCAGCTACAGCACTTCAAATGGATAATAGAAACCACCGAACAGATAGGAAGGAGAAGTCTCCTGGGAAGGAGATTTTTTTTTCCCACAGCACTAGTATAAAGTTTCCAATATTGCGGTACTTGCAATCTCTGCTTTGGAAGGAAGAGCTTCAGAAACAGATAGAAAGTTTTGGTCAATACCTTCTTTCCTTATCAATGTACTGCAGTGGGAGCTTTTTCAGCAGGGGAAGCTGTGACCAGCAAAACCTTACCAGGCCAGCAGACCCATTGCTCTCCTCTCTCTTTGGCTGCTGTTCAGATAGTTCTGCAGTTACGATTCCCCTGACAGAGAAAGTACAGTCTCATCCAAGATGGCACTCAGTGCTGCTCCATGAGTAAGAAGGGAGAGGGCTGAAGTGGAGTGGTGCTGGTGTCTCTCTTCATCATGTGCGTTCACTTGAACATCACACCCACCTGCTCTCTAGCAGCCCAGAGAACAGGAAGTTCAAACGTAGGAAACTGTGACATAGAGCGGCTAACTACCAAACCAAAAGGCCAACCTCTTTATCACCTGCAAAGTGAATGCCCTGTTTTTCTGACTGGATGCCTGTGATACTCAGTAAACCTTCTCTTGTGTCATGTCCTGTTTTTAATCATTTCTTTAATGTCAATGCATTTAAGCTGTATGTTAGGATGATTGGATCTCATGTAATCATGCTCTTTATATATATACTTTAATGATTTTTTATGCTTTCCATTTACAATCTAGGCTCTCTAGATGTTAGTGTGAATACCTAGTCTGCATAAATAAAATGTCAATAAAATAAATTATTCACTACTGCATATTCTGGTGCTCTGTGAGAATATATAAATAGGATATATTTCACCTCATAACCCACCAAGCCCTTAGGGAAGTAGTGTTGAGACAGCAGGAGGTGTTGGTTTACTGCTTCTGTCAAAACAGAGGGATCCCACAGACTTGTCTTGGAAATAAACAGATACAGTAAGAGGTCATAGGTTGGCAGAGGGGAAGCAAAATGAGCAAATCACAAAAGCACATCTTAGCCCTTGTACCAAAAGCAGAAGGCAGCATCCCTTAGCAAAACAATTTCTATTCACAGTACTTCCTGTAAATTTGGTTTTGAAAAACAAAGTGCTTCTGTGAATCAATGGCTCACTGCATCCCCATGCCCTCCTAATCCATGAAAGAAGATCTCAGCCTCACTTTTTCAACCCTTCTCACCTCCCTGATTCCCGTGTTCCCCCTATCTTGAGCTTGCTGCTCTGCTGCACCCCAGCATACAAAACTCATGCCTTCCTCTGGGATCCAGATCCTCCACACCACTCCGGCTCCCCTCCCTGGGCGTCTTCCTGCTCCTCAGCAAGCAGATGCTGCTGGGCACAGACCCCGACATGGTGCTCAAAGCAGAGGCACCCCAGCCTCCCTCCCAGCACAAGCTGCACCCAGCACCGAAGCCGCTGAAGCAGGAAACAGAGGCTGCAACGCCTGTCCACCAAGATGGGCAACTTTCTCGAGGAACAAGCACTTCAGTGGGTGGGGGTGTCTACAGTACCAAGGGTCCTGTCCCCACGCACAAGCAGGACATCTCTTTGTTCACAGTCCCCAAAGTTACTTTCAATCATTCTCCCCCTGCCAAGAAACTCTCTTTCTGGCTTGCTCTCTTCCCAAGGCTTTAGTCGCTCTGTGCCTTTTACTGTGCACTCATCTTCTAATCCTTTTCACTTCACACTTCATCCACCACCACCTTCAAATTGCATAGCTGCTCGGCAACAAATCACTCTCCACACCCTCCTGAATCTTATTTCTCCGCTCAGCTCAGCTCAGCTCCCATCAGGCCTTGCTATCCCACACCTTTCCCAGGGGATATGAACATGGGATATTCTCATTTGCAAGCGAGACGAGCAGCTGGCATGCCAATCAGCTTTAGGGAGGTCTAGGATTACTCACAAATCAAACAGGGTGGCCACCAACACTCTTCGGTAATAACACCAATAGCACTAGGTAAATGGAAATTACTTGGTGCTGTGTTGCACATCTCAAGCAATATTTCTTCAGAAACATTGCCATAAGTCTCTGGCATAGTTTGTGTCTCACGAGACTGGTGCAGAGAAATTTGGAGTGGACTTGGGCAAGGAGTTTCCCCAGCAGCCTTCCCTTCTGTATCAGTGTTCTCAGCACGCTTCCATGTCCACAGCTGCTGGCACTTGTCACTGCCATGTCCCACCAGGCATTTGCAGGAAGGCAGTGTGCTGTACTGGCCCTTTCTCCCATATCAGATCAGTCAGTGCATGCACCACAGCCAGATTCTGCCCTTAGACGTACATGTATGATTCCTTTCATTTCACTGAAGACATAAGAAAGTACATGAGAAAGTATTTAGTGGCAGAATCTGAATATCACGAAGGAAAATAGCAGCAGATGAACAACAAGCTTAGGGTTGGGCAAGCTGCATGGCTCATAGTGTGACAGCAATGGGTGCTGATCGCTGCTTTTTTTTTTAATTAAAATAAATGGCAAGTGGACAAAGAAGTGGGAAATTTTCACTGGTAATGTATAGCATACTGTCACCCCATTTCAGATTTGTCTCTACCAATAACCAAAGCTGAAATCTTTTCTTCAGAGGGGAGATAAGCCTGATTTCAAATTAAGCGATTTCCAGATGCTTTCAACATTCAGCACATACATAAAGACCTCAAAACAAAAGTTCTGCTTTCAGCCCAGAATTTAAGATTCCTATCCAAAAAGTATAATCACATTAACTACTAGCAGTATATTATTTTATCTTACAGTTTTATATTACCTTTTACTAGAATCCTATTAAGGCTACATATATATTTTTTTTCACAGTGATATAAAACCTGAACAATTTCACTGAAGTAAACCGAGGTGATTTATACTGAGCAATTCCTCATTCTGTAGCTGACAGAGTAATGCTTTATTTCTCAGGAAAAAAAAGCAGAGCATGATAGCTGTACTTAATACTTGTACACAGGTTGTTCAATTCTCTCTGGTTCGCAGAAAATGTGAATAATAGAATTTAAAACAAGCCCTTATATTTTTTTTCATGCAGTGATTAGTATCTTCCTACTTGGATTGCCTCTTTGAACCCAAAGGTGCAGTTGTCACAGAAGGGCTCTAATCAGCGTGATGAAAGGTTGCAGAATCCCTCTTTTCACACAGAAAACCAACAGTATGTTCCACTCCAGCATTTGGGCTCACAGGGTAGGAAAGTTACTAGTGAAGTTATGGTTTGAATTGGTGATTTACAGGAATGGGGTATTTAGGTATTTTCCAGATGTGTTAAAGACTAAAGCCAGAACTGACTTTGGTGGAAAGAAAGTAAATTTGACCATCTGTGATTAACTTATGTTTCAGGTGAAAAAGCAAATAACCTCCACAGCCATCTTATCTCAGTAAAATTCAGTAAAAATGACCTTGGCTTGGGACTTTGTAAAGTAAAGGTTAGCATATACCACCAAGAAGTATAAGAAATAGAACTAAGTATTTCTTTCTTCTCCCTCTGAGGCAAAAATAATAAAAGCTGTACAGGAAATTTCTCTATGGAGTTTACCAGCAACATATGCACTCCGATATCCACCATCACTTCCTAATATTCAAAATAATTCTGCATCACATACAGAGGATATTGATTTTTACATACGAATACCAATTCACAATCATGTTTCTGCAAACACAGATATAATCTAGGCTTATGAAACCAACTCATTATTAATTTTGAAAATTCCAATTTCTTCCTTTCCAACATTTCAATTTCGTCAGTAGTCGGGCCATCTGTAATCTAGGCCAACTGTAGTCTGGGCCCTTCAAAGCACATTTCCAGATGCTCAGCATGTATAACAAATCTCTCCAAGAAAGCACACATAGAGGAGTCGTAACAACTGGTGGTGCACACAGCTGCCAGCACCACAGGACAAAGACAAACCACAAAGGAGAACCACAGTTGAAAAATTCTGCCTTCACAAAGGCAATAAATTTTTTGAGTGATACCACAACTCCCTGCAGCATCACCACTGAGAAATATCCTGTGCTGCCAGATCACCACTACATTACTTTACTCATCAGAAATCACTGTGAAGAGTGATACTCTATATTAACAGGAGTCACGTATCTTTACCTGAATTCATAATAAAAGTTTCTGATGTAGATGATGCTACCTAACGTAAAAACATAAAGAAAAAGAGTTGGCTTCATTAAACTTTTCCCTGTCCTTGAGTAATTCCTCTGCAGTATAACCCATTTTTACAGAAGGCAGCTGGAGGTACTAGTGATTTAATTGACTTGGATGGAGTTAGGAAAGCCAATGCCAGGGCCCTCAGTGTCTTAATGGCCCTGGCCAGCCTCACCTGGGAGGCCTATAGAGGCCCTTCTTGTTACAAAATTGGGAGTCAAGGGCCTATATAGGCACACCAGCTGCAAAAGGAAATCTAAAGAAATGCTGAGGAAGCTGGCCGATGTCATTGTGAGGCCACTCTCTATTGTCTTTGAAAGGTTGTGGTGATCCAAGGAGGCCCCTGAGGACTGGAAGAAAGCAAATGTCACTCCTATCTTCAAGAAGGAAGATTTGGGGAACTACAGGCTGGTCAGTCACACATCGATCCTTGGGAAGGTGGTGGAGCAAATCCTCCTGGAAGCTGTTTCCGAACATACGAAGGACAAGAAAGTGATTGGGAATAATCAGTATGATTTAATGAAGGGGAAATGATGCCTGACCAGCCTGGCACTTGTACAACAAAATGACTAGCTTGGTGGATGAGGGGAGATCAATGTATGTTGTTTGGCAAGGCTTTTGACATGGCCTTCTACAACCACCTCACAGACAAATTGAGGAAGCATGGACTAGATAAGTGAACGGTAAGGTGGATTGAAAACTGGCTGAAGTGTTGGGCTTAAAGGGTTGCGGTCAGCACCACAAAGTCCAGCTGGAGGCCAGTCTCTAGTGGTATACCCCAGGGGAAAATACCAGGGCCAATATTGAATTATTGAACACTGGCATATTTATTAATGGCCTGGACAATAGAACAGAGTGCACCCTTAGGAAGTTTATAGACAATACGAAATTGGGAGGAGAAGTTGATGCACAAGATGGCTGTGCTGTCATTCAGAAGGACCTTCACAGGCCAGAGAAGTGGATGGACATGAATCTCATGAAGTTCAACAAAGGGAGATGCGAAGCCCCTTATTTGGGGGGGAATAATCCCACACACCAGTACAAGCTGGAGCCAACTAGCTGGAAAGCAGCTTTATAGAAAAAGACCTGGGGGTCCTGGTAGACAAGTTGAACATGAGTCAGCAATGTGCCCTCGAGACAAAGAAGGCCAACAGCACCCTGAGCTGCATTAGGCAGAGCATTCTCCACAGGTTGAGGGAGGAGGTGATCCTTCCCCTTTTCTTAGCCCTGGTGAAACACATCTGAACTGCTATGTCCAGTTCTGGGCTCCCCAGTACAACAGGCACATGGGCATACTGGAGCGAGTCCTACCCAAGGGCCATGAAGATCAAGGGATGGAGCACACATCATGAGACAAGGGCCTGTGGTTCTGTGACATAAAATGGCACCACTGAGCATTCATGTTAGTGAAGTTCTGTGACTAAATCCACCGTCTTTATTTAAGCTCTGGTGCCCAGTAAGCTAATAATTAGCATTTTTGGCATTTCGTGTATTTTCAGTATTAACTCTTCACTGTATTCAATGGAAGATGGTCTACAAAAGCATTAGGGCAGCATTTTCCATCACAAGATAACAGTCTCAATCCACAGTAAATATTTTAGAAGTCTGTAAGTCGCTCATATATTCCTTTCCTCCCCTTTTGCCTCAAACCTTCAGCTCCTACGACATGTCTCAAAAGAATCAATACATGAAAATGGATACAAACGCATTTATCCTAAGAGCTTTTACCAAAGGAAGGAAGACTGCATGTTTTAGCTGCCAATTCCAGCTGTCCACATAGGCATTTTGAACATGCAGAAATCCACAGTACCCATATTAAGTGGGAAACTTGTTCCTAGGTATCTTGAAGGTGCATTCATCCTGTGTGACCTCCTATGATATCACTGCATCCAAAGCCCCTCTGAGCCGTCAGATGCAAGATCTGCATCAAGCAGTCATCACCCGTGCGGACTTCCTGCCCTCTGAAATACAAGGTTAACTTCTAGTATCATCTAGGATAGCCTCAGGCTGAATCAGTTAGGCAAAATGTGTTATAAAGTAGTTGCAAAGTCAACAAGAACTGTGTTATAATGTTATCCAGCTCTTCAGCTTACTACGTGGGACAAAAAAGACAGCTTGAGCTAAAATGGAAAGTGTTGCAAACAGTGTGAAAGTGTTTGAAGTCCTGTCTTTAATATTAATGAGCATATATTGTTTCTACAGCACTACAGCTGTGGCTGGTCCACTTCATAATCTGATAGGAAAAAAAATATTCTAACATCTACTGGGAATGCTCAGCTGACAGTTTCAGCTCCAAATTACACTCTTAGAGTAACGCAGGCCTGTTTGGCAACAAACATGGAGATTTTGAATTTTATTTCCCTTCTCATCTCCGTGTAAAGAAAGGAAAGAACATAAAGCATGTTTGAGGAAAGAAATAATCCAATTTTAAACACTAACATAATTTTATATGACAAGCAAAGAAATATGAATGGGTTAGAGCCAGTATTTTTCAATACTCTGCTCAAGAATAGGAAAGAACGAACAGGGGAAACAAAAAAACAAAGGGAAGCTGAGGAAAACTAAGTTCATCATATTCATGAAAGCATTAAAACAGCTGTGCAGTGCTGTCTCACCCTATGGAAAAGTTTTTGTGTGTGGAAGACAGTTCCTTCAGTCTGGTCTGAATTCCGTAAAAGCCAACGGAAACCCATTTCAAAGACCAGAGCGTACACTACTACTTCAGTAATAGCTAAACACGGCTGTACTTTATTTGTGAACTCCCTTCACCAAGCACGTTCTTGGCATCTTCAACACATACTGCTACCATAAGGTTTCTGATCACTAATGCTAGGTGGTCAAAATTATTTCTCCCAGTTCATGTTTTTTGAGTGTTTACGATAGGAAGAGTTGGTAGTATAGCTACTAAGATTGTCTGACTTGAAGTGGCTTTTAAACTTGCCAAATATTTATTAGCAAAGGCTGAAAGCTTTTCTGTCAGCTACACATTTCAGGGCAGATGGCGAAAGGAAGGAGGGGAAATTACAGGTGAAATATTTCTCATGTAAATATAAATATTCTTTAAGAAGGAGAATCTTTAGATGAGAAATACTTTCCTCAATTGTAGAACTGCATTGTGGAAGAACTCTGCCATCACCAAACTTCGGAAAAGGAAGTGAAAGTTTGGCATAAGGTAATCTTTAAATGTGGCTTTGCTGATTTAGTGAAAACTCCTGAGCTTGGAATCCACCCAGATATGTCTGAGTTAAAGGCTTTGGGGTAGAGGGTGAAAATTACAGCAGGTACATGGGAAGCCCTGTACTTAAAAGCTTTCATGCTATGTTTATCTCAAACAGCACAGTCCACTGGGTCTACAGAGCAAAACAGTTAGTGCCCAAAGCTTGGGATATTTTCCCTCTGAGTGTCTCAAGGCCTGTCTCATGGATTAAACACCCATTAGAGATCAAAGCACACCTTCTGGTTTAGTCTCTTCTGAAAGGAATCCAGTCCATGTGCTCTACAGTTTTCCCACGATGAGAATGAAAATGTGGTAAAAGGACAATTCACTTTGAAGGCACAGTCCTTATCCTAACTAAAACACTAAAGGGAGAAGCACTCTAGGTATGCTTTAATGAAGAGCCTGAAGGAGTGGAGGAGGCCATTCACTGTGCTTGTTCCTCCTACTTGTCCATAGCGGTCCATCACCAGGCATTGTTAATAAAAGCAAGGAGAATATCTTTCTGGTACTTTTCTTTGTCCTTCACATCCTGCAAAAGACTGTCAAGGGGACTCAGTGATTTAAGCCACCTTACAGAGTTGACAGGACTGTTCTATTTTACAGAAAAAAAATTAAATAAATTTTATTTGATAGATTGCTGAATTAATAAAACTTACATCTATTCAAATTACTGGGATATTTTCTTCAGAATTTACAACAGAATTTGTGCAAAACTATAGTTTCCAAATGCAGACTTTGCTTTCCATTCAAACAGAAGAAGACAGTGCTACAATACAATGTGTATTTTCTCACACACGAGGGTTTTTAGTGGCAGCAGTGGGTGAAGAGGAGCATACCAGATAAACAGTAAGGGGGACAGCAGATAAATGGTTCTTACCCTAAGAAAATACATGGTAGACAACTGAACCAAATGCAAAGGCAATGGGCTGAAGATCATGCACAGGAATGAGGAAGTAATGGGAATACCAGACATATCTGATATAAACACTGAGCTCTAATCCTTGTTCCACACCAAGAGACAGTAAAAAAAAGCGTACTTAGAACAATTACACAAACTGGACCGTTAAGTACATAGAGTGAACGGTTTGGATTCACAATGTAACTGCTGACCTCCACGTGCCCCGATTACAACTTATGGAAGATAACTCTTCTCTCTCCCATCCTCCCCATCACTCCAGAGACATCCCTCAAACAACCAAGCAGAAGGGAGAGAGGAGGAAGAGGCAATAATAGAAGAAACAATGAATTTGAAACGTAGGTTAAAGTTGATGGCCTTTTACACTTTTTGAAATCAGCCATGTTTGTGCAAAGTCTACACTGCTGAAAGTGATCATTTAACATAACGGAAAAAGCAGGAGCTCCCCCCTTCCCTCCAGGTTCATAGTTTGACAAATGAACTTTCCATCTCCAATAATGGAACGTGGATCTTAAGGACAGTGAAGTACCGCTCCTCACAACAAATGACAAGAAACCCTGAAAGTTACTACTTGATGCATTTAATTTTTCTGGCGATGTTCTAAGAACTAGTGTATTACAAAGTGCAAGGTACGCATAGTAACAGGATTAACAGGACTCCAGTTGGATCAGGTAAAAATGGGTTACAAAATATTAGGAAAAGCAATAACAAAAAATACAGACGATCTTATCCAGTCACATATCAGCTGCAAATCCAAATTCTGAAACCCTTGAAAATCAGTCTCAGGAAAAGTTCACGGCTGCTCTTTCAAAAGAATGACATTCCAGTTCTAAGAGACTAAAAGTGGAGGAACCTCCCATGCCAACCCTCTACTTGATCTTTGTTGCCTGAAAGGTAAATTGCATCCTTGATGCATGCACAGAGGTGACTTGGGTAACATTGCTCTCTTAGGACTTGTCGCTGGGAGGTTTCTTCTTAGCTTCCACATCCTTCTTAAAATCTTCAAGCTTCTTTGCAATGTTAGGAATCTTTAAAGACAAAACCAAAAAACAAACAAAAACCACACAAATTAACAAAAAATCCTGAGCTACATGAGCCTCAGCAGGAAAGACAATACCATAAACACAGCAAGAAATTCTATGAAGTTTAAACTGGTTTCTAAAAGGTACTTGCTTCCAGGATCTGTTACCTTGCACAGAGGTTAAAAACAAAACAACATCAAGCAAACAGCAGATGAAAGCACTTCACATGAGGCTTCAAGAAATATTTTAGATTGTTAAGACTAAAAGTCAGCCAGTGGTGATGGGAACAGGAGGGAGGAAAAAAGATCACTTCACAGGAAATTTAGTAAGACCAGTCTGGTTTCCTCACTGAAAGAGGACAAACTGCCAAGAATAAGCCAATTTAAACACTGGTGCACAGACTGTAATAATGACTTTTGGAGGGGAAATTAGATTGCACTATACTGGTCACAAACCAAGACAAAAGAGATGTTCAAGAGCAGCAAATATGTTCAAGAAATTTATGAAGAAATACTTCTCCTGGTCCATCTTGTGGGAACCAAAATCCCCCACTAGGGAATTCTACTGCATTGCAAATTGCCAGCTTTTGCAGTTTCATGCTTGAATGAAAATTCAATTTACCGCTTGTGAACTTCAAAACCTCAGCTTTCTCTTGCAAATAAAAGCATTTTGATAAAGTAATCCAAAAGTAAATTTTGACAACTTTAAAAAAAGAAAAAAAAGAAGCAACTTCTAAGGGCAAGGAATAGATTATCTCATGACTCTAGCTAAAATTGGGAATTGACAACGTAGGATTTTACTAGCTAACTGATTAAAACGAAAGTAAAGCAAAGTTCCCACTGGTAGTTGTGAAAAAAATCATGGGCTTTTACTTCATATGTAACCTGACCACAGAGCAGAAGTTAATCCAAACAGACTGCAGTTCTCTCATTGCATGGTTTGAGGCTGATAGTACAGGTAAGATCATAAGTTTCTCTCTTCCCTTCCCTTTCAAAGTTAAGCTCCATTTGAGAAAGCGAAATTGAGAAAGAGCCCAGCCTGTAACATGCCTGAGTTATAAGCTAAACCAAGAGAAGTCCACTGCTGTCAGCAGAACCCTCCATGCGCTTATAACTAAGCACGTGTGCGTACAGCTGCAGAATTGGGACCTCATTATCACAAGTTTATCTTAGATGTCATCTAAAACAAATTATCTTCAATACCAGCAATAAAATTACCATGTTCATCCTGCAAGTCAGTGTTACATTCCCAGGGAACCATTTCCTGCAAATCAAAAGCATAAGTCCCCCTCTTGTGGCAATACTTTACTAGTGCTGCCAGAAAAGCACTGTACCATGCTTACAATACATATTGATACACCCAAATATGTTTTTATGACTACATTTTCATAACTTCGTAAGACATATATTGGAAAGAAACACCAGCCTTTTATTAGTACTCTTACTGGAGGTGACCGGACAGGAAGCATCACAAAAGTTTGCCCATGAGCAAGGAGCAAAAATAAGAATTCTGCTAGCAAGATGATTTCAATACTAAAGATGAGAGGAAAGCAAAACATAAATGTCAGAGATTTGAGCCTCAACAACTTTTTTTTTTTAAACTAGGCTAATATAAATTGCATAAGGAAAAAAAAAAGTATGTTAAATTTCATCAACTCCTCTAGCCTGTAAATAGCTAAGTGGCACTGCTCTTACAAGGGATTCTGCTGACTCTGCAGAAATTAAAAGCTTGTATTGAAGACTTAGCTCTAAATCTTCTTCTTCTACTCTAACTCTCACAGTGAAAATTCTCAGTTCACTGTGAAAGCTGAGGAAAGAAAGTTCACTTTCTCTCTTTTCTCACTGTGAGATAAGCAAGAAAGAAAGATAGCAGGTCAATATACTGTTTGAAGTAGGAGCGGGTGTTGAATTCTCCCAAACAGCTGGCAAAACTTATTTTCATTACTGGTACAGAGGACAGAAATTTCAGATGCCTTGAAGGATTCCCAAGTAACAAACAGATGTACTGAATGAAGAACACTACGACAGGCTATCAGAGTCAGGAAACCAGTATTTTAATGCTGGTACAATCTATGAGCAGCCGCTAGACCTTTTCTGTTTCTCCTCTCTCTATCTATGTAGATGCCTGGTTACAGTATCTGTGCTCTAGGGCCCCAACACTAGTTAAGGCTCTCAGCATTACTCTGTCACAGACAAGATGTCAGAGGTAGATGTTTTGGTTCCATTTACATTTGAGTTCATCTGTAACTAAAGTCAATACGATCTGCATTCTGTTCAAATACAATAAACCATCAAAATAAAGACTGGTTTAATCCCGATTGAGGGAAAACAGCCTTATATTTTCAGTTCAGAATAGGTTCAACTCTGAGAATACAAGGATACTCACATCATAGTTTTGAGCCAGATACATCCCAACCACATTGCCAAGAGTAAAACCAAGCTGAAAAGGAAGAAAGGTAGAAAAGAATAGTTAACATCCTTCCATCAAAAGCATGTTGGTTAAAATAAAAAAAAAAGGAATATTGCAAGTCATGTGAAGACTAAAGAGTTTCAACTCCACTCCTACTTAATTTCTCACCTTTCTTCCAGAGAGGTGCAATTTTACCCAACTTCCTCAGCAGGAAAACCTTACCATCATTTCCAAAATACAGCACAGTTGTGTTTTCAATACACATCTCCAAGACTATTTGGATCAGGCTATGATCATCTTTGTCTGCAAAATTCTTTGCATGCCCACAAAGGCAGTAACTCCTATAAAAATGAGGGAGATAGCAGCAGGCACCTACTTATCATTGAGCTCTTGGTCCATGCCTGGAAAGCCTAAAGCAACACCCCACTAAAACAACGCTCAATGCTGGGGAGAGACACACGCATGCAAAGACAGAACACAGTAATACACAGTAACAAAAAGGTTCATAAGCTTGAAAGTCAGAACAGAGGCTCTGACTACAAAGAGATCCCAGTCTCACCTTAAAAGGTTTAAGAATAGAGCTTCCCCATCAACTTAAACTGATGTAAAACTGCTACATTCCTTCTGCAACGACCAACAATTGTGCACTTTCCAGACCCCTTCGCCCCCAAGAGATTAGTTTTCAGCCTAATCCACTCTGATCTACGGGCTCCTCTAAGGCAGGAAAGCACTGTTGGTTGGAAGCTGGGCACAACCTCTTTTGACAGCTGTGCAAACTCATAGTTGCTGAAGGGTGTCTGTGAAACTGCACCCTGGAAGGAGAACATGAGTGAAACAGAAGCACAGTTCCTGGCCTTGTCCCTACCTGCCAGCTGAGGAAGATCCTCAAGTGTAACAACGCTTTGAGAGGGAAAGAAATTCCTCTCTTCAAAGAAAGGGGATGAGATTTTCTTTTGGCAGCTCCCCAAGGTCCTAGATTTTATTTTTTATTGTTACGTTTGATAATAAGTACATCCTATACTATGAAAGCTCATTTGGCTATTTTGGAAGAAGAGACTTCTAATACTGTGCCTTCATCCATCGTCAGTAGATAAATCACTCTATATGGCAGCTGAGGCCAGTTCTATTTAAGAAAATAGTTATTGCTCATGGTCACTGCTGTCCAAATAAGAATATTTTAAGAAAAATAAAACCACTGTCCACAATAACAACCTTGCCATCACATACTGACTAGACATCTTTTCCATGCCCAAAGCAGGACACAGTGCAGCTCCTCTTTTCAGTGACTCAGACTCCACAAGCACCACTGGTGAAAAGCTAGCTCTAGAAAACTAAAAATGGTTGAAAACTGCCAAATGAACCGTGGCTGCAAGTTACTTCAGTATTTTCTTAAAGAGATTTTTGGTCTTAGTCTTTATTATTACTTTTTAAGGAGCTTAGCTTTAACAATTTAAGAAAAAGTAGAGTTCTTTTTGTGTGTACTGCCTGCACTGGTTATTATTTGCTCTTGTGGTTTTAATTATCAGTTAAAGAAGTACTCTGCGAGACACTAACAAATATTGCACTGGTGTAAACCAGACTTGTGATTCCTCTTAATGCAGAGCATCATTCTAGCAGAGGAGAATTTCCTGTATCTTTAGCACTGTCTGAGAACTCACTTGAAAACACAAACCAGGTTCTTGTTTCTTAGGAGTTTTCTAGGCTTTCACCCTAGAACATTTCCAAAGATGGGACAACTATCATATTCTGCTGTGTGATAAACCTTATTTGGTACAGATAGTACTGAGATCGGTACTCCCTTTAAGTGTACTCCTTTATTGAAAAGTCTAGCACTGCATTCAAGAGCAATCCACACAGTTACCTTTAATTTTTATAGCCAACAATTCAAGCAGAGGGAAAAAATTCACTATTTTTCAACTCAATTATTTTTCAGTTCAGTTATGTGGAAAGTAAAACATAAAGCCAATTAAAATGTGCATGTTAACGAAGGACAACAGAGCTGATGAGAGTTCAGGGTCTTCCAATTTCTACCCAGCATTTTAAGTTGCACTTTAAACAAATGTTTATTTAATGTTTAACTCTGGATAGCAAAAATATAAGTTTTGCGAGATTATCCCTTTATCTCCCTGCTACAGCCCTAACAAGGGAGAGCAGGAGTCAAACACCCAATCTACACCCAAAAAGGGAAGAAACCCAGAATTAGTACATCTTTTTTCTAACTTTCAGGTGCTAATCAAGAAGTCATAATTAATAAGAGGGTTTTATCTAGCAACAAAAAACATCAGCAACAAGCAGTAGAGTTGATAAACACAGAAACTTTGAGAGCAGCTATGTGTATTTACCCTTACCGAGTGTTTTCAGCGGAGTGGCGAGAGACTATAAACAGCTACAGAAATGACTGAGGCTTTCATACTTGTTATTACCAAGTTGAGATAAGAAATAGGCCTTATTTATTCACTCCATAAAACCACACAAGACTCTCCCAACTTACAATAGGCCATCTCTTCTCGCTCTGTATCAACACTTGGTATGAAACTTATTAGCCAGCTAAATTACTCTTCCCCCAACAAAAGATGAAAGAATATCACTTATTGTTGGTACTTACTGGGACATATCTGAACGCAACTAAAACCCTAGAGTATCCCTCACATCACTAGAATGAAAAACAGGATGCTGTTTCCATGCTTTGCTACAGCAGAAACCAGCATCTTTTTGGTCAGGTAATTTATCTCCACACTTGGCAGTAAAAATACCATCATTGATTAAGTATTTAATGAAGAGTAGCCAGGCATCTAACCTCAGACACCCAGAAGAGTTTAGGGGAACATACAGAAAGACAGAAAATTAAAATGAGAAAAGTATAAGAACATTTAGTCTATTAATTCTGCTGTTCTTAAGGGGAGTTAATGAAAGGCAGTAATGAAACGTGATCCCTTGCCTTAACTTCTATAAATAAAAATCCCCATCTCCAGCAATAAATTTTTAAAGGTGAGCAAAATGCCAAGGACTGAAAACCCCTGCCCTCATAGAAGGAGGGCGGTACACATGCTATGACAAAGAAATTTGAGCAGCAGGAGGGCATCACCGTGAGCAAGCAAAATCTGCCGAATCTCTAAGGCAAACTAAGGGCGCGACTTGCAGAAAAAACAAGGCAGGAACGTCTCACTTTCAGAGCAGTATTAGGGCACCGCTCTGCGGGGAGCAGGGACAAACCCGGCGGCATACAAGCGGGGCGAGGCGACTCAAAGGGTCAGGGCGGGTTTGAAGGAGACGGAAAAGGGAACCCGCCGAAAGCCGCACGCACAAGGATGCTGCGCTGCTGGAGAGCCAGAACTGGGCGCAGTCGCCCCGTCTAAGCAGCTT
>NW_008796213.1:2310732-2341737 GCF_000699145.1 Aptenodytes forsteri | reverse complement strand
CGGAGGCTCCTCTTCCGGGTGCCGGCCCGCCCTCATCGCCGCCGCCGCGAGGAGGGGTGCGGCCCAGCGCCGTCCGCCCTCGCCCCTTGGGCGGCTCCGCGGCCTCTGCCCTACTAGGCCCCGGGCCTGGGACCCGCCGGAGGGCGACACCTGGGGCGGCCACTCCCTGCCGCTTTTTGGGATAAGGAACCGCGCAAAGAGGGCGGCGGGCCGTCTTTTAAGGCCTCCCTCCCGCTGCACGGGGAGACGTCTGGTGCCGGCCATCGAGCCTGCCGTTCCCGAGGGGCTGCGCGGGCACTGCCGAGCAGTTAAATGAGAGTCCGAGTGTTTACACCATGGGTAATTTCAAGCTGGGGTCTTCAAGGAAAGATCAGGGGAACTAGGCATCTAGGCGTGGGCAAAATCCTGTATGATTTGGATGTCCCCTGCCTCAGTGCTTGGGAAATGTCAGCCTCCCATGCTGGAGAAGGCTGACATAAAGCTTTTTTTTTTTTTTTTCTTCCCTACTCGGCACTCGCTAGACCACATCTAGGATGCCCGTGGCCACGTTTGGGGTCCCACTGATGGAAAGACTTGGACAAGCTGGAGCAAGCTCAGCAGAGGGCCCTGGAGCTGATCGGGGCTGGTGACCTCCCTGCGAGGAGAGGCTGAAGGAGCAGGAATTGTTCAGCTGTGTGGGGGGACCTAACAGCAACCCCCCAGGGCCCACGAGGAGGGTATTGGTCAGGTGGAGCCATGCTCTTCATAGTTGTGCATGATGGGAGGATGAGAGACAGCAGAGACAAGATGAAACGAGAGGACTGGGCTGGATTTAAGGACGGACTTTTGTCACTTACGGGAGGCAGGCAGGCAGTTGGTCCAGATTGCCCAGGGAGACTGTGCCGTCTCCACCTTTGGAGGTTTTCAAGACCCAGCTGGGTTAAACCCTGAGCAACCCACTCTAAGCTCAGAGCTGACCCTGCCCTGAGTAGGAGGTTGGACTAGGGACTTCCTGAGGCCCCCTCCCACCTGAATCATCCTATGATCCCACAAGAGCTTTCAAAAAACCTGTGTTCCCTTTTTTTTCTTTGCTTTTTTTTTTTTTTTACTGGCATGGTTAGAAAATGAAGAGTAGTTGTCCTTTGTGAAACACTCTGGGTTTAGTTTCTTTTAATAGCTACACTTAATTAATTGAGATTTGGGCAGTAAATATCAGGGAGATTTCTGCTGAAAGTCAGTAAGATTGGAGACTTTATTGCAATGTATTTCAAATCTCTTTTTCATATACCATTTCAGATTAAAAACCAGAACAAAACAAAACACGTGGCTATTGTGGAACTATTAGGCAACTGTACGCTGAAACCAGGTTAACTCAAACTAAGCCTCCATTCCCAGAAAGCTCAAATGCTCCATCTAATTGAAAAAATGTAATTCCTGTCTTTCTGGGGCAAGTACCTTGGTGAGGTAAAGAAGTATCTTCTACCCATTTTAGGAAAGGAAGCACAGAAAGATACTAAGTACTTCTTTTTTGGTCCTGGTGATACTGTAGCGAAAAGCTGGACTTGAGACGACTTTCTTCTGAATTTCAGGCTATCCCAAAGCTGCTGTGTTGTGCTTCGCTCCCTGGGCCAGAGCTGACATCTGGAAATGGCATGCGAGGTTCGGATGGATGTGGCACAACAGCCAGGATTGGGATTCCTTGCCTTCTGGAATGGCGCTCCCAGGAATCTTGGAAATAAGCTTGGTTCTGGAAACAGGAACAAATCACCTGGTAATAACTATTTTCCTAACGCTGAGGCCTTCTACACGTGTGCAGGATCAGAGCACTGAGATAATATTACAGACTCCAGCCTGAGCACATGTCAGAAATCAGAAGGAGGAAACAAGGCTTTTAGTAATAATAATGTTGCCACAGTATCACCACAAGGAGATCAGGCTTTTCCTATTTTCTGCTCATTAAAAATGTTGTTACTATGCTTAGACTATAATGAGTACAACATCTGTTAGACAGTCTTGGCTCAACAGTACTGTACACAGTTGTTTTCCTACGTGCCATGAATTTCCTCTGTGACATTTAATGGGCATCCAAAAATCATTTTTTCCTTTAAAGTAAATCCATTCCATTTACATCAGCCAACGCTGAATCATTTTGAGTTAGAGACTGTAGAGGGTGGGTATGGTAGATGAGCTCAGTCTGACAGCTATAAATGCAACTATCATGCTTTTATAGCTGGGGAAAAAAAAACAACCCTTCTTTTTTTGAACTCCCGCCAAATATGCCTTCACTTTAGACCAGAGAGTCTCATAAGCAGGCAGCACTTACTCCAGCCTGGGCATTGGTGGTGGCTTGGTTGGAATGCATTTATGTGATCTTGAAGAAGAGAAGGAATCGGGAAGAGGCACACAAGGCTCCTGGTCTCCAACACCACTGATGCTATTCTGGGCAATGTTCAGGGCGTGGAAGGAGTCCATTGTGCTACACGGCACTGGTTTTGTTTTGTCTGCTTGGGGATGGGTTGATTACATGGCCCGCTTTTCATTTACTTTGCTCTTTTCATTCCCTGCTTGTCCTGCCAGAGCATGGTACAAGTCATAATCCTTCTCAGACCAGGGGCTCAGTGCTGTCTGGGTCTTCTTTAAGGTAGCTCTTGCAGCTTCTTCTCTTGTAGCTACCAGCTGTTGCCATGAAGGTTGGTAACAGCGTGTGGAGGATAAGGATGGGATGAGAAGCAGCAACCCAAACGGGAGTGCATTGAGCTTGTGTGATACCGAGCTGGCTGCTCTTGGCTGACTACCCCAGGAAAACCTAGGCTCAGTGAGACTGACAACTGATTTACAGCATCTTTGCTTTAGCTCCTTCCACCTTGCCAACACGCATGCATGTTTTAGGAAATTCAGTCTTTTGTGTGGGAAAACAACAGGTCTGAATCCAGAAGTGTGAATATCGGCAGTGTAAAGAAGAACGTAAAAGTCATGGAGCACCAGTGAGATCCTGGGAGCTACTGCATGCAGTCAGTCAAAACCAAAGCTGAAATGCTGAATATCAAGTACAGTGAGTTCTTTAGTCACCTGAAGATGAAACATACAGATAGTCTGATAATTTTGAACAGTAAGTGTGTGCAGGCAAGTTGTAAAGGCCATAGTAATATCCATATGTATAATGAGCAACGTCCTTGAAAACAGATTGTCCCTTGTAACCAAGAATCTTGAAGACTAAGCTACTTAAAATGAGTAAGGTTTGAAAACTCATCTTTCTAACTGAGATAGGGACGAAAAAGGTGTAATTTTTAATACATTTGCTGCTGGTGAAGACTTTCTCAATGTTATCTACTTTACCCAGGTGCTCTACAAGTATAGTCAAGCCCGTGAGGTATGCAGAATGATTGTTTGTCAGGAAGTACTGGCTATTCTACATTATTCTCAATTGCTAAATCATATTTGAAAATGCATTCATGTTGATTTAATATTGTTTTTAACATGCATGTACAGGTATATATACACTCCACTCTATGGAAGGTGAGAATCCCTTTCTTGAAGGATAATATTTAATTTACCCTGGTTTTTACAATGTTTGCTGGTGTATGAACATAGCAGGACAAGACAGTTTTGTATGCTAGGCCCGGTAGAAAAAGAAGGGTGTTATGCCATTATATTATGAGAAATGCTAACAAAGAAGAGCTTATACTCTTAATACCCACATAAATCTGTGGGTCCGGATGGAATCCACCCCAGGGTGTTAAGAGAAGTGGCTGACATTGTTGGAGGGCCACTGTCTATAATATTTAAAAAGTCATGGAGATCAGGGGACAACTGGAAGAGGGCAAATGTCGTACCCATCTACAAGAAGGGCCCAAAAGAGGGCCCAGGAAACTACACACCCATTAGTCTTACTTCAATCCCTGGGAAAGTAATGGAAGGAGTCCTCCTAGAAACTATTACAAACCAAATGAAGCAGGTGATTGGGAAAAGCCAGCACGGATTTACCTAAGGCAAATCATGCCTGACAGACCTGATCACCTTCTACAACAAAATAACATTTTCTGTCAACATGGGGAGAGCAGTGGATGTTGTTTACCTGGACTTCAGCAAAGCATTTGACACTGTTTCCCACAGCCTTCTCCTGGACAAACTGGCAAGATACAGACTGGACGGGTGGTCTGTGAGGTGGGTAGGAAATTGGCTCACAGGCCTCACTCAAAGAGTGGTGATCAATGTTTTTTGCAGGAAAGACTGAAGGAGTTAGGTCTTTTCTCCCTGGAGAAGAGAAGGCTCAGGGGGTACTTCATCATGGTATTCCAGCACTTAACGGGCAGCTACAAAGAGGATGGAGGTTCTCTCTTCACATGGAGCCACATGGAAAAGACAAGGGACAAGGGGTACAAGTTGCACAGGGAGAGGTTTCCTCTTGATACAAGAAAGAAATTTTTTACAGTGAGAACAATCAATCACTGGAACAACCTTCCCAGGGATGTGGTAGAGTCCCCATCACCAGAGGTTTTCAAGGTGCAATTGGACAGGGTGCTAGATTATCTCATCTAGGCTCCCTTTCCCACAAAATACTGGACCAGATGATCTTTTGATGTCCCTTCCAACCTGGGCTGTTCTATGATTCTGTGATACTAAAAGTGATTTATGTCCCAGGCTGTATAGATACTTTCTCCACAAACATTTGACCCAGTGAGCGGTCAAGTGGTGATCTTCTCACTCTTCCTTCCAGCTTGCTTTTTCTGTACAGTCAGTAAATATGTTATTATCTGACCTGAAAGCAGCAACAATAAAAGATTTGATGTGAATGCTTGTGATAATTGTGTTGCAAGTGTTTGAGAGTTAATTTGAATAAAGCAGTAGTATTGATGATTTAGCCATGATGAGGATGTAAGCAAGGCAAGGTTAGTAGGGAGGAACAGTATTTTAGCAGTCTACCTGATATCATGAGGGAAAATGGTAAGTCGTTGGCCATAGAAGCCCTTTCTCAGATCTGAATATGATTTAAGTCACAAGATATAAACACTGATTAAAAAAAAGTATTCTTCTTGTACCTTCACAGTAGCTAATACACAACTTTGAATGTAAGCCCTCAGGATGCATACATTTAAGTGTCCTTTTAATACCACTCCTCATTTCCAACGTATAGCTGAAAAGGGGAGTGGAAATCAGATTTCCTTGAGCTAGAAATTCTGTAAAATAAACACCAGATGGAGCTAGAAAACCATATATTAAATTTTCTGTTTACGTTTTATTATGTTTAACCCCTAGGTTTTGTTTTCAGTTCTGCCCATTTTCTTTTCTTTGCCTTAGTAAAATATCTTTTATATAATCTGTGATGTGGTTGAACAGCTTCTGAGGAGCTGTAATTATCCAGGACTTTTTTTGTCTTGCCATGGAGACATGAACCATTTTAGTACACAGTAGATACAGAATGTATTATACACGTAATATGTATAGAACAATATGAAATAAGAAATCAGAATTGCAGGGCAATCAGCTTATCAAAAACTTATCAGAACTTACCACCTTTAAATGTACCAAGTATAATTGCCTACCTGAAAAAAACTGAATAGCCTTTCAGTTTGCATCTCCTCAAATCTTTTCTGGTAGAGGTGCAGTTTATTGTTAATTTAAACCTGTTGAAAACACCTTTTTCAAAATAACTTCCACTCCCTTCTCTCTCCTCTTAGATGCTGTATCCCAAAGATCCTCTGGAGTTCTCAGATCAATAGCCTAGTATATTTTTCACAGAAAACCAGAAGGCGTCACTGACTCACCATGTGCGTCTGAAGTTGTTTAAGGCCAGGTTTTCAAATGTAGTTACTGACTAGAAGAGATAGTTGTTTTATGGTCGTTCATGTTGACCCTTTTAAAGTCTACTTTTATACAGAGCACTATGAGATTCAAAGATAATTCCTGACACTACAAAGCACAGAGAGCTGGCCTAGTTCAATACAGGAAAAAAAAAGAAAAAAAAAGTGTCAAACCATTTACTTTATAATTTTTTTATTAAGAATATAAAAGAATATATGAAAGAAATTACATTTTCCTCATAACGTATGTGAAAGTATTAAAGTCTTCCTTATGTTAGCTGTACACTTGAGTCTGCCCAGTTCTGTGTGAACGATTTCTCAGGGGCAGAGAGAGCAGCTTAGCTCTTCCTATCAGCCCTCAGACAACCTGTAAGTGTTCACTGCTCTCTGCTGCCCTGGTGGCAATGGGCCGTCACCGGAGCCACAACTGGAACAGGGAGACTGCGTCAGACATCACCCGGCCCAGGGGTCTCCAGAGTGAACTCCAGAGCTCTCCCTTGTCCTAAAAGTTTTCTTTTCCAGAAAAAGGGAAACTATATAGAGCATGAGGAGCGTGAGCCCCAGGAGAAACAGAAGAGAGAACCTACAGAAGGTCTCTGAGGAGCAGGGCTGAAGGGCAGCATGACTCACAAGTTGGTTTTGAGAGGTCTGTCACAGTCCTGGGGTGACACAACAGCGCAGGAGCCTGGCCTAGCTTCATTGAAGATTGTTTCTGCATTTTCCAATAAAATGAGACATTGGTCCTTATTCTCATACCGTGGTCTGACGTTGGATGTCCTAATTCAGTTTATGAACCTAAAAATCTAAGACTTGCTCCTCTTTAGAGTAACCCCACAAGGTGCTTGGCACAAAGGGAGGGACTCAGAGGGAATTGAGAAATAGCTAGAAAACCCAAAATGCCGGCAGAATTTTCTTTATGTGCAAAGTAATAATAATGAGATGCTCCTAAAACAAACCAACCACGTGAATTTCAAAGAAATACTTTGAATGAAAAAAAAAAAGAGAATTCAACGGCACTTTTTTTTTCTTGTGGATGCATGAAAATGCATTTCCTGACCAGTTCAGCCATTCATTCCACCCTAGCATTGCAACTTAATTCTGCATTTCCACAAAAGGACATCTGCAAGCTCTATCTATGAATTTATCGTATACCTTGGAATTACATTACCCAGTGACATACATAGCCTACAGATGGTTCTAACTTACCTGCTTAATATCTGACTACACGCCTCAGTGGCTCTGGTTTCCCCCATGTAAATGGCTCTACTTTACCCTTTTCTCTCCATTCTTTCAATACATATCTACGTATAGGCAACTTACATTTTGACTTGGACTCGCTTAGCTTTCAAGTGTTTCACCATGAGGTCAGCCGGGCAGTGGAGCAGGTTGCCCAGAGCGGCTATGCCATCTCCACCCTTTGACATTTTCAAGACTCAGCTGCATAAAGCCCTGAGCAACCTTGTCTAAACTCAGAGCTGCTGCTTGGAAGCGGAGGTTGAACTAGAGACCTTCTGAGGTTACTTCCCACTTGAATTATCCTAACCTATGATTTTACTATGCTTTCTGTTTATTTCCAGTCATTCATTTCTTCTTCTTTTTTAATGTAGGAAACATATTTTTCAGTCTTACCAAGCCTTGCGTCCAAAAATCATGAAATAACCGTCTACCCTGCCAGGCAAAGTAGAAACCTGTCCAGTAAAAGTTCCAGTGTATAAAGAAAGAAAAACCTCAAACCCAAAAGACTGATAATTTTATATTTAGGCAGGGTAATGGAGAATCTTGAATGCAAATGAGTCATGGTTTTAAGTTTTTCCCCTAAAGCTACAAGATCTAGAAATGTTCTCTAAACAACTCCTCCCCCAGCCAACTGAGATGTTCACATGAACGCATGCCCCTGGGACAAGGAATTCAAGAACACTGAAGGCTGAGTCAAGCAAGAAATCATTGAGCAATGATACCTTTCAGCTCTAGCTGCTGGGCTATGGCCTGAAAAGGGCAGTAGTATGAGAAGGACCTTAATTCTCCTGCGGTCACAGAGAGGCAAAATTGCATGAGCGGATAATAGGTGTGTCATGAATTCCTCTCTGTGCCAGACCTGCAGAGGGCATGAGTGCCAGTCATGGAGATTTAGCTGGCAGTTTCAAGCTGTAGCTGTGCACGCAGCTGTGGGAGCTCCTGGTTCAGCTCCTTACTTTCTGGTTTAGAGACAATCGTCACAATCACATCAGACGTGAGACACTGGGAAAATAGCCCTGTCACTCATAGGATGACAGCAATCACCAGCACACCAATTTTCTAAAATCGCTTTTCAGAACAGCACTAGAGCTTTTTAAGAATTCAAGTCCTATCAAATGTGCAGGAAAATGAGCAAAGAAAAAACTGTTATTTATAGCTAAGCGTGCTTGCTACTGTTAGGGCCCTGAGTGCACCAGCAGGCTCTGCGGTCTCTACTGCCACCCCTGGGTTGTGAGACAGAGCTGGGAGGGAGAAACCTCACTGGGGGCCTCTATGCCTTGGCTCAGGGGCTGCAGGGGCACTCCGGTCCTTGGTCCTGTCCAGAGCAAGGCTGCAGCTCTCCTGGTCACTGTCACAGCCCGGCTGTCTGGTCAGCCTGATCTCTGCCCCACTAGGGCCTGCTGGACCACCACCCTCAGTGCCTGGCATCCTCCCCACACTCGCTGGGCAGCCCACCCCGCTGCTCCTGGAGCACTGCTTTGTTCTAACTAGCTAGAGTGCAATCACTTATTCCTAAGAGAGAAAGAAAATTAAGAAAAGAACTTGCCTGAGCAACCTCTGTGGAACAAAAGCCAGTGCCTTCAGAACAGGTATAAAAAGAAGACATATGTGATATAATTAAAAGAATATAATTAGAATATGTCTGGCCGAACACCTAAGTAATGACCTGAGATTTAAGTATAGCTACATCTTCTGGGTATGAGTGGGGAGAGTGTTTATGGCATTGGATGAGCGTTGCTCTCTTCGGTGAATACTCCTCGGTGTGATGTTCTTTGTCACAGCTGGTTCTCCGGCAGAAAAGCAAGCTCAAAAAAAGCTTTGGAGGTGAGCTCAAGAACTCACTATTCTCTTTAGTGCAGAAGAGCTGCATGTTTTTAAGGCAATGTTAAATGGTGCTGTAATTTGGCATAAATCTGTGCTGGGACTGGAAAGGGCAGTCCTTGTCCTCTGCCCCTTGGGGCAGCTTGAAAACAGGTCCTACTTAAAAAAACAGTCCCTGTCCCCTGCTTAGATCACCTCTTCACATTACTAAAAAGTTACTTGTGCCAGGAAGAAGCAGGCATCTGTAACAAGTAACTGTACTAGGAAAGCATTTACCATCCTTTTAGTGATAATGTGGGTTTATTGATATCACCATAGGTTCTGAAGTTCTTAAGCATGCTTTCTGCTGCTAAGGCGTTGCTGGCTACTAATAACAGTAAAACTTCACGGTGGTATTAGCTGGTAGCTGAAGATACGTAAGCCTTCTTTCACACGTGTTCAAGAGTCATCCAGAGCTTCTGGAATTAAGATTATGATATTGTATATAAGTAAAATCCATGTAAATGAAACATCATACTGGAATTTGAGAGTGATGATCAGTAGATGGTGCTCTTTTCCCAAGAAAGAATTTAAGAAATATTTTCAAATTACCAAAAATATTATCAACCTCTTTCAAACTTTTTATCCCACAGTTAGATAATATTTATTAAAAATTAAGTTTCAAACACTTGTTTCCTTCCAAAAGTTACTCCGTATTTTCACTATATTTCATAACAGAGAGACACTGATTTAACTGACCCACTTATTAAACTTGGTGGAATAATCCAATTATGGTGTTGCACTTTACCAAGCAGCTTTTCAAAAAGAATGAGATTATCTGTCCAGATTTTAATTAGCTCTCCTCTTTCTATCATCAGGTTTTTTGTTCTGCTTTTTATGAAAAAAAGAACCCAAAACAACCCCTAAACAACCAAAAACCAACCCCCAAACAAAAAATCTCATACTGTCTAGTGTTATTTTCTTAGACACCATTTCTTCAGTTTATTAAAATAAGCTGAATGAATGTAGAGATCACCTGTAGGGTCAGAATATTTTACCACCTCTTCTCCTTACAGTAGGAATGTCAAAAAGAAGAGATTTTTTTTTCAAGTGCTCTCAAAGTCAATCAAAAACTCTTGCCTTGGAAAGACTTCCAGGTTTGCACTGGGAGAAGTTCAGGTGACTTCACTGGACGAGTCACAGAAGTCATGCCTTTGCAGGACCGTGGCTCTAAATATTCAATTAATCTCTGATGCAAGAAAATCAACAATGATACTTTCTGCTGAGCCCTGTTTATATTTCTTTTCAGTCTTCAGTAGAAATGAAAAACCTGCACATATCACACAGAATTGAGAAACCCCGCTTACTTGATTACAGTTATTTGATATTCACTTCCTTTCTGTCTTTCTTTGATGACTGTCATACTCACTGGCAAGCAATCAGAGTTCAAATACTTCCAGTTACCAAGTTAGCAAGAAATTTTGTGCTGGCACTTCCCAAGTTTCCGTCACTGAACAAGAGAACCCATTCAACTAAATCTGGGAAGCACAACTTCTATGAATGCTCTTTGGCAGCCCTGCCCCTGCCTGCTGCACCTGGGAGCCTGAGAGTCCTGCTACGGGGGAATTATAGCCCCACAGCATCTCAAGCCTCCTCCTGGCTTTGGGGTCTGGGCTAAGTATTTTAAAGGAGCCCAGCGAGGATTTAGAATTTCAATTGCTAGTAAAATCCAAAAGACTTCAGATGCCTTTCTGAGGTGCTGGTCTTAACTATAGAAAGGCTTGGGTATTTAGTATAACGGCTAATCTCATTCTCATCACTATAGTGTCTGAGAAAGCCAGCATCTGAGGCTAGCAAAAGGAAGGAAAGTAAAAACCATTTCAACTGAAAAACTCAGACACTTCTTAAATCTCTCTAAGAAATACTTTTTTCCCCATAGATTTAATGTTTGATTCATAATAATTTTTATCCCATGGGATCTTCAAAAGCATCCTAACTATGAGGACATCTTGATCTCTAGCTTAAGCAAAAATTTTTTTTTGCCAGATTGATCAATGTAAGATCAACTCTGTGCTCTGTACTTGTCTGCAATATATTATTTAGAACAGGCAATTTAGTTCTGTTTCACTAACTGAGTGCTCCCTCTTTCATAGACTCATTTAGATGTGAAGAATGAGATCCTTCACTTCAATAGCATAATTTTTTAAGATGGACAGATAGATATGTCTCTGTTATGCTTGGGAGCATTGCGGCTGCATAGGTTATAAACTCTGTGGATGAGGAAATGTGATTGACTTAAAGGCCTAACTCCAAATTATGAAAAGCATCAGGCATTTAGAGCCAAACTTACAAAGGTACTAATGTTATGCCTTGCCTTCTGAAAGGTTACTGAAGTGACGAACTGAGATGATCCAGCTGACCCTAACTTCTCTCTGGTAGCGTTTCAAGAAACAGCAAGGCAAGCTCATGCTTTCCACAACAGACATTGTTAGTCACACTGTCATATTTGTACACTGTTAAAATAACACACCATGTTCATGTATAAGTGTCATGTAAGCTTTATCTAATATTGTGTATATTTTACCATGGTGGAAAAATCTAAATGAAATTAATTAACACACTCTGATTGGGAAGAATTTTCACTCCCAAGGAAGCATTTTAAATATTTTGTTTGTTTGTTTCAGATTGAAGCATCTGTTGCTGTTGATATTTAATTTCTGAATGGGAGAGGAATGAGTAAGCTCAGGGATGAATTGCTATGTGTATTTGATTCTGTGCTTTTGTGGGAGGCTACACAAAGGTGTCTTAAGAGCTTTGTGAAGTGCTATTGTGTTGTACAATGTGTACTAGTTCTTGCAAGTCCTTATCATAATGTTCCTGACCTCTGCAAACTATCGTAGGCCAAAACTAGTATATGTTTTCTGAACATATTATTCTCATTTATCACAGGAGAAAAAAATAGGAAGACACAAGTGCTCCGGCTTCACCTAAAACATTTCCTATTGGTCATGGTCTTCAACAGCACATACAGTCAAGATACTCTTAGTCTGACCCTGCATGGCAATTCTTACATATCAGTGCTTAGTATCTAAGTGGGTTTTTTGGCCTGGCTTTTTTTGCTGTTTCGTACTGCTTGTTTCAGAAGATCATGATAGGTTCTGCTGTTTTCTGGGCAGAGCTCCCTTCAGAATTCTGTTTACACATGCTTTTTTGATGTTTTATTACATGGAAGCAAAAGTTGTTCTTCAGACACAAAGATCCATGCTTCTCAAGAGGCATCTTAATATATTGATAGTAGTTGCGAGTTCTTTTCACATTAATTCGTGTCTTGCTACTTAGGTCAAAGCAAAGAGGTTCTGGCAACATCCATTTTAGAGTGAATATTAATAAACAATGTGATAGTTAATGAGCATGAGGATATAGACTTGAATAACAGGTATCGAATGCATGCTCCCGTTGCCTTAGTAACCATTCCTTCCCCACTGAGGATTTAACTTAACCCAATGTTCAATGTAAATTTAACCCTCAACTATTCAGCTATTTCCCTATTACAGTAAATGGAAACATTTCCTAGAGCCTGAATAAAATTGCTGGAAGAAATGGTAGCTAATTTGTGACATTATAACAGAACTTTGGCTCAGTTCACTGTTCACCTGTTAAGCACCCTGTTTAACTGTTCACCTGTTAAAAGGACAGGACACTTTCCCCTACCATTTTTGTTTAAGAACCCTGCACATAAGGGTTAAAAGCCTCATTAAAAATCACTTTGTGTCTGAGAATGAGTTTCTGTGGAAACCCACAGGTAAACAAATAATGTTCTAAGGATACTGATGCCTGTTTAGCAAAGTGGTTAGCAAAAAAGAAAGGTAATATTCTTTTCCCCTTTCTGTCCCTTGTTTACACCAGATAGATAGCTACTTGCACATATAATCCACTTAATCATCATGAAGAAGGATGGCTAGATATATACCTCTTCCACTTTTTAGCATCTTTCTTCAGTGCAACCTTCAGCAAACACCAGCTATCTGTAGAAGAACAGAAAACTGCAGGTAGCAACTGGCAAAAAGCAAAGACAGTCTTAGTGTTAGAGTGAGAAAGTAACTCATGGATCTCTTTTTCCTTTTTGACATTTTCATATGGTGACTGTGGAACCAGAAGCACTTTTCAGTTTATACAACAGCCTCTCCTCTCATTCTCCCCTCAACTGGATTTCCAGGGAAAGAAAATCCCAGCAGGCAGGCCAAAAGGGGTCATGCCAGACCTGTGAGGATGGGAGACCAGGAGCCCATGGCTGTGGTAGACACCATAGAGCACACCAGCCTCTCGGTGCAGGGACAGCCTAAGATAACTTAATGGTCCCTCTGTCTTCTCTCCGTACACAGGGTGCCCAGGCAATTATCCTTGCAGCTCATTCCAAAAGCTAGCTCTAATTATTATGGTTCACGTCTGCTGAAGCGTGAAGAAAATTAAGTCAAAGCTTAAAGTAAGAAACAAAGAAAGAACCAAAGTGTTAAGCTGCACTTGGAGCTGCTTCTGTACTTAGGGAATTTTTCACAGAACCCAGTAAGTCATATCTTACAGATATAAAGGGAGAAAGGGAATTAAACTGCTCTCCCTTCATGTCATCTTGAACTAGCCCCTAAAAGACTTGGTATCAGATGAGCTCCACAGAAGTCAAATCTACACTACAAATTTGTGCTGGCATTGGTCAGGGGTATGAGGAGGTGTGATCCCTGAGCAACAGTTCTGTGCTAGCAGAGAAACCTTGGTAAGAAGAAGTTACAGATAGGAAAGACGCACTTCAATGTGTCGCAGGTTGCACTGTATGAAGTGCATCTGCTGGAGCTGTATTACCAATCAGAGCAGTTTGCATTAGTATATCCCAGAGTCAGTGAAGCCTCACTAGACACTATCCTCTTATTTAGATTTTAACAGATCTGTATCTTTTTTTCCTTTCAGAATCTTGTTTTGGTGTTTCAAAAGTTTCATTTTCCTTCTGTCTAAATCACTCAGAAGAGCACAGCTGTGTTGTGCTGCATGGCCGTTAGGGCTGTTGATGTGCAGCAACATATAACACAAGCTCATTTTGAATGGTCTATTGAGTTGATGGCCTCATGTCTCCAGAGAGCCTTGAGACTTCTTTACAGGGGAAGGGTGCCCACTGAGAAAAACAGTACGTAAGCATGAAATGAAAACTTACATGACTATGCAGGAGCAGAATTGCACAAAGGGAAGAAGCATAGTTGAAAAGGCCTCTTTAACCCTAGTACTCCCTAATTTTTCAGTGTGTCATGGTTTAAACCCAGCCGGCAACTGAGCACCACACAGCCGCTCGCTCACCCTAGTACTCCCTTGACTTAGTGTAAGCACTACTTAGCAACAACTAAAACATCGGTGTGTTATCAACATTATTCTCATACTACATCCAAAACACAGCACTGTACCAGCTGCTAGGAAGAAAATTAACTCTATCCCAGCCGAAATCAGGACACAGTGTAATATATAATTATTTTGCATGCAGTATATTATTTATGATGTGAATGCATCAGGACAAACTAAATGATTTTCAAAGTCCCATTCCACATCAAATAAAAAGGCCCCTAGAAACAGTAGAAAAAGAAGTGAATTATGCGGTCTTATTTGGAGAAACTATTTTGTTGCTGTTGTTCATAAATTATCTTTGACTTTCATTCCAGTTAGGCATTTTTCTCCCGTTATTATCTCCATTCCCTCTGCCCGAGGATCCCAGACAGTTTGCCCTGACTTTTCTACCTCAGTGTTTTTACCTCTTTTACTCCTTGGCACAGGTTAAAGCCTAAAGCTCAGAAACCCTGAGAAGAGCCTTTGTTGCAAAACCCGGCCTGCAGACTAGGCAAAACAAGCACATTCTTCCCTAGTATTTGAATATGTTTCTTCAAAGGAAGACAGTAAACTAGACACACCAGGCGAGGTGCCGTTGCAATGCTTTCTTTGCACAGATGACAGTAATGGCTATGATGCTCTTTGTCCTTTTGTGGTCCTTCATTTCTTTCTTCAAGCAGATCCGTGCACTTAAAGCGGAAGCAGAAAAACCCATTCTGAGGAACCCACACAGTTGCATTCATGAGCTCTGCTGTCTAGCAAAGCTCTTCAACACACGTTTAAGACATGAGCTCAAGGGCTTGTTGTGGTTGGGGACCACTTCCCAGTAGCCTATGAGTTTACAAAGAGAGAGAGGAGCCACAAGATTTGAATGTTTGGCTTTAGAAGCAGGGGTCTCATGCTGTAGAAGTGTCATGGATCAGGGTGCTGAAGGACGTTCAACACCTTGGATAGTCAGGAACGGTTTACGTAGCAAGGGTGCTAAAGGGGCGCTACACCTTATCTCGGGCTTGTGTTTGCACCCTCTCCTTTGCAGTGGTGTCACCATCCATTTGGTCCTGCAGTGAACTGGCTCAAAAACTAATGCAGGCAAAACCAAATTAGCCCCACAATTACAAGGTGTAACTGGTTACTGGCTATAAAAGGCTCTTCTTTCTTGGAAAATTTGAGTATTGGAAAGGAGGTCCATTTCATGTGTTCTCATCTCACTGTTTGCTTTTCATATCTTGCAATAAAGAGAAGTTATGCTGTTGTTAGGTTGTTAGTAGCAGAATTTCAAAACAGTTTTGTGTCTACAGACTGCACGTCTTGGCTGCCAGGTGTTATTCAGATTCCTTTTTGCTTTGAGAGAGATGTATGGCAACATTTTAAAAGATACCAAATAACCATCCTGCAATAAAGCTTTTGATGAGCACGAAAATTATCAGGCCAGACAGGCAGGTAGCTGTTCAGGGCCTGCTAGAGTGGGAATGTGAAAAGGAATCAGTGAATAGGCTCTTAGATCCAGAGGGAGAGTTTCTCCTCTCTCTTTTTCTTTCCCCTCGTATCTCTGAGCCTCAGAGGAAAAAACACTAACAGCATGAAAGTTAGCAATATTGGAAATGTTGTGGAGAAAGCAATGCTGAAGGGTACAAATGCAGCTGACACAAATGCATTGAAAACTCCCGTTATAGATCCCTGAGTTCTCTGGGGCAATGAAACCTTTCTGTGCTCTCTGTGCAAGTGCTGTTACCTGATAAGACTTCTAAATTGTAACACAATGCCAGTGGAAAGAAAAGGTAAGTGCAGTGAAAAGCAGCGTGCTGACTAGGAGGTAAAAACACTGGCACTGACACAGGCTTTTCTTTTGAAATCAAGCTTATGGCTATTATTTTAACTAACTCATACTAGTGAGAAATAGCTGTAAGTTATTTTCAGTCCATTAACATGAAATATTTTTCATCAGCAGATGTCAATACACTTCATGACGAAGTCAGTATGATTGGCATCATTTTGCGAATGGGGAAACTGAGGCATAGAAAAGTAACAGAGTTTGATTCACGGTCACTCATCTCTCTGACAGTACCACAGTGAATACAATCCAGGAATCTGGAGACTGAAAGCAACATTTTCTGCAACATTATCTTATTTAAAGTGTGTGTGTGTATTTGTACATATAGATGCGCACACATATATACACAAACACATATACTAGCAGATATTCTAGAAATATTTGGAATTATATATATTACAATTCCATACTATTCCATACTAGTAATTACCTTGTCAGGAAGGCATTGAGCACAAATTATCAAAGAGGGTTCAGAATAATCTTATCTGTAATCGCTTTCACCTTTGTAATCCATTAAGAGACACATCTCTGTTGTGCCTTCCATCTAATTTTTTTTCAAGAGACTCTACTGATCTGACATTTATTGATCTGAGCTTGTCTTCCAAATTGCTAATTTGTTTATATGCTCCTAAATAGCTCTAACTGGGTTTCTGCCAGGATTCTGGTAGAATCTGAAATAGGCTTTTTTTTTTTGATAAACAAACGTGCAACTTGTATAGCTTTTATAATAGTATTTGATTACTGTTTATCATGTTTTTATGAAATACTTTAATATAGTAAAGGACAACACCAGCCTGTGGGTACAATGGCTACTTTTGTGAATGCTGTAACTTATCCTTTCAGTGAACACATTTAAGTAAGCTGAAGTTAGCCTGCCTAAAATTGTCCCAAGGGAACAATGTGATCTATTTTTTTATTCTTTAAAAGGTACATTTCCATTATCACAGACCCTGAAAATTAAAGTCATATTGGCTATTATAAAGAAGTAATAACTCAGTAAGTATCGAATGCAAGCCACTGAGTTACTTTTTTCCTTCTTTCAGTGAACACATTTAAGTAAGCTGAAGTTAGCCTGCCTAAAATTGTCCCAAGGGAACAATGTGATCTATTTTTTTATTCTTTAAAAGGTACATTTCCATTATCACAGACCCTGAAAATTAAAGTCATATTGGCTATTATAAAGAAGTAATAACTCAGTAAGTATCGAATGCAAGCCACTGAGTTACTTTTTTCCTTCAAGATGATCACAGGATCAAGATGTACATCAAGATGATGTACAGGAATACATTCAAGTATGAAATGGTGGGTGGGAAGGTAGCGAGGATGATACAATGGGACCAAGTGTTTTGTGCCAGCGCTGTAAAACTGCTTATTAATTTGGAGAGTAACAAATCAGATTTGTTTTATTTTTCTTGTTATACTTGTCAGGTGCTTAATTTGTTGTGATGCTGTTCTGATCCTCTGTTATTTTAAGAGGCAGAACTGGTTAGAAATTTGCTAGCAGTACTTCCACTTGAAATCACTTTTTTATCCACTTTCTTTGGATAGTTGTTTATGATTTCATTAGAAACGACAGTAGAGTGGTTCCATACTACTGTGGGAGTCAGTCACAGTGTAACTTCTCAGGAACTTCTTTTTCCTGAGGACACCACTGTTAATCTTCAAGGGACTTTTCTAGATGACATGTTATAAAAAGATGCATGGAAATGAAATGCCCAGAGGATAAATTTGATCCTAACATCTACTGGGGATATTACAAAGTCAGGTCATCAGAAACTCTCGTTTCTAAAGCCACCATTGGGCTATCAGAGGCAGATCGAGGACTTTCAGCCAAGCAAAGTCTGTAGGCTCCTGGCAGTGGAGGTGTTGGAGGTGGCACTCTTCCTTTTGCAGCAGATGACTAAGTGAGTCTGGGGTAGGATATGGATGCAGGCCTGGCAGTAAGAGGCTGAGCCCTCTTGAAGCCACTCGGTTTGCCCTCCTTGGCAGTCTGTTTTCCTTAGGGATCTGCTAAATCCCAACTCAGTTCGTTGCAGTTTGCCTGTCTGTACTCAAGACAAAAACAACCTCTTAATTTCCATTCTGAAGCAGTAACTTTTGCACACTCACTGTCTGTCTGTCTGGAATCCATTTCAATGGCCTTATTACTATCTAGTGGCCAACACGAAAGAGTTTGCATCTAAGTGTCATGTTTTTCACTCAGAAAACCCAGGAGAAGAGATCTAGCTCCAGAGAGAGAGATGAGTATATTACCAGCAACTTAAATGGACCAGAATTTCCTCTCTCATCCATGCCATCTTTGGATCTGATTGACCGCCTCTCCATTTTACCTCTTTGTAACACACTAATGTTACTCCCTGACATATGTTTTGGATGCTCCAAAAGCAGAGGGGAGAGATGGAAAACTTGTTAACCGTATAAGTGAAATTCTTCTCTTACTAGGACAGCAGCAAGCTAGTTGAGAAAGCACTTGAGCAGCTAAAACACCAAGGAACAGAAACGTTCTCTTTCAGGCATAGAGTAAGAGCTGCACTTCTGAGAACTGGAGAAGAACAAAGTCTCTGTGCAGAACCTAGGCCCAGTAGGAAAGGTTCACAGGTGCCTATATCCTACAGCACTGGCTTTGTGAAATTAAATCACACAATATAAGTTGATATCTAAGAGATATTTATGGCATTTATGAAATTATATTTATAAAATTATTTAAATACTTTCTCTCCCACTGCAGTGTTGTAGTTATTGGTTATGAACTAGAAAATTAATTCTGTAACTCTCTCAGCATGAAGAGGAATGTGGAAATGGGGATACATCCATGAAGCTTCTTCTCATATGCTGGTAACTCAGAATGCCCCCAGGAATTGTAATTATGCAAAGGACATCCCAGGCTCAGAAAAAGAGAACATAAAGGTATCACCTCCTATGTACCCAGCAAGATATGTTTATTAAGTCTTTGGATGTGACAGAATGATGTTTTACCAGATTTTGCTATGGTCAAAATTTATCTAGACAATGCTTTATTTGTTCTTATGGATAATCTCAGTATTTACTAAGGCTCGTGGGTGTCCAACTGAGTGCACACGTGCTTGCTTACCTCCTGCCAATAATGGTTCATCTATAAAATACGCACTGCCAGTAAATGGATAAAAACAACTAGAGCCAAGAGCCTTGACCACAGAAGACTTCTCCTCATTACAACAAACTGGCTGAAGCCCCCAACAATTTCATTCATTACAAGTCTCGCCAATGCAGGCAGACCTTAACTTTATTCTATCAACCTTTGTTGATGCACTCAGAACAGGAGCTGTGGAGTAGTAGGTATCTTGCACTTTTCATTTAGAGTTGTTTTTCTTTCATGTTTTTCCTCTAGATTTTCTCTTAAGACAAAGTTAAAAGGCACATTTCAATCAATCAGGCTGATGTTGTCAAGCTCATGCACTGAATTCCCATGGGGGGGAAAAAAACAACAAAACTTTCTACTGAAAAGGGAAAAACAAAAATCTCCGCTCCAATTATGTTAATCAGGAATCTGTCTGGAGGATGGGAGTAAAGGGCTGAGTAGAATTAATAGAGGAGAAAAAAACAATTATTTATATTTGAGTCGATGCATCTGACATCTTGCACTCCAGGGGCCTCATTGTCAATAAAAATATACCACCAAATACTATTAAAGAAACTGTACAGCAGCATTTCCTCTTTCATAGGAGGCAGAAAATATATTAAAATATACATCAGACTTATACACTCATAGAATATAAGGCTGGAAGGCACCTCAGTTAATCATCAGGATAATGTTGGCACCTCATGCCTAAAATATATCTGGCAGACATCTGGAAAACCTTGAGCCGTGGATATCCCACAGCTCCTTTGGACTATCTATTCATTGTCCTTAGTATTAGTCCCTTGTGAGAAAGCACACTCTTTTACCTGAAGCCCTGTCCCAGTCTACCAAAAACCAGCCTTTTAACAGTACAGCTGGAAGCTACTGTAGACCACTGGAGTTACTGCTGTCAGTCTCTCTCTTTCCTTTATATGTAATATTAGCCTAGTCATATATGCCTGCTGTCAGCTGTTGCTAAGCAGGGCCTAAAGAATAAGATATTTTCTCAAATTTTTGTCTCGACTTGGTCTAGATTCTACCCTTTTACAAGTATGGGCGCAAAAAGGAGGAACAGAAAATGAAGCTGAGAGAGGAGCAAATACAACACCTGTAAGACATTAGGGTGGCCTTGTATTGGCTGCATAAGTTCTGCCAATTTTCCTCTGAGTTGCATGGCAGGACTAATGAGAAGTGGTGGCAAGTGGCATGAGGGTAAAGATAGCTGACCAAGTGTGATAGGCCATGAAGCTTTCATGCACTGTTAATCAGAAATTTGGTTAAATGCCTGTTTTCGCCTCCTTCTCAGTACAGCAGTTGCCACCATTTGAACTTACCACCAGGAGGACAGGGACAGGAGTAGGATTCTCCTAGCTGTACCCAGCTTCAGTTGTGCTCTGAGCAATTTGTTTTCAAATGCAATCAGAAATACCTGGAATTGTGGGGTTTAGGTGGTTTTAGTTTTGTCTTTTTTTTTTTTTAATTCTGTTTTCCATTGCCTATGGAGTACCCTGTCAAGTAGCAGCACATACTTCATACCACGTTGTTTCCTCCATTTCATCTGGTACCTGGAGCTTTGTATCTGTGCACTGTACAAATCCAGACACTCTCCTTTTGATGCTTAGCTTCACATCATCTTGAAAAAAATCTTTATTGAAATAGAATGTCTAGCAGCCTCTGCTATTCAAGTGTGATTTTCACAAACAATGGAATTACTTCCATAATTGTGTTCTTGGCTCTTGAAAATGTATATCTGCTATGTATTTTTAGCACAAATTTACTTTCACCCAAAAACAGTCTAAAATATTTTACTGCTCAATTAGGATAATGATATGGTAGATTTTTAGCAGAAATGAACCTATTTCTAATTTAAATGTTGTAGGCTTTTCAGAGAACTGATCTATTTTCATAATGTTGGGAAAACCATTTTATGTAACTGAAAATTCAGCCACAACTGGTAAAATAATTAAGAATTCCATTTCTGTGTAGTGTGCAGCAGGAAACAAGCGACTCCAACCAGTTTGTTTGCTTGACTGAGTAGACAGTTTTAAAAATGACATTGGCGTCTATGAACACAGAATCACATCCAGATCCAATGCCCTTCCAAACGCAATCTCTTCTCAGCAAACATGCCCCGTGATGAAGACCCGTCTCATATCAAAATCGCCAGGCAAGTCACAGTACATCCCTAGCATTGTGATAAGGACTCTGTTTTGTTCTCTTTGTTTATGCAAAATTTCCATGAGAGCAGAAGTGGTTTGGTTGTGAGTGCTTTCTGCTTTGCACAGTAGGTAGGTTTGCTGAGGGAGAGGAAGGGATTAAGCCTGCTGTGAGCGCTGCTCTGTACGAGATGAAAGCAATGGTTTTGGCTGTGCCCTTGTACAACCACCCTCCTCACTTCTGCCCCCACCCCTTACAGGCCGGCTCCAGCCAGTTTTATTATCCAGTGAGGCTCATTGCCCAGGATGGTGGCACTAACACCGTATAAATAAGGCAATAATAGGTAGAATCAGCAGGCTGAGGGATGGAGAACATCCCCCTCCCTTTAAAGAGCATCCATGGCTCTCACCTCATCCTCAGTCAGCAGGAAAACATCTCCCCTCCTGTTTCAATCTACTTTTACAAACACACTGCATCGGTCAGGGGGAGTTTGGCCTCTTTAAGGGACAGAGAATGGGCAGAGAAGTGCCCATTCCCGAATCCATCTTTCTCTGTCGGAGGGTGCAGGATGCAATCTGAGGCAAACTGAAGAGGCAGGAGGATGATTTTAGGCAGCAGGCTCGCTGGGGTAATATATTTATCTATTTATCATTTTAGGCTTTGTTTATAAAGAAACATGCTGGCTATATCTCTAAATATTTTAAATACTTCAGTTGGTGATGGACGTGGGAAGGGGATCCAAACAGGGATTCTGGTCATTTTCCTTGCTGTTTCTTCTGACATGTCAGTTCAGAGCAGTTGGTAACATAGCGACAGGCTGCAGCACTTCATTATCATCACAATCTGCTACCTTTTTAATATAGTATCTGACATTTCAGTCAGACAGAGAGCTTCGTCCTTAAGCTGGCGGGAACTTTATGCCTTGCACTCGAGAACATCGCCTTGTTGGGTATATAGACCAGGCAGGGCACATGCTGTCTGTGTTTATCTAGATATGTCAAAGCATGGCATTCAGATGAAAGGCAAAAATGTACAAATACAAATGGAAAATTGCAAATAAGAACCATCCATCCGAACAAACCATCCTTTGTGGTCTGGCAAAATCATTTCCTTGTTACGCAGTTTCCAGCAAGGGATCACGCAAGCATCTTATTAGAGAGGAGAAAACACAGAGCTCACCTGAACTTTGGTAGCAGAGCTGAGGTACCCACTCGGGCAGTGCATTGCCTGTGCCATGAGGTTGTAGGGGAGGTGCTGACACCGAAAGCCACAGAGTGGTGCGGCTACAGGGACACGGGGCTGCGACTCTGCTAACGAGGCAGGAGGCACAGGCAGGAGTGTACTTTTGGGGTTGCAGCGCAGGGAAAAAGAGCTTGGGAAATTCTGATTTAAAGGAAGTATCTCCACGCCTAAGTCTTTTCCTTAGGTATATTAGAGATTTATGATTTCAAGCCTGTCTTCTTTACATGGCTTTTCCATTCTGTTTTGCTCTACCTACTTGCCCTCATTGGGAACCAGCAATTGGAAAACCTAACTAAATGGCAGAAATGGGAAAACGTAATAATATCTAGTGTTTATTTGAATCTCTGCATCTCAGGTTGTATAAGTATTATCAAAACTTTAATAGAAACAGACCTGGAATGTAGATATTACTAATATTAATTTTCCAGATGGGTAAACTGAGGCACAAGCAGTTACCGGCCATGTACAGACTTTCCTACTTCTACTGGGTAGTAAGTGAAAACTCACTGGAAGTCTGTGAAATTTGTGTAGTACGTGGACGGTATGCCGTCCCACATGCACAAAAGTGATGGGATTAGGCTCCAAATAAGTAACCTAATTTCTAGATCAAAAAGGTCTGATTTTGTTGGATTTTGCTTTCCCACTTTAACACCACTGACAAGCCTGACGTTTCCTGTTACAGTCAGCTGAGATTTCGGTCTGCGGTACCAGCATGACTGAGAAGAGAAGTCTAGCCTTTCCTGTGTTAGATGCTGGTCAGCAGAAGGGCTGCCGTGTTTACCCCAGAAGTAGCTACACAGGAGTAATGTGTGAAATCCTCATTGTTTCCGATGCCCTCTGTGTTATCCAGCTTGAAAGGCTAGATAGGCTTTTGTTAATATTTCAGCAAAAATTATATCTTAAAAGAAACAATTCTTTGATCAAAGCCTAAAATCATCTTATTTGATCTAAGCTGACTTAACAGATAGAAGTAGAATAAGAGGATGATTCTCAGTACTCTTTGATTTATCTTGGCTGGAATATTTTTCCTCAATAATTCATGTACTACAACATCCATAATCTTTCTTTTATTAAGGCTAGACTATTTGCTTTAATGCTAGGTTTAAAATGCCACATAGGGTAACTCTAGGGGTTCTGTGAACTGAATTGTTGACAACATTTTTCTCTTTTATAATTCACTTAAACCACAGGCTGATTGTGAGAATAGAAGCCAGTAGCCTTTAAGTTATATTGACACATGATGTTTATAGCAGTGAAGAGAGAAAGGTAAAATCTTTTTCTTATCAAGGAGAAGCAAGCATGTAAAACATAATCCTGATCTGATTTGTGTGCAGTATTCCACAACAGTGATTTAGGGGAAACTTTTCAAAAATGCCCCAGTAATTTGGGAACATTTGTCTTAATTTTTAAAAACCTCCAGGACCTGTGAGAGCATAATTTTCATTGCAAGTCGGTGAGACTTGGGCTCATAAGTCATTAAGGCCTTTTGAAAATAAAATATTAAATTCTCAGGAGCCTGTTTTTTCCTCTAAAACTCTCAGTTGAAATTCACGTCTTTTTTAATGTATTAAACTGCCTTAATACCAATACAAGTTTCCCTCAATCAGTCTTTCAAACTACCGAGTGGGTACATGTGGGAAATAATATGTCGGATTCTATGTTATACCAAAATACTTTGAATTTATTGGAGCTTTGATTACCTTTAAAAACAAGAAAATGGAATCGTTATTTGCTGTTAAAAAAGGTCTGTCACATGCAGCAAAACTCACCTCTCTGCATTATATCTCACAGTCTATATTATAGACTGTGTCTATCTTCAAATGAGCTAATACATGTAAGCAACTTGTGCACTACGTGCCATGCTGCAATGCTGTACAGCTAAATCTTACAGGAATCAGAGGGGGGTTTGGTCAAATCTTTGTACAATACAGAGTTATTCTGTAAGTTTGCCAGCACCATTGAGAACTCACATAAATGCTTCAAAATAGCCCAGGAGAGTGAGGCAGGGAGTTAATCCCCTTTCCTTCCTCCATCCAGTCTCATTTCTGGAGCAGAAGACAATGAAAAGTTGGGTTACGGGGGCAGGATGCCTGGCTCAGGAATCAATCATCTTTTCAAAGCCTAAACTAAGGGCTTCATGAGGAGGTGAAATATCCCCAAACAAAACTGTGTCGTAGTCCAACAAGATGTCTGATTACCACTTCAAAGAGTCACTATTTTTGAAACACAATTTAAGCAATATCTGCGGTAAGGGGGATTGACCTTATTCACTGTCCTTAGGAAATACCCACCATTGCAGGTATGTAGATGTTTGTGTTGCCAGCATCCTGACTGATCACTGGAGTACATTAAAGCATGTGATACAGGCCAAGGCCAAGCAGTACTCTGAAGGTTAAGGCTTGCTTTTAACATAGCACAATAGTTTTACTGGCTTAGGAAACGACAAGTTTTGTCGCATCTGTGACATCATGCTGATCTGGTTGCTAAACAGGGTCATCATGCATCACATGGGAAAGACCAAACTTGCTCACTGAGGTTCACTATTTGTCTGTGAATGATGGAGTAACAAGATACTAAGAGAGGCTGCTGACCATGCATTAACTGATCCAAGATGCCTCTTGCCCAGTGGAGGGCTAGCAAGCACCGATAGACAGCACTTGTAGTCTGAGAAGGGCATCACACAGTGAGAATGTACTTGGGAATCATCCTGTTTCCAGATGTGTTGAACGTGCTTCTCATAGTGATTGGAAGTCACCAGTGTGTTGGTGGTCTGATAAAGCTAGCAGTCAGCTAGGAACCGTGCAGGAGATATCAGATGGCAGGCAAATGAAGAGCCATTGAATTTATAGCTCACAGTCACTGAGCTGCAAGACAGCTTGAGTCTGCTGTGTAAAACCAGGCACCTATCGTTTGTAACATTGCATAACAGAAGTTGGCTGGCAAATATCATCAAAGGATATGAAACGAACACTCAGTGCTTAAGAAGCTGAGTAGCTTCAGTGCTAAGGCTGTTTTCCACAATTTTGCGTCTTCGGTATGAGGTGAAAGGGCTTCTTCACCATTATAGCACTAGACTGTGCAATACTTTGCTGAGACCACTCTAGACTTTGCATCTCATTTTGTAACAGCTATTTCCCTGACAATAAGTGCTTGCTGAAGCGGTCTGGATCTAAAAATATTGCTGATCCTAATGGAGGAAAAGAATGGGATCTGAATGATGAATTTGTTTTAATACCTTATATTGATGTCTCAACTAAAGAGAGATTTCTGACAGTACTTCTCCCACAGTTATGTAAAATAGTACTTCCATTTTATTAACAATGACTGAAAGAAAGAAACAATTACCTACATTTTTTTCTGAGGCAGCAGTTTCTCCTTCTGAAGTCCTTATAATGAATCGCCATTCTCTCTTCCTCTCCCAAACCAATTTGTTCATAATTGCTACCTTTGAAAAAGGACATGTTTGAAGATTTCAATTTTCAACTTCCAGGCCAGGTCTTTAAAGTAGGGAGGCAAAACAAATGAGCACAAGCTCAGAAGTTCTCCTGTTTTTTTTTTTACAAAAATAAGAGCTAAAATAACAGAATAGGCCAATGCTCCATGGAGCTCTAAAATGGTGCAAAAAGAACCAGAAGTTTCCCATCAGGAAACTGCCTAATTGTGAAACATTATACAGCTTCATAAAAAAAGAATGGCTGCCTAACTCCAAGTACTGATAATTTGTATTCTATAGGGGAAAAGAAAAGACCTGTGCATCTCATAATTCGTTATCTGAGAAAATACAGCCTGTCAGTAAAAAGAAAGGAAACTGCTGTAGGTCATTTTGGGTACGTTGCTGAGTCTATCATTGATTCACAGCACAGCACTGAGCAAGGAACTTGATCTCTTTGCAGTCCAGTTTATATAACTATTAAAAAGACGTAATGAAATCTACTTCACAAGGGTTTTTTAAGCCTTGTTGTTTATAAGATACCAGGACAGGACCAATCACTAGAGGGATTTCAAAGTATAATTAGTATCCTAGGAGTACTAGAGGGTTTAATGCTTGGGTGATACTTAAGCAATTAACTCTGTAGACTATTTCAAAGTGCCTAAATCCCCAAATTTCAGTCTATCAAACAGTGCTGAGAAGTCCCAATCTACGGTAGCACATAAAATAGATAAAGAATGAGAAAGATACAAAGTTATAAAGATAAAGAGATGAAGATAAGGATAAAGATAAGGATAAAGAGATGAAGATAAAGATAAGATAAAGAAAGATAAAGACAAAACCTGCAAACTCCCTTGTTTGGTTCTTCAAGCTACATAGTGAGCAGCAAGCAAATGCCATATCATCCAAATTAGAAGTGATTAATCTGTTTTTCCTCTTGACTGTATTGCTGAGATATTCCTTAATTTGTTCCAGGATGCTGATATCAGGAGTCTTGGATGTAAAGCAGGCATTTTGATAGTGTATCTGAATTAACTTGCCGTGAAAAAAGATGTTATTTTAAAAGTTTTCTATTATATGTGACTGAAATGGTATTATACTGGAACATATTCATCATTGCTGCTAATTACTGACCTAAGTAAAGCCAATGGATAAACTAAATACTCTCCTTTTGGGATAAATTGAAGGAGCAATTAAACATTTGGGTAGCCAGGGATAGATGCAGCCTCACTCTAAGGGGAGGCGCTGGGCAGTTCTACCATATGACTCAAGATAGCGCATGCCAGAGCAGTTGTCACTAATGGGTCCAGGGAGCCCAAACTCATCCAGCCCCGTGTAAATTTGCATTTGGTGGTTCAGCTGGTGCAGCGGACGCCACTGCCAGAAGCACTAGGAAGCATAAGGCTGAACAGAAGGTGAACAATATAGATGAGTGGGTTCTTGGGGGGCTGTCTGCCAGGACCGGTACCGGGGTACAAATGGATTATGGAAGGTTGTGTGCATGTTTGTGCATGGCAAAAATGAGAGCAGCAAGTGTTAGCAACACTTTGAGAAAAAGCCAAGAGCCCTTACTTCATTTTGCAAAAACAGAGTTTTCTTTCTAAACAAAGACATTTTTTCCTGCTTGCTTTCTGGAAAATTTGACTCAAGGCATGTTATAGGAGGCAAGTAATAAACTCAGTTTTAATCAGTTTCTCCTTCTGTCAGCACTTGCATCTCAAAGCTTTAAAGCTCTGCGGCTGTATCTTGATACAAGAGTTTCTTGCCCTTCTTGGGAAGATTTATTTTAAAAAAATTTCATTGGATAGAGATTATGCTAATGTTTATATGAGTAATGGAGAAGCTGAACATTTATACTTTTTTTTTTCCTTTGCACTTTAGAAACTTAGTGATGAATTAAGTCTTCTAGATAAAATTAAGCATGTCCCAATATATTCAAAGCACTCTGAATAATAATTGCAGGATTGCCATGAAAATCTTTGCTTTTCAAAAGTACAAAATTTATACTCACTTCAAATTCAAATTGTCTGTAAACTTCAGGCCATCTCCTAAAATGTTCCCACTACCAAGGGTCTAAGACTGGTTTTCAAATGAAATTAATATATGGAGCAAGCATAATATTTGAATCACCATTGAGAATCATACTGTTTCCTCTTACAGCTCTCACTGAAAGGGCTAAGGACAGAGGATTTGTGCAGGTCTTCAGTGAGAGAAAAACAGTTATACACTGGAAGCCTGTAATACAAAAAAAAAAAAGAAAAATATGCCTTGACTTTTTCAAGGAAGTTACCCCATGCACGAGCTCTTGTGTAATTCTCTGAAATACCAGAAGATGAATGAAACCAAAAAGCCAGTTCCTGTTACTGCATGTCTTAGGCTTCCTTTGTATTCCTGTAGCCTCTTTTTTCCCCTTCTTATGTGTACATATTTTTTTCTTGAAATGTCATTGTTAGTATTTTATGCTAAAGTTTATGTTCTGCAAAATAAACCTGTTTCAATGTATGTTTGATTCTGTTCTATCAGAACAATAATTTATGTTCCCATGTTATTTAACAGTCACCTAGTCTTGCAGCATCACTTGTGTTTATTCCCCTCAGATATCTAACTGTTCTCCTCCAGAAAAAAGCAAATCTAATTCTTCTTGCATTTTATTAAAAATTCTACAGTCCCTGTATCACATGGATCACTTCTTCTTATGCATAAGGCTGCTGGAAGTACCTTTCTTTATTGAAGTTGTCTTTTTTTTCCTTTTTTCTTTTTTCCATCCTTCAGGGTCAACAGTGAATAACCTGTACGTGATGTCATTGTACTACCAGTACCAAAGCAGCAGCTTTAAGTCTGGAGAACCCCACTATTTGTTTTGGGTTTAGGGCGGTCAACTACTGTGAGTTTGGATGAAGATTCAAGAACTAAGTTTATATGAATACATTAACAAAAAAGTAAACATAAAAAAGAGATGAAAACAGAATGCTTTAAACTAGTCACAGACCTTGCAGCTTCATCAGGTAAGGTACTGCTGGGTACAATCTCCTTGCTGAAATGAAATAATTGGACCCATGTAGAAAAGGAAAACAATTGTATCACATCCCATACAGGGGCAACTATAGGATGGAGCTGCTTTGACCGCAAAACAAAAATGCACCAGAGGGGAACCTGATTCCAACAGGTGTCCTTCAAAGGGTCTGAATCTGTCAGCAGGTCCAGTCACCTGCAGCTCGGTTCGCAAAACTTTTTCAGATGTTTCTTTAAATATAAGAGTTATTATTTGAAAATGGATTTGGATATTGTAGAAAGAGTCAGAGCACAGCAGTGTTATCAAAAGAATGGCTGGTGATCTTTCTGAACTCCCTATCATCCTAATTTCACCTTCTTGATCACTTAACATCATGCTCAGGTCCCACGCTGTCCAATGGCATGGAATAAAGGGTGGAGATTGTGCTGGTTTTTGCTGGGATAGAGTTCATTTTCTTTATAACAGCTCATGTGATGCCGTGTTTTGGATTTGTGGCCAAAACAGTGTTGATAACACACGTATGTTTTAGTTATTGCTGAGCAGTGCTTACACAGCATCAAGACCTTCTCTGTTTCTCATGCTGCCCCACCAGCGAGTGGGCTGAGGGTGGGCAAGAAGTTGGGAGGGGACACAGCTGGGACAGCTGACCCAAACTGACCAAAAGGATATCCCATGACATATGACATCACACTCAGCAATAAAGATGGGAGAAAGAAGGAGGGGACATTCAGGTTATGGCATTTGTCCCAAGTAAGCGTTACACCTGATGAAGTCCTACTTTCCTGGAAATGGCTGAACACCTGCCTGCTGATGGGAAGTAGTGAATAAATTCCTTATTTTGCTTTGCTTGTGTGTGCCACTTTGCTTCACTTATTAAACTGTCTTTATCTCGACCCGCGAGTTTTCTCATTTTTGCTCTTCCTATTCTGTCCCTCATCCCATTGGGTGGGGGACGTGAGTGAGTGGCTGAGTGGTGCTGAGCTGCCTACTGGGGTTAAACCACCACAGGCTTCCTTTACTATTGTGATCGGTTTCTAAGCCAAAGGAGCAGTTTTATAAATGACACCCTCCCCTGGCCATTTTCCATGACATATCCTAGATAACAGGTAGTTCATCAGCTAGTAGAATATTTGGCCACGTTAACAGCATGACCTGTGTTTTGCAGTGATTACAGAACAGCCATCAGTCTCTGCAGCTGACATTTCCAGTCTTCATTGTAGATGGCTTGTATCATCTAAGTAGGCAGCTTTGTATTGAGTGTTAGTATCAGGAGCTGATCCATCAGCCTTGGAAAGGTGGCCATGACCTCATATGCTGTGATTTGCATCAACCTGAGAGAATGAGTATATGGGGAAGGAAATCAAGGTCTTTGTTGCATAGGCTGTTTGCATGCATCTGCTCTGCAAATCCTGTTGAAAAAGAGAATATGTCCTGTGAATTTCTGAGAACACACATTTGAAGAGTTTTGTATAATTTGGAGGAAAAAATGCAAGTAGTTATTTTCTGGTTTTGAAATGGGGAAAAACCCAGTGCAATGAAATAATTGTCACCAAGTGATCTAAAATATCAAGTGCTTTGATTTCTATCAATTTAGGCTGCTTACAAATGCAAGAGTTGAGTTAATTCCAAATATGAGTCTCTGAAATGCAATCAATATAGCAGACTCAAGAGCCTTACAGTGGGAACTTAGTTCTGTCAATTGCATAGATGTGGTAGCAGAAGACAAAGCAGAAATGGCACTGTGCATAACTGCACAGTTTAAAACCTGTTGTTCTTGATGGTTTTTCGGTCCCTATTGCTGTTATTTATGAATGCTGTATCAGCAGTGGGTGGAAGATGCAAAAGCCTACCTTGCTGAAACAGAGTGGAGTCATTAGCATGATACAATTTCCTGAGATAAACCTAAGGCCCATATTCCTGAGCAGAGGTCTCCTATTCCCTTGGTCAGGACAACTACCAGCAGTTGGCAAGTGTCGGGGTTTAACCTCAGCCGGCAACTGAGCGCCACACAGCCGCTTTCACTCTCCCCCCCGGTGGGATGGGGGAGAGAATCGGAAG
>NW_008796213.1:2309709-2310586 GCF_000699145.1 Aptenodytes forsteri | reverse complement strand
ACCTGCTGACCGATGCCCAGCCAGTCCCCGGACAGCGGCCCCCCCAGCCAGCTTTCCCCCAGTTTATGTACTGAGCATGATGTCATATGGTATGGAATGTCCTTTTGGCCAGTTTGGGTCAGCTGTCCTGGCTGTGCCCCCTCCCAGCTTCTCGTGCACCTGCAGCCTTCTCAGTCGGTGGAGCATGGGAAGCTGAAAAGTCCTTGACTAGTGTAAGCATTACCTAGCAACAACTAAAACATCAGTGTGTTATCAACATTGTTCTCATCCTAAATCCAAAACACAGCACTGTACCAGCTACTAGGACGAAAATTAACTCTATCCCAGCTGAAACCAGGACAGCAAGAAAGTTGCAGGATTGTTGGAGGTGCTTTTCAGAAACTTTTCCTTTTGGGGCGCATCAAGATGGAATGTGTGATTGAAATGAAAGAGAGAGATCTGTAGGACAGATCTCCTATAATGCTAGGGGACTCACTGGAAATGTGGCAGGTCTAGTTTCAAACCCCAAGGAGCTTGTGATCTCTTGCAAATGCTCTAACTTGCTTGCTTGTTTCTCATTAAATCCTTGTAAAGGTCTTGGTTTTACCCTGATGCATTGTAGGCCATACTGCTGTGATCACCCAAAGTTTCTTTGGTTAGGGTAACCATTTTCCACACACAGCTAAGTATAAATATATTTTATAAATTGAATAAAGTGGTTATAATTTTTTTAGGAATATGAAGTGCTATGCTGGCATTTTATTAGATATGGATTACACGATTGTCCTGGTTTTGGTTGGGATAGAGTTAATTTTCTTCCTAGTAGCTGTGTTTTGGATTTAGTATGAGAATAATGTTGATAACACACCGATGTTTTAGTTGTTGCTAAGCAGTGCTT
>NW_008796213.1:2309368-2309671 GCF_000699145.1 Aptenodytes forsteri | reverse complement strand
GAGTTAATTTCCTTCCTAGTAGCTGGTACAGTGCTGTGTTTTGGATTTAGGATGAGAAATATGTTGATAACACACTGACATTTTAGTTGTTGCTGAGCAGTGCTTACACAGAGTCAAGGCTTTCTGTTTTTCACCCCACCCCACCAGCGAGTAGGCTGGGGGTGCACAAGAAGTTGGGAGGGACACAGCCGGGACAACTGGCCCCAGCTGACCAAAGGGATATTCCACACCATATAACGTCATGCTCAGCGTATAAAACTGGGGGAAGAAGAAGGAAGGGGGGGACGTTCAGAGTGATGGTGT
>NW_008796213.1:2307507-2309268 GCF_000699145.1 Aptenodytes forsteri | reverse complement strand
AGCATATAGAGCTGGGGGAAGAAGAAGAAACAGGGAGACGTTTGGAGTGATGGCGTTTGTCTTCCCGAGTAACGGTTACGCGTGATGGAGCCCTGCTTTCCTGGAGATGGCTGAACACCTGCCTGCCGATGGGAAGGAGTGAATGAATTCCTTGTTTTGCTTTGCTTGCATGCGCGGCTTTTGCTTTACCTATTAAACTGTCTTTATCTCAACCCATGAGTTTTCTCACTTTTATCCTTCTGATTCTCTCCCCCTTCCCACGGGGGAGGAGTGAGTGAACGTCTGTGTGGTGCTTAGTTGCTGGCTGGGGTTAAACCATGACAATGATGTTGAAAGCTGAGAAAAGAGTGAAATTTCATCAAGCCCTGGAGGTGGAAGACACCATTTGTTTCTCACTTGACTTTGGTCTTTGGTCTTGGTATTTGTGGTTGAGTACAAATAAGAAAGGTAAAAGAAATTAAGCTGAAAAAGGGAAGATTCAGCAATGAAAAGTAACCTGAAAAGACCATGACCACGTTGGACAGGAGCCATGCAGTGTCCACTGTGATAAGTCTGAGGAGTGAGGAGAAACCTTTTTCCACCCCTATTTAGGTCTGTTCCTTCTGACGCTGCTGTGCCCAGCTGAAGTTGTTTCAGAGACTACTGCTGCTTGACTAATTCATACTTTCCCCAAAAATATCATCCCCAAAAAACACTTTTCATGAAAAAGCTAGGAAAATTAGTAACAAATGTGACTGTCAGTTTAATGGAGAGTTTTCCATGCTCTGTTTAAGGATTCAGTTCTAATCCAGGACTTCTAGAAGGTGACATTTTAGGCAAATGTCACTCAGAAGCTCATATTTCATGCAGTATTTAATATCTCTACTCAAAGGTTAAGCCTACTGTTTAAAACAAACTATATTTCCCAATGTGTTGCAGTGCTGGGAATGGTGTGGAGTTGTACTATTTCAAAGGTGGCAGTTGCCCCCAGGGAAGTTACTTTTCCTTCGAGGAAATTCTGTCTCCCAAACCTCCCTACTTTTTCTATGAAGAGATTTCTTCCAAGAGGCCAGTGTACTCCCTTCACCATACTGCCAGACAATGGTTGATGGTTCAGAGGAAAAATAAGCTTTTTTGTTCCCTCTATTGTCCAAATGAGGAATGCAAAAAAGAACAGAAAGCAGCACATAACACGTAGAATGGTAATGAGGCAGGTCAACAATATCCTTGTTAAGAAACTTGCTAAAGACAGAAAAACTTGGAGTAGGAATTTTTCAAAATGCATCAAAGCAGGGAGCCAACCAGAGAGTCAATCAGGATAGAAAATTATCCAGATGTAAAAGGGAAAAAAATAAATGTGAAAAAATAAAATTTTGTTGTTATGCCCCGGTTTTCACTGTGGAGAGGTTTAAAAAAGGGTCCTGCATTCAGGTAAAAGTCTGAGAACATTTTACAAAATGAAAGCTCAGCACAAGAGATATTTAGAATAAACTTATACAATAAATAACTGCTAAAATTATTTACTAAAGCATATATCTAACTTTTAAAGTAAGGCTTTGTATCAGAAGACAGAGAATGTTAAGCCAATTTTTAAGAGAGATTTCAGAAAAATAGAATCATAGAATAATAGAATATTTTGGGTTGGAAGGGACCTTTAAAGGTCATCTAGTCCAACCCCCCTGCCATGGGCAGGGACATCTTCAACTCGATCAGGTTGCTCAGAGCCCCCTCCAACCTGACCTTGAAGGTTTCCAGGCATGGAAACATCTCTGGGCAACCTGT
>NW_008796213.1:2263569-2304939 GCF_000699145.1 Aptenodytes forsteri | reverse complement strand
AGAGGGTAGAGGGTGACACCCCCTCCTCGTCTCCCCTGCCTGTCCTTCCTAAAGAGCCCCCCATCCCACCACATCTCCTTGATGCCAATAAGGTCATAGCCCTGCAGGTGTGCGCACGTCTAACTCCTCTTGTTTATTCCCCATGCTACATGCGTTTGCATAGAGGCATTTAGGCTGGGCCCCTGATGAAGCTGTCTTACTGGCTGGAGTTCCTTTGTGCTGCAATACAGCTTGGTAAATCTGATTTCTGCAGTAGGAAAACTGGTAGATGTTATAATAAAACAGGAATAATTTCCTCTGTATAAGTACAAAACTTTGGGGAAAAGTCAACATGTTTGTCATGAATCACAGATCTGTTAGATCCTTCGGAGCAGTCAAAAAGCAAGGGATAAAAGGGCCCTGGTAAATACAGCATTATTGAATATCAATTAAATTATTGAATTTCCGAAAAGCTACTGCAAAGGTAAATAAATGGTTTACTGTTGATATTTTCACTCAAGAATCTTTTCTAGAGCTTGTGCTCTTCCACGTATTCATAAATGGTCTGAAAGAAGGAGAAATCAGTGAGGTGTTAAAATTTGCTGCTGACACAAAATTAGTCATCACAGTAAAAATTACATCTGCCTAAAGTTTTGCTGGACAATCTATGACACTGAGTTACAGAGACATGAAATGAGAAATGAAATTCAGTGTTAACAAATGCAAGGTAATATATATGCACAGAGAAAAACAAATACATAAATACCCACATAAGGATAAGTGTAGGGGAAAAAAATTGTGATCAAACAGAATGCTTGGAAAATATCATAGTGCCACCATGTAAAAAGTTAGCATTCCATATATTGAATACTTAGTGCAGTTACTCAAGAAGGATATAGCAGGCATAAAAAAGGTGCAGAGAAGGACAACACGTATGATGAGACATGAAGAGAGGCTAAATAGATTAGGACTTTTCAGCTTGGAAAGAAACAGCTAAAGGGAGATACGACACTCAAAACAGAAGGGCTAGGGGTGGTCTGATCTCTCTCCAAACTTAAACACAAGGAAATTCTTTTTCAAATGTTGCACTGGCAATTTTGGAACTTATTTTTCTAGAACATCATGGGAAAAAATGTATTAGCACATTCAAAAGTTAGACAAATTCATTTAAATCCTGTAACTACTCATTTCCCCAAACAAGGCAAATATCCAGGAAGAACTACTCTCTCCTTGCTTTGATGCCATGTTCTTCCTTATGCATCTTCCAGCCACAGTCAGAGACAGAAAGCTGGGAGAGAAGCACTGGGTCTGGCTCTCATTCTTATCCCCACCCATCCCTGAATCCTTCTTGTGGGAACTGGTTTCTGAGGAGACTATGGAAATTCTGCAGTGTTTTGGGTTAGGGACTGTAATTCAGAGCAACCTCCCTGTGTCCCATGTGAGAAGTATAGGCTGAATCTCAGTCCTGTCCTATTGGTGCGTGACAGTGCAAAGGATGTCTTAATGGAAACCTGGTAAGATCTTGCTGGAAGTTGCAGAGTTCTTGTTCACCGCAGCAGGACACTGTAGAAAACATGCCCTGAGAAAAACAGCCAAAACCAATCCCACCCAAGTTCTTTCCCATACTATAACACAAAGAAGAATTTTCTTCTCAATGTTATATTAGAGACACAGTGATATTTGGTACTGATGAGAAGTTTATCAATGCCAAGAACAGGGAATTGTGGGGGAATAAAAGATTATTTCTTAGTTAAACTACTCATTATTATTTATGAAAAGAGTTTCCCAGTTAAGAAACCAGAACACCTCTTCCAAAAAATTTCTACCAAGAAAACCTTTGTTTCACAGCCTAACACCTTTGGAGGCTTACAAGGATACTGAATGCCTCCGATAATCCACCCCAAATCTCATTCCTTTTTGTCACCTTTGTGCCCTTGATCCTATCATGCTTCAGCTACTCATAATTAAACCTTTCAATCAGGCAAATATCCTGACATATTCTGAGTGAGAGAAAAGGTAGGAGACATCGTGCTGAGGTGTTGCTAATGTGGGAACCATGGACAACAAGTTCAAGCAGTGAATTTATGACAAGAGGAGGAAACAAAGATGCTGAACTGTTAAGGGGACTGGCTAGAGGTACAAACTGCCTTTTACATTATTAGTTTGAGTTTGTGTCAATATAGCATTACCATTGTTAGTGCTAACTAAAATTGTTGCTAAGCATCTCAAGGACTGCATCAGGAATAAAATTAAGTTTAAACATATGGGGGTAGGGGTGATGAGGATGGGGAGGGCAGGAAAGTCTTAAAAAAGCTTGCCTTGCTACTTCCCATGTTATTTTTTCTGCACAGAAAGAGATGACAGCCTTCACTTTTTTCATTCTGGCATCTTTTCATTAGTGCTAAATTTGCTTTCTAAAATCAGTCAGTAGCACCAGGAACATTGTCTTTGATTAGAGCAATTTTAAAGCTGAGCTCATTCTTAAGTACCTTGCTGAATCAGTGCCCAAGTTTTCAGCTCCCATTCTTGGCCTTCAAAAGTATGTAGAATTGCACTGTTAGTTTGATAAACCAAACATCTCTCAGGGAAGTGTGTACTTCTAGACTTGAGCTTTCTCTTCCTTCAAAAAAACCCAAAACAAACAACTGTGTGTTACAAATTTATCTAGATTACTTCATTTTTCCCTCTAAACAGTTGAACAGATTTTAAGCCATAAGCATTATCTATTCTGACTTACCACTTCATCTGACTCACTGAATTTCATCCAGTCATTTCTGTTTTGAACCTAATAGCCTGTAAATGAACTAGAACTTTTCTCCTGGGTAGACATGCAATCAAGGAAATCATTGATTTTAAATTTATAGTGTATTGTCTTCAAAAAGTGTTTTCTCTGTACATCTCTATTTAAAAATCTGACAACAAAGCATCTTAAAACAGTCGCAGGATACCACACTGTCTGGAGAAAGAAATTTCTACAAAATACTCATCTGACAACAAGGAGTGATGCAGAATATTATATTAGTGAAAAAACCCTCCAACTTTATATTCAGTTCTTGCTCCAAAATCCCTAGAATCATTTCTAAGGGAAGCAAACTTACTATCTTATTGCAGATGTAGTTTAAACCTCAGAATTACATAATTGTTTCTTATTGGCAAGTGATATGAGAATGCTGTTGTGTTGATATCTTTAGCTTCATGAAACAAACAGTTTGAACTGTATTTCTTGGCATGCAAGGGACAGCTTTCTCATGTAATTCACTGGAGTATTTTTTGTGGAGGAATAGAAAGATCCAAACCCAGGAATAGAACTAAAGTGGAGTTCTCCATTCATTTCTAAAAGGCTCCTACTTCAGAAATGTTTGTGTTAAAGTACATAAGACCTACAATCCTGGAGTCATGCAAAAAGGGCAGTCTTTGTAGGACCAAATTGTTTTTTGTCATTGAAAAGCACATTGCACCAGTCAGGGGGAATTCACAAAGATCACGTAAAGCTCTTCTGTTACTGGGATGCTGTCTGTGAGGTTAGGTTATGCTAACTACTAACAGACCTAATGTACTGAAATTACTTCTGGGCATCAGCCAAATATAGAGAGACTCCTTTAAATCTTGTCACACCCTACACACAGACAGGTGAGATGGTGAAAAACAGGGGCTGCTATGCTCTCTCCATACTGGTGTGGGCTTCTTCTGAGTGAGGCGATTCTCCCATGCAATCTCTGACAGTTTCTGGATCTGTATTTTATCCATTGCCTGTTCAAAGTGATCATATCAGACCCCAGCATTCACCCTATAGCATGCCTTTTGCTGTGAGTTGAATGAAATCACAGTAGAGTTAAACTGCTAGGTATCTTTTCATCACGGAGTTCACAAAGATGCCTTTGCTGTTCTGGCCAGCTCTAACACATGCAGAGGTTTCATGATAGTTTGAAGGCAGAATTTGAAAGGCTCCTGGGTATGGAGGGGACATGAAAGAGGAAACAAGAGGTGCTGAGGTGAGGTGTGAAACCCGTTATCAGAGGTGGGGAGGTTTCAACCATGCCCGGAGTATCAGAGGTGTTAAAATCAAAGATGTAAATGTACTGTTTACAGTGTGAAAGCCCAAACATAGGAAAGCACAGTGTATTGCAAAACTGTTTAAAGGAAGCCTGTACAGTGTCAGCTTTTTCTCTGTCTAGGTTCTAGAGGAATCTTAGCAAAGGTCTCCATTTCATGCCAGAAATGTTAAGAAGCTTGTCCTGATGGCTCAGCTCTACAGGAGAGCAAACTTTGTTAGTGTAGCTCCCAGTGTTGTGCAGCTGCTTCCTGATAGTCTGTCTAGAAATGTCAGGCCACATAAAGATCTGAGAACAAAATAGCAGCAGACAGGTTTTCTCTCATCTGACTTTTCAGTAGAGGCATTATTACATTTTAATATTTCCATTCGTATTGCCTGCACTCAAAGCAGATAATATACAATTTTATCCCAAAACACATCCTCTCCATCGTATTTTCTACTACAGTAAACTGAAGGACACACAATATGCTTTACATTTTATACCTGAAGTAGTATTTTCTATTGTCTTCCACAACTCAGCCTAAGAACTTTCAAAAGTTCATCCAGACAAGATTACTTTTTTTTTGTCTCCCACCTCTATCTCCCTCTTCCATCTTTCTCCTTTCTGAGCAAAAATATAAATAAAACAAATGCTTTTATGATGGAAAGAGTCTGAATGTTAAATAAGTTCCTCAGAGTTTAGCTGCCATCTTTCTGAAGGGCTTCTGATGGTTAAATAAGATTTGGCTTTATTCCTCTCATGATTCCTTTAAGTACATAAAGATAGAAATTATGCTGAAAATAATTTTATTTTCTTTTAAATTTTGTGGTCTTTTCAAAGATAACCAGCAAGACTGATTAATTCATATATTTCCCCCCAGTGGCTGGAAGAACACCTTTGTAGGTATTATCTCATTTCTATTTCCCCTATTTCTCTACAGAGTACACACTTCCATGTTAGAATCTTCATTCCTACCTATGAACTCTTTAAGAGTTTTAGACCCAAATAAAGACAATGAAGAATAGGTCAGAAATATAGAAGGTTGCAAATATGGTGGAAGAAGAGTTGCCAAATTTCTTTTTTTGTCATACTGTAGGAAATAATACAAAATAAAAAACTATAGTGAAGTCTTTTAGTTGACAGGGTTGTTTTTTTTTTTTTCTTTGTTGTTTTCTATTCCCATCTAACTGGTCAGAGGTTAGTATACAAAACAGACGCTGATAGTGATTTTCCAAATTGTGGTTACACGAATGGCTAAGTCCACTCCCTTGAAATGGAAAAACAAACTGCACATTACAAAGTTCTTTTCAATATTATTGTTTTAATTCTCCCTGGATCATTTTGTTCAGGCAGCTTTTACCATGTGCTCAAGTGCTTCACACATAGCTTAAAAGACCAAAGAAGTAATTTATTAGCTAATACACACAACTACACTTACCAAGCTATTAGTCTAAGCATTCATATGCTTACAACCCCTAATAAGAAGCCCTAGGAGTGTTTGCAGGCCAGGCAGTGGTCAAGGAGGGAGCAAAGAGTCAGCCTCCACTGCTCTGTGGAAGAGGCCGACCCTCGATATAGCTATTTTGTTGTCTTATGACCCTCTGTTTTTTCTTTTAGGGTTTTATGCACCAAGTCTCCATGTTGGTGTTTTTCCTCTTAGATCCTCAAGCTGCTATGAGTTTGCAGTTTTAGTTTCTTCATCATGCATGTCTCTATGCACTTCCTCACATCTCTTTCTCACAATAAAACAATTTGCTCTGACATTTATCCCCAGGTTGTGTAGCCAGGTTGCATTGGAGCTAAGCCTTGGGCCACAGAGAGCTGCATCCCTCGGCAGAGGAATACAGGAAGAGAGTTACAGTTAACAATGTCTTCATATTGTCTATGTTTATGTACATTTAAACAGAGATGAGCACAGTGGTTGATCCCACTCTGAGCTATTGTTTCAAGGCACCTGTAGACACAAGAAGGTATTACATTTGTTTATACCTGGTTCAAATTACCAACCAGCTTGAGTCCTGCTTCCTCATCTGATTCAATTTTGTCTGTACCTTTGGAGCATGTGAGTTTTCCATTGAAAAAGTGCGAGTACAAGTGATAACTGTATGCACATCCTCATTTTCCTTTTGTTGGTTCAGGGGTTTAGCTTCCTGCCCTACAGGGAATTTGAGATAACTCATTGTCAAGACAACTCTCAGCAGGATTGAGGTCTTGCATGAAAAACTATATTTGCCACAATGAATGATTTAAAACAAAGCACAAACCCACCAGACAGTAGGTGGTAGTTCAGGATGGTATCTGATGCCAGAACATTTCCACAGAAAAAGAAGCTGAACCACAATTACTCTGTTCTGTGGAAATCATTAGATTTTATTGCTTCACACCAGTTGGTTTTCTTCATCTCTTTTGAATTATATTGAAATTATTGATGTGAATTAAAAGACAAACAAAATTAGAAAAACTGGGAGGGAAGAACACTATACAGAAGAAAACATGCCAGTGCCTTCTAAACAGATAACGGGGTCTGAAGATGCTGGATAGAGCAAAAAGGAGCCCCATATCATAAATTATGTTGGCCAGTGATTTGGAACAGACAGCATGCTTAATCCTGTGAGAGTGCAATACCTTGCATGATGTACAAGTGCCTCACAGACAGAAATTATTATCACCATTTATAATATAAATGACCATATCTGTGTAACAGGGTTCATTACTAGATAATACCTTATCTGGACTGAAAAATTAAATTGTACAACAATAGCAGCACAATAGTTCTCTTGACAATAGAGCTACACAGCTGTTAAAATGAAACTAGTCTCTGCAAGGACATTCAGAGTCCTCCAAAATGCAACATATCCTGTGATCACAAACCCACTGGTCTGTAGAATTCCCTGTTTATTATTTGTGTATGTGAGAAATTCATTTCTCTCATTCAAATTGTTGCAGCTTTTCTTATATGTGGTTCCACTAGAAATCCACTTTACTTCAAAACTCCTGGGCTTTTTGAGCAATACAGCCGCCAGACAATTCACAAACACTCTTGGAGGGATGATGAACTAATATTGGATTTAGCTATTAAAGACAAGAGCATCTGAGAAGCCACTGTCTTTGGTCACTTCAGACTCTTCTGAGGGCCCCTTGAGGGAGCTTTGTGAAGCTGTGCTGACTCTTTCTCACGCTAAGCCCATAAGCCATATTCTATTGGCGGAAGCTTTTCCATTTTGTGAATGTCTTTGGCCATATTAAGAGGAATTAGAGAAGAGCTTATGGAGACTTAGAAATACTTATTCAGAACCCAGTAGCTTAGCTGCTGGTTATTATTCTCTGCTGCTGGTTTTTCTAACGTCAATTTCAATTATTTTCATTTCAGAAAAATCATCTCAGTAACACATTGGGAGCAGGAATAATACATGGAACTGTTTGGAGGCTACTGGCTCAATAAATATAATTTCTGTCCAGCCCATCTACTCTGCTAGAATTTTTTTTTACAACTATTAATCTTTTTTTTCTTTCTTCTTTCTTTTTATTTTTAAAGAAAAGGAAAAACAGGTGAAGGTGAATATTATTTTGTGCTGAGGAGAAGCCTTATCTTCCTCTATGGGATTTAAGAATTCTTGCTACTTTGTATTTCCTGAGGTTGGAAATCTACCATGACACCACTATTGGTATTCTAAGTATGGCTCAATTTCATTTGGGTTATGCCATTTAGGACGTGGAGGATGACAACAGTCAAGCCTTTAAAAAGCCAGTAAGTTCAACTGAGATCACTCTTTAGTCCATAACCCTCCCTTTTCACCATGCTAAGTGAGTGCCAGTATTTGCACCTCTCCAAAGACAGGTTTATTTGGGGTATTTGTTCAGTGAGCTATTTTAAAATAAATGTTATGCAAAAGAAGTTATTAAAATAAAATTCTATACCGAGGACATATATTTAAAATAACCTAATTTTCAGATGCTACACCTTATCCCAAATTCCTTCTGGTTAAATTTATGCGTGGAATTCATCAGCCGTGTGACTTTAAATTCCTCCTCTATAGTCAAGGCAAAGAGAGAGGTACCTGCAAAACATTGATTCAGTCCACTGAGGCCCTAAAGCTGCGCAGAGCTTTGAAGGGAAATTTTACTGAGCAGAATCTGTGCTTAAATGTCTAAAATTACATGAGGCTAAACCAAGCCTTTTTTGGTCATATAGAATGTCCTGTCTAATACCATGCAAACAGATTTTCTAGTTTCAAGATCACTTAAATTTGGGTAGGGAGAGGTGAGCTTAGCTTCACCAAAACTTTCATGGCCAGTGCAGCACAGGCATAGCAGAAAGAGTTGGCAGAGTAACAATTTTTTCTTAGGACTGAAGGTCCACATTACAGTAGAAAAACCGAAGTCTGTTTCAACAAACACCCTATGTAGAACTAGAAGTCCAGTCAGGGAGTAAAAAATCAGGCAGAGGAAAGAAAGCTGCAAAATTTGCATGGGAGGAGAACTGTTTCATGTGAAATGTCAGGATAAAAATCATGAGGTAAATATGTATATGCTTAGAGTCATATTCTTATGCTGGGAAGTACTAATGACTGCAATCACTAGTGAACACCTAGAGAAGAACTGTTAAATATTGCAAAATTCATATAGAAATGCTAATCTCTAATTTCTGAGGAAATTATGGTTAAAACCTCCTATAGCTTTTCTATTTCCTTGTGTAATTGGTGCTTTTTAATGTTTTTTACTCCCAGGAGCCTACCAAGAACTACATTGAAAGTGTGAGGTCTCTAAATGTATCAGCTGCAGTAACTTTATGCCTTTACAGCATTTGTTTCTCTAAAAATATTAGGTATATCTGCCTGATCCACCAATTTTTACTCCTACAAATGGGCTTTGGGAATCCAGAGATTTTCTCTTGTAGCTTGACAAGTAGAAAGAAGTGAAATATCCTGAAAATTATCCTTTTTTTTTTTCTTCCAGACTTCATGTGAAACAGAGGGGCTGGATCTTCACCTTGTGTCTAAAACCTTTATTTCACAAATACCTTTAAACTTCTCCATCCATGTGCTGTCCCCTCCCCTGAACAAGAAACAGAACAATAAAAGGAAAGTATTAACCTAGCTCAGGTTTTCAGTTTGGATCATTGTCACAAGCCTTGAGCTGGCCCATGGGAGAGGGGCGGAAAAGGCCATATGGATTCCCTCTTTTTGTGCCAGTTACAGTGTTCATAAAAGCTACGGACTCATGTTCAGCCTTCAGCTGTGCACTGCTAGAAGACACTGAATCCAAAAACTGGGTGGGGATGAAAAAGTAATGCCATCTTTGCCATGGGACAGAGCTGCAGTTGCTATTGCCTTTTGTGGGTAATGTCCACTAAACATTTGTTATGGATAGGTGTCAGCTATTGTGTATGGAAATGCTTTGTTTCTACTCTCCCCTTTCTTTTGATGCTGAATAATATTAAGTGTATTAACATACACTATAAAACATCTGTTGGTATTTACTAGATACACAAAGCATTTACCAAGATCAGTGTAGATGATTGCTACACCAAGCTGCTCACTGGTGTTTCTAGAAGGTCCTCCTACCTGAATCTTATCCTGTTTCCTGACTACTTCGATTGCTTCTTTGATTTGTCCTTGCTGAAATTCATGAGGTTCCTGTCAACCCATTCTCCCGCTTGTGAAGGCCCCTTAGAATAGCAGCCCTATTCTCCAGCACATCAGTCACTCCCCAATTTGCTCTTTTTTGCCAGCCTGTTGAGTGGGTATTTGATGCTGCCAGTAATTAATGAAGAATTTAAACAGTATCAGTGCCAGTATCAACCACCAAGTAGTGCTACTGGTACCCAGCTGCCAGTTGGCCTCTGAACCTCTGACCGTTAGCCCTTCAAGCCAACAAACCAGCAATTTTCCATTCACCTTATACTCCATCTGTCCAAAACATATATCTTCAACTTAGTAACATGGAATACCATGCTGAGAATCTTGCTGGAGTCAAGGCAAACAACATCGGCTCTGTCTCCTTGCCCATAGGTCAAGGCATCTTCTCACGGAAAACAAATCAAGTTGATCAGTTGTGCTTTCTATTGCTAAATCCATCCTGACTGTTCCCAGTCACCTTCTTGTCCTTCATGTGCCTGCAAATGGTTTCCACAAGGATTTACTCCAATGTCTGCCCAAAAACTGAGGTTAAATTCACCAGTCTGTAGTTCCCCAGTATCTCCTTCTTCCTTTTCCCCTTGCATGTTTCCCTCCCTCAGAGTGAGGATAGATGCCTCAGACTCAATTACACACCTTCCCTTTTCCTTTCCACCCCCTTAGAGTTGAATCAGACTCACTCTTCATTCAACAGACCTGTAACTTATGGTGAGAAAAATGTTCATTTACGTGGACCTGTGTTCATAGCAGTGGATCCGTGTCACCCTGATGACAGAGAAGACTAAAGTGATAAACAGCAGAGGGCTGGTTTGGGATTTGGCCTCTGCTTGTGCGTAATAATTCTAATAATTCTATTGCGGGTACTATTTTAGGGTCTCAGCTGGCTTCCTTAACTGTGGTATTTTTTTTCTATTATCACATATATTATTTTGCTGGATATGAGAAATCTTTGCTTCAGATACAGTAAGATCCACCTTTTCTCACATGCTTATAAGAGGACGGCTTTAAATTTCCATAGGTGTCTATATACAAAATTAATTCCATGGTACCCTCTGAGTTTCAAAGCATTAGGCATTTCAGTGAGCACAGTTGGTCCTATTAAACATGTTTGCACACCCAGGTGATAATTTCATTCTGTGAAATATCTTGTTACACAAGAGATCAATTAAGGAGACCATGTCTGCTGGAAACTCAATTAGGACTAATCAGTTTTATCCTACTAATCTCAGAAAGGAGTTTACTTGTACTGTCAATGGTAGGACCTGGACATATCATTTAAATTTCTTACCTTATTAAGAAGATGTTTAATCTTCCTATTTCCTTAGGTGTACCTTAAATATTTTGTTTTGTCACATCCCATCTGGCAGTTTGCAGGATAAACAGTCATTCAGTTAGGGATTCCAAGATTATTTTCATTTTATGTAAACCCTCCTACTTTCTAGCAACTTGCTCTGCAGCAAAGGAAACAGCTACAATGCAAGATATCTTCAGATGTGTCTAAAAGTAATACTTCAGATCATCTTTCAGAACTTCCAAAACCAGGCTTTTGTTAGCTGCCTTTCCGCGTCATATCGGACAGTCTTCACCCAACTAGTTCACGCTGCTTTTTGAGAAGCAGAATCTCTCTTGTAGTTAGTCTGAAGAATATTTGATTCTCAAACAGGAGCTTTAGCAGTTTTTGGTTCTCAGGCTGTTTCCGTGGAAATTGCTGCTGATCTAGCCACAGCTGGTCGTGCTGCCCCAATACTTGCTGAACGTGCCAGAGTAGCAGCCACTGCTTCTTTCCCATCCATATGCAGAGGATATTCTATCAGATGGTGGCCACTGTGTCTTCCCTTTCTGCTGTGGGCAGGCTGGTCTCTAAGTGTGGCATCACTAGCTGGTCTGAGTCCTCCCAAAACCTCCATTGGGCAGAACTTCTCCTTGTCCCCAGTATTCAGTGTGTGAACAAATTCCTTTCATCTCTGTGGGCAAGGGGCAAACTGGTGCAGAGAGTACTGTGATTTATCAAGAAGGTATCCCAATGCAATGTCCCCTTTGTTTCTCTTTATAAATGATCTCATCCTCTGTAGGTCACTGTGATGGGGAAGAAGGTCTCCTGTGTTTGTATTCCAGCCCACCTGTGCAGATGGGTTCCTGAAAATAGTCTCTCAGATGCCATAAAAATGGGATATGGCTTTCATTGCAGTCAATGTTTATATAGCTTCCAGCTGATTAGTGGGATTCTTTAAAATGTAGCAAATGAAATGGGAACACAGGAGCAAAGGTGAAGCCAAAAGAAAACAAACAAAAGAAAACACCTTTAAAAGTCATAGAAATGGCAGCACAATTTGTAATAATCACTTTCTAAGAGAAATGGCAAAGCACATGAAAAAGCCCTACACTGTTACTATAAAGAAAATAAATATTTCTCTGTGAAGGAAAATACAGGTGATTTCTATCTAATGTCAGTGCAGGTTATTGAAAATACCTTGATGCTTCATTTACATTTTAAGACCATGAAGTGTCAGGATGCTCTTTGTCTATTTGATTCACCTTTGCAAAGAAGGGAAAGAAGAGAGAAGTGTTACATGTCTGGCATTTTTACAGCTCAAATTATACTTTTCTGCAGTGAAAATCCAAACTTCAAATTATATTTGACCAAATTGATTCCTGTGACTTAGTGAGGCCAGGCAGCAAAAAGGAGGACCTCTCACAAACCAGGTCTGTATATAAAAAGTCCCAGTCAAAACAATAGTCTGTCATTCCTCTTGCAAAAGGCACTCGTGGAAAAAATTAGACACGATTAGGTGTCTTCATGATGAGAAATAAATTATGTCTCCACCTACCTACTCATCACGAACTACGGAGTGGATCCTGTAATGACAGTGTACAACTAGACAAATGAGGTGAAAGAAAATTGACCCTTGCAATGTAATGTGTGATGATATGAGGAGACTGAAGAACTCATTCCTAAGTGCTGTTCCTCCTCAAGAAGCTGCTGCGTCATCAACTGGAACAGGAGATTTTTTGGAAACAACATAGCATCACATTCATAAAGACTCTCAGCAGCCAGAAATACTGCCTCTGTGTTTTAGTAATATAAACTTTGCTTGGTTTGGGGGGGTTGTTTTTTTATTTTTTCAGCTGTTACAACTTGCCCATAAAGATTTGGTTTCTTTATAAACAAAGGTGAAAAAGTCTGTTTGGCATCCTAAGTGTCCTGAATCCTAAAATCAAATTTAACTTAAGTTATATTACAACCATTTTAAAGTTATATCTCGTAAACCATACAGTTCATGGTGTCAAGACAATTTTCTTCCACTAAGGAAGGCCTTCAAAGAAACAAAGATGGCAATGGAGAACACCTTTAACTAAAGTTCAGGGATTTAAGCCTGGATTCACCCCATTTAAGGCACTTAACTGAAGTGTCTAAATTTAGAGCTTAAGTTGTCTGTGTTCCCTGTAAAATCAGTATAATGATAGAGACATTTCAAGAGAGTGCATCAGGTCTGGACTGATATTTAAAGCTGGCTTTATTATTGTTGAGAGAACTTAGCATTACTAAGTTCCCAACATAATTTTCTCAGGTAAATACAATCGAGGCAGAGGAGTTTGGCCTAATTATAATTATACTTATAAGAGTAAAACTGTAAGGAATTGACAGACTTTGCTTCTCTCACAAATGAGTTCATATAATGGAAGGAATCTATGGGTTTCTGTATACAACACAATACATTTGTCACCTCTGGAATAAAATATGGTGTGCTGTATATCAGCAGCTGGGAAGACAAACTGTAATGTACAGCTCTGTGTAAGTCCCCAATCTGGAAAGGACTGCAAGGTATTGGAGGTACTGACACACAATCAGTAGAGACAACTTTAGTATTAAGTATCCATAGAAAGCAGCCATTCACAATTGAAATGAACGAAGAACAATTTCTTGAGAGGATGAAAACATAAGTTGTCTTGTCAAAGCCCTTCTATCCTATAGAACAACTGTTGTAAATACAAATAATAGATATGCAAATCACTAGTTCTCCAGACATGATCCATATAATATGTATGCAGTCTTCTCGTCTTCTCCTTTGCAACTGCTAAACTGCTTTGGAAAACATGAAAGAAAAAAACTAATTTGCTTTCCTAATAACAATTGCTCACAGATGATACAGCTATAGTCATGTTAAATGATTCTGAATGAAAACGCAATCCTTGCTATTAGAAATATGTGATAGATGAAAAAGAAGCAGTCTATAGTATAGTATGGGGCATACTGTGGGAAAGTACGACAAATTCCGTGTCTTCAGTGTCACTGTTAGTATCACTCACATATGTAAATATGATATATTTGACCTGAATTTCTTTTTAATTATAAAGTGAAAAAATGTTAATAGTAGCTGATTTGCAATCGCCTGGCTGTCTTGTATTTCAAGCTCAGAGTAGCTGAAAAATGCACCGAAATGCCATTGATTCAATTCTAATGGAGTTATTTCCAGGGTTGTTTCTAATTAGAATGATATTCTTATTTGCTGTCTCTTCTGATTCTAGAAAAAGTGCAAACTAGTCCAAAATTAGTGTCCTGTGCAAAATTGCATGTCTTATTAAGTCACGGTTTAACTAAAGAGCTTCAGTAATGCTTATGAGATTCTATGTGCGGTTCTAATTGTAACAGCCCCCAAAAGAATCAGGGTTCCCACAAATGTCTGGATTCAAAGAATAGCCTAAATAAATATCCTGGAGGCTACATCAGCCCTGAAACAGCCTATATTCTATAGAAAGCAAATTATACCTTCAGCTGTAAATATGAATGTATTAAAACATTGCTCAAATTTGAAACATTTACTGATTGCTGTGAGTAAGAGCAGAGTTTAGCCCTTCATTCATGTATTTAGCTACACAGTAGTAGCACCCAGTCATATCAGTGAAGGGTCAGTGCTCTGTTCTACAAACACAAGGGAAAGGAAGGCCTTTGCTACAAAGAACTTACAATGTATTTGTGTGATGTAATACGTGGATGCCATAGCAGCTAGGAAGAGAAAAAAGTGGTAATAATGGTTTTTTATGTAGTTCATATATTATCTTTATATGATACACTGGCTGTCTCTGTTGGCCAGCTATGACACAGCTGCAAGCTTTCCAGCAGAAGGAGATCTGGATTTAAACATAGAAATTACATTAGCCTCCTCATTCATAAATATGAGGTAAGAGGGGAAGTAGCCTGTGTTTCCATGTCAGCCTGTCAGACTTGCTGAGACTTCTATGGGGACATGAGAGCAGAACATAGTTATTGGGATAGTGATGAGGCTCTTAGCTTTGATTGTTAGACAGCCAGGACTTCATTACTGATTGTAGCCCTTCACTTAGGGACTGACCCTTGCAAAGGGTATGAAATAGAAAACCAGCAGAAAACTCTGCAGGGAGAAGTATATCCCTAAAGCTGAGGTTTTATCCCCAGATAACTGGGGACATGAGAGCAGAACATAGTTATTGGGATAGTGATGAGGCTCTTAGCTTTGATTGTTAGACAGCCAGGACTTCATTACTGATTGTAGCCCTTCACTTAGGGACTGACCCTTGCAAAGGGTATGAAATAGAAAACCGGCAGAAAACTCTGCAGGGAGAAGTATATCCCTAAAACTGAGGTTTTATCCCCAGATAACAGAAATAATTCCACATAAACAATTTTATTAGTACATATCTTCAGACAGTTCCTCATATAGCTTCTGCCCACCCTTGGACTGTTCCACAAGGGAAAAAGTGAGCATGCGTGACAAGCTAACAGATCAGAGATCTGGATGAAGAACAGAGCCAGGAACCTCTCCCAGTGTACTTCCTGCAACCAACTATCTCCCATTTTAATTAATTGAACACAACTGTGTTTTCTAACATTCATTAAGAGAATAAAATCCCTTAGTTTCAGTTGCTGCTTTTATAGCACCACAGGATCACTGCCTTGGAAACTCTAGGGCATTACCATAAGTACAGTCAAAGACAAAAGCAGCTTTAGGCTCAGCCATCAGCACTCAAAAGTAGGATTCAGGTCAAAGTCAGATCCCAGTGTAGCTCCGTCCCCAACGGAGCGACGATTTTTTTGAAACCAGGCAAAGGAGCCCCCAAAGCACGGTGCAAGTTCATGAGCTATGCAGTTATGGAGAGCAATCACAGAGAAAGCATTGCATCCTTCATGTTTCTCCTGCCTCTTTCAGTTCTGCTGGCCTTTAAGATCAGGGCTACATGTTTTTGCTGTGCTTTGGGATTCATCATTGTCCGCTGTTTGGTTTTAACATCTTCCTTATTTTAGTCCAGCTGACATCAGTAGTACCAGAGAAAGGATTATGGGCACTACATTTTGTATGATTCAATTATTATTTATTCTTTGAAATGTTAGCATTCATTTTTACCATTAGAGGGCTGTATTGTTTGTTACTTTTTCATCTGTTGCCTATTGTATACTTGTTTGTATCTGTCAAAAGCTACCTGTAACAACATAACCATGACACATCCAAGTGTCTTGCCTTTCACCCAATAAGTGGTATGTATCTTGTTCGCTATCAATATCGGGACTACAGTAGAAAGAGGTAAAGCAGTAAGCGTTCCATAAAATTCCTTGGTTAACCTTAGAGGTTATATCTGCTACTGCTGATGACTCAGGAGATGATTGGCCTACTTTCCCAAGGGGAAACAGATAGAACAGACTGTAAAGTGAAATCTGAGAGGGAGGTCTCAGAGAGAAAAATCTGTCCTCACTGAAGTCAACAGGGAGGAAGTTTTCCAGGGAGGAAATATGCCACTGAATTGGTTTCAGGATTTCTCTTACTTCTATCCTAATGCATTAAAAGTCAACAAGGCAAAATTCCTACCACTAACTGAGGAGGTTAAGATGAAACTCTACACATAATCACATCTACCTGTAACTTCCCAGTTTAGGATATATTACTGCTTCCTCTGATACATTTGGGGTACCGACAGTCCGTGTCAGATACAGGCACAGTTTGAATGGGGAGAGGGAGGAACGAGAGGGATTGCAACAGTTCATACTTTATATCAAGAGCAAATTGTACTTTCTGCTTAGGAACTCTTACGTCCAAAGAGGTCTGCAATGAATTCATACAGAAAGATAGATATTTTTTATAAATTAGATTTTTTTTTTTTTTAATGCAAACCAGAAGTGGTCTGGCTAAGTAATTCCATCAGGTTTTTATATGGCAGTGGCTGTACTGTATTTTCTGACCATTAGGAATTACAAATGCTTAAACATTGTGATTGTGTTATCACTGTCTGATAGAGGGAAACTTTTTGCACAGTGGAGTTAGCAGAGATGTTCATTAGTTAGAAACTTCATATATACATATACAAATTAAGGTGAAGCAGATAGCACTTTCCAAAGTTACCCGAGTAATGCATTACCAAATCCAACTCTGTACAACACCTTGTTATATCAAAAGACAAAATTATTTTATATTTGCCATTCTAGTGAGCTCACTGGGCTTTGTTAACTGACTTATCTCATGCATCCAGATTAGAAAATGTCAAACCATTGACTGACTGTTCTGAGCAGCCAGTATCAAAACAGCACTCCACTGTACTGCTGGGCTTCAGGGGACATTTTCAAGGACACAAATGACACGCAGACACTGACTTTCATTATCTGGACTAGAAACCGTTTCAGAGGTTAGGGACATTAGGGGCTCTGACGCTATATATCAGGAGAAAATTCTATCAAAATACCTTGTTAACTAGGGCACACACATGAAAGATTATTATAACTCTTCATGAATAAAGCTACGTTCTCAGTTCAGCAAATCTTTTAAAGACATGATTATGTCCCTTGGTGTTCAGTAAGACATTTTAGGAGAACACAGTAGCCATCTAGAGAGGCGCAAATGTTGGAAAAACTAGAAATTCAAACCTTGATATTCCACATCAAAATAAAATAAAATAATAATTTTTAAAACCCCAGTTGCTTAAAACACCAATATGTTTCATATAGCCAGTAGGAAAGTTTGGTCCTTAAAAGTGCTGCTCTGCTGGTTTTACATTCTAGTCAGGGTCCCTAACACATCTCTGCCCCTGACATTTGGACAGGGAAAGTAACTGTGTGTAGAAATGGCGTAATAGGCATATGGATCTCCACAGGCGGCTTTGGGAAAATGGCAGAAGAAAGGACACCAAGCTACCAATTGCCCTCTCTGCTTCCTAATATTAGACTATGCAATAAGAAAAACAGCTTTCAGAAAAAAGAAACACAAATTTAATTTACCTTCCTAACTTGTAGACCACAACGTGTCTGCCATGAGCCTTGGTATTTATTTTTATGCACACTAGCCACACAAAGTCATGGGGGAGGACAACAGCTAAACAAAAAAAAAAAAATCAAGGAATGTCCCTTTTATTTTTTGCCTAAAGACAAATTTATTTTTTAGTTTGCTTTTGACTGACAGTGTATCAACATATGGATTAACTCCCTCTTGTCATTATTGGCAGGAATGTTAATGTGTCCTTTTAACATTTGTTGTGTCACCACTTTACAGACTGTTTTAGAGAAAATGTTCATGAACAGTTGATGGAAAAATTCTGCCAGAATTCACGCACACAAATTAATGTTGATTAGTTTGTTGTGACAAAAAACCCAACAGTAACATTTCTAAACTACTAGGAAAAAGACAAGAATAATTTTTTTAAAAAATCATGTACACTGTCATCATCAGGAAAATAAAAAAAACCCCACCTCAGTAAAATATTGGTTAAATTCTTCTAATAATTACATCTACTTTTCTTTTATTTTTTTGCATTATCCTATGACCTCCACCTTTGAATTTTAGCCACAGTTCAGGCTCCCAGTGTGTCAAGTGCTGTTGGTAGTGGTGCTGTGGACTTATAAACCTGTTTTCTTCTCAGACAGCCTAGAACTAAACTATATGACAAAACAGATGGACAGAGACAGATGGGAGGAGTAAAGGAAAACAATGAGGCAACATTTGTGGGTGTGCTTGGCTTCTGATCTCAGTACACCAAAAGCGCAGCAATCCCCACTTTTGTGAGCACCACATCAAAGAAGAATGGTGGTTTAAGTGGTGGTTTGAAAGGGAATAACACAGAGTTCTATGGAAGGTTGTAGGAAATAAAATATAGGTGGAGGTGTCACTCGATGCCTCAATGTATGCAGTTCAGAATTTAACATGAAAATTGGCCTCAAAGACCACCTGGAAGAGGGAAATGACAACTTGATACTGCAATAAGAGCTGAAGAGCTTGGAAAGTTAAAAAAGTACTTTGTTTGATACAACACAGAAGGGGAGAGCAATTGCACAGTGTGAAAGTCAAAGTGATGGACTAGGAGAATGACCTTAGCAGCAGCCTTCTACATGCACACTGGCAGAGCAAAACTGCCTTTGACAGGAACAGACAATATGATGTCACAGCAACCGAATTGTAAGATGGCAAAGCTTTTAAGAATTTAAATGGACAATAAAACTGTATCTTTGCAGTGCTCTGCAAGCTCCCACCACCACTGACAAAGAATCAGCTACATTTAAAAATAGGTTTTACATGTCAATGTTAAAAAGCACTCTAAATTAAAGATTAAACCTAGATTACAAACCTAAAAGATAGATCACTTGCATCTGCAGTGATGCAGAAAAGGGATGTCTCAAAGGTAAAAGACAAAGATGCATTTGTGAGGAAAAACATGCCAGGAAACAATTCTCTGTAGTGAAAGCAGTAAAAAGGGAAGATAAAAAGAGCATGAGGAAGACAGGCTACACAACGAGGTCATTGGAAGAGGTAAAGGAGTTAGGGAAAAGGCAGTCAAGAAACATCTGTTTTTAATAGGTAAATTTAATGGTTTAAGGAGAGGAAGACAAAAGCAATGCAAAGGTGCTCTGTTTGGTCAGGTTCCTCTTGGGAGGCCGAGAGGACTATTTGTGGAACAGGTAAAATGCTGGCTGCAGTGGGGGGAGTCTTGAAGATAGTGACATGGTGATTGATGGTTGGAGTGAGAAAATCCACTAAATGGGAGAAGAGCTGTTAACTGGGGAAAAAAGACAGAAAAGATGTAGTAAATGTTTTGTGGCATTTCCTCCATAAATGCTCTGAGTGCAGAAAGAAGACCCAGGGGAAAAGGCAATGGGGACAAACCAGTGTTTGATTCTAGCACAGACTACAATGGGGCAGAAAAGATTTAAGTATTAAAGAAAGTAAAATCCTAACAACTATATTAATAGAGGAAGGAGAATAGAAGGGAAATCAGGAAGAAGAGCGAACCTATACAAGGCTGAACTGTAAAGAGTGGGAGGAAAGATGGGTGATGGCAGGAGACCAGTAGGTACCTACATGACCTTAGGTAGAGCTACTTGCTGAAGATGATTTTTAGTAAAAAGTACCTAAAAAAGAAATATACCTAGTGATTGCCAGTAACAAATGTCAAGGGGTCACTGAACGGAAGATGCACACCTTCTGAACTAGAGTCCTTATGAACAAGACTCTTTCTGACAGGACAGTAGGCGAATATTACAAAGTACATTTTTGCCTACAGGACACGAGAGGGACTCAGTACGGTATGAAAGCCATGAGTCCAGAACTGCTGCAAAGGTCAAAAGTTAAGTTTAGAAAAACAATGAAGAATTCATCAGGAGGCCAGTATTAAGAGAAACATGCATTGGGGAATGGAATAAAAGATACTTTAGAAAAATGTAATTTTGTTCTGTTCTATTGCAGTCCACATATAACACACAGGAAAGGAATATTTTAAGATTAAATATCCAAGACTAATCTAGCCTCCACTAGCAAGTGTTTGTCATCTTAGTATTTCTGGATCTAACATTCATTGCTTAAGAGTTTATATTTGGAATGAAATGTGACTCAGAATGAATTGATGGCATCTGAGGTAGGTACAAAAGTGACTCAAAAGGGAGAAGACAGGGAAGAAAAACAGTGGTGCTCAAATTCCTTGGGGTGAAAATGTGTCTCCCTGTGTGTAATGACAGACTCTTACCTGTTGTATGTGGGATGAGGTGGCAATCTATTTTCAGAAGTGAGCTCTATGTCTTCTCAACCCCCCCGCAAATTTGGCCACTATTCTTCACTGCCTGGATGTTTCCAGAACCAATAGATGCCCATGGTTATTTCAAATTTTTCTAATATGTTTTCCATTGGTACTTGCCTGCATTCAGGGTCACCTGCCATTATTGTCCCCTATCGCTTCCTCTTTTCTAGTCCTGCATAACATATTTCACATCATTTTCTTGAAGCATCATATGTAATTTGTGCAGAGCTCATAAATACTGGAAGTGAGAGGGAAACAGATGTGCAAGTAGAGTTAAAAGATCTCAGTCTGACTGAAAATACTTCACAAATAGACATTTTCTTACAAGATTCTTTAGACAGCAGTCATAATGCCTAAATCACTGCCGTGGTTTAATCTCAGTTGGCAACTAAGCACCACGCAGCCGCTCGCTCACTCCCCCCCACCCGGTGGGATGGGGGAGAGAATTGGAAGAGCACAAGTGAGAAAAACTCGTGGGTTGAGATAAAAACAGTTTAATAATTGAAATAAAATGATGATAATAATAATAATAATACACAAAGCAAGTGATGCACAGTACAATTGCTCACCACCCGCCGACCGATGCCCAGCCAGTCCCCGAGCAGCGGCCCCTCGGCCAGCTTTCCCCAGTTTATGTACTGAGCATGACATCACATGGTATGGAATGTCCCTTTGGCCAGTTTGGCTGTGCCCCCTCCCAGCTTCTTGTGCACCTCCAGCCTTCTCAGTCGGTAGAGCATGGAAAACTAAAAAGTCCTTGGCTAGTGTAAGCACTACCTAGCAACAACTAAAACATCGGTGCGTTATCAACTTTGTTCTCATCCTAAATCCAAAACACTGTACCAGCTACTAGAAAGGAAATTAACCCTATCCCTGCCGAAACCAGGACAATCACTAATTTCTGGGCATTTCCAAAGACAATGAGCAGGAGAGGCTGATGCTTATTTCTGAAATAATTTCTTCAGCTGTTTGATTAAAATTCCAGTGGCATCTGTTTCTCTGAGCTAGTATTACAGAACTTGAAAAATCTCATTCTTAATACCAATACCAATTCTGCAGCCACATTTCACAGCCTGTCATCTAGGAAGGATCTGTATTCCCCGATTTTAGCCATGCACAGTTAAATGTTCAATCTTTAAACTGGTTTTCTAAACTCCTTCTATAATTTCTGGAAATAGAAATATAGCTTCCACTCTCTGCTGTGGCACAGAAATTGTACCTGGGGACTTCCAGAATATTAAGCTATTCTTGCAGGTTTGGCTTGATAAAAGAATACTGAAAGTTTTGCTCTAGGACTTCTGTAATCTGTAGACAATGTAAGAGTAGTACTATGAGAGCAATATACCACAAAAAAAAAAGCAGAGATAGGTTTTATTATTTTTCATCATTGTAATAGTTGGAAGCATTTTATGAAAGCATGCAATTACTATTAACTACATTTTAGAGGTATCCTGCTTAAACAAATAATAACTTTAAAACCCAAAAAAAAGAATTTTAGTGTTGCAGTCATCTTAAAATTTAAAAATATTATAGAGATTGATCTGAAAGTCACTATATAAACACTCACAGAAGTTCTCACAAAAGAACTTTGGTTTGGCCTTTCTGTCAGTTCTGTAGGAAGTAATTTGGTCTTTCATTTCTTATCACGAAAATATATGCAATAATAGTTCTCAGCCCTCAGAGTTACTGTATGAAGAAATTAATGAGTATTTATGAGTCACTTGTATTCTAAAATCATAAGGACTACACAAAAGCAAACACATTTTCTTGTAGGTAATAGAATGTTTTCAGTGCAACTGGCTGTGCAAAAAAAATGGGAAAACCAGGCAAAAGAGAAATTTGGATTTCTTTCAATTCAAAGCTCCAAGTCCCAGAAAATAAAAGTTAATATTAATTAATAAATAATTAGTTTATAATAAAAAACAGTTTATAATAAAAGATGTGTTCCCCCAGGCTTGCGAACTTTAACTGAAGCTTTGCTTTACATACAAATAGTATGAAAACCCCTCTCAATTTACTGTCTAGTAGTGACTGATAACAAGTCAGTCAATTCAAGACTGAATCAAGGCTCAGATTTGTGTCTGAAGGGACCTTTAAAGCAGCATTAGAAGAATTATACGACCATTTGGTACTGCCCTCTTCAGTTACTTTTCCCCTCTTAAACAAACAAGAAGCACTACAATAATAGAAGGAGAAAGAAATACCAAAGTGTACTGATCTAGCAATCGCAAGACTGAAAGCATAAAATATGAACAGCAATGAGTATCCTAAGTCACCCAGCATTCTGCAAGTTTTACCTGCAGGCCTGGACTTTAAAAACTGGAAATGCACAGTTAGGTTTTTGAAGTCTGTAGTCTTACGCCTCCTTGATTTTCCAAAGCACTCAGAACCCAGCAGCTGCTGATGAGATGCATGCCTACAAAAGCAACATTTACATATTTGTTATCCAGACATCCCCTGCCCCACTGCTACGTTCTCAGCTACACTGGGAGTGACTTTGAAGCCCACAGTAGTGGTGGGCATTCAGAAATATTGTAAATCAGATCAATGCTTAAATATAGTCTTCAAAGTCAAAATTAAAGCTGCAGGTTCCAACGCGTGTTGTGCAGCAAGACAGATAAGGAAAATGCTCAGCGCTGAAGAAATATTCATAGCCTGTAGTGACTCAACTATAGAGCCGCTATGCCAAACTGTGCAGTCCCTGTCACTGGAGCCACAAATTCTGGAGAGGAAGAAAAGTGGAGATGTGACTAGGGGATAACTACGAAAAGAGTTAGGAGGAAGGAAGTTTTGGGGAAGAAAACCCTAAAGAATGAAAAGAAGATATTAATACACCTTAAATACCTAATTAGATACTTTTCAAGCACGTAAGTAACCATAGGTCAAGGAGAAAGAGTGTAAGGCCTCTGTCAAATGTCAGAGGGAATTTATTGACTGAAGGAGACATTGCCGAAACATTAAATGTCTAGACTCCTTTCCAAGGAAAGGATGAGAGACAGATACTATAAAAAACAGAAAAGATTTTTTGTTCTTTTAAGACAAATGAAAATCAAGTGAATCCAAACATCTTGGAACACAGAACTTACAGAAAGTAGCAGAGAAGATGGGAAAATATTAGGTATATTGTAAAACTCTCCTGAAATTTGAGACTGGAGAACACAAATCCATGACATTAACTAAGGAAAAGCCAGCTGTGAGAGAATGGAAAAAACACACTAGGGTACGAAAACTCTGTATTATATATACAAAACTGATGCTTAGTATACGGGAGAATCAGGTTGAGCAATAATAAAGTGTTTTAAAAGAAAGATTATAAACAGGGTTTTTTTATGCCAGGTATAAAAGAAAGATTATAAACAGGGTTTTTTTGGATGCCAGGTAATCTTTTGCTGCTTAGCACTAATTTAATTTAGAATTAAGTAAAGATCTTCCTGAGTATCTAACAGATGATTGACCTGCATAGATAAAGAGTTTGAGGTTCAAGTCATACTTTGAAAATAACAAATTTATATCCAGTAAGGATATTCTTACAGCAGGGAAGAAAAAGTTTTCATTTAAATTCTAAAGTTTCATTTATAGTCTCTGCAAAAAAGTTCTATAAATGACCTTTTAAATACTTTCAATTAAAACCCAACAGCAGAACTTTTTTTTTTACATAGAAATTGTGTTAAAACGCAACCAGTTCTTCTAAACTGAGACACGGTGTAGTCTTCTATGTATTACATGAAACCTAAACCAAAGGTTGAATTCTACACTTCTGGATCGAGCAAGCTATTTGGCTGGTAGACTGGACTCTTAATTAAGTAAGATGTGCTATCTTTGCTTTTCTACTCTTTACAAAGTGATAGGAGAGGAACTGTTAACAGGAAAGTTCCTTTTTACCTACTGAAGAGACAGAGGGCAGCCACTAACCATCTATTGAGAGCATCTATTTATTTATTTCAATGCCTTAGAACACTGCAACTACCCAAGGAATGCAAAAGGTCAATTCCATATTGATTATGTTGTATGATGGGGACAATCTGAATGTAATGCTTTCTGATGTGCTGTGCTGAAAGCACCGGTTCTGTGAAGATAAATGCCCACTGTATCCATTTCATGTTGCTTTCCCGCTTCCTACTTCAAGCAGTTTCTGGCTGCAGAAGTGACATAGATCTCTATCCATTACTAACTTGAAAATCTGATCTAAAGTTCTGTGAACCTGGAGGCAGTGCTCACTAAATTGGTATTAAAACCCATAAGAAGAATTACATAATCCTTTAAAGAACATTTCATTTGCCAGTGACCTTTTCAGCATTGGAACTAGTTGTTTGGCAATGTTTTTTGCTAGAATAATCTTCAATACTTGCATGCACCCTTTATCTAGCAAGAACCCTGAATTTTTTTCCACAGCCCTGTCATATTACGCTATGTGATACCAGGTAGATGGCTTTAATACAACCAATATCACTAAGACATATCGGATATATAGTTAGTCAACTCTGAAAAGTTGTCTGTAGGTGCAGCTCACGATACACTAACAGCAGTGTGCAGTGACAGTAAAATTATTTACTTATGAAACAGTTCCAGAAGCAATCTATTGGGCAGCAGCTTCAAACCCTCAAAATTACAGAGTCCCATTGATATTAAACCTGGCTAAAAAAAGATCAGATGCAACATGTCTGGGTGAGTGTGTGAAACACTGGCTTGTGCCAGGATGTTTTCAATTCTTTGTAATTGTAATTACATGTAAAGAACATGTAATTCTGCAGTTTTTTTCTGCTAGCCATGTCAAGCAAGCAGTCAGAGGAAATTAAGTCTGCACTAGGCTGAGCAGAGATACTGAGCTATGTGACATCTTGATCTCATCCTCCACTGATGGTTCCTCACCTTTGTCAGCAAAAGAGTAAAAAGCTTATTAAATAATTGTGGCCTTTTTTTACCTGAGATACTACAACAACAGCAAGGAATCCTTTATTCCTTCTGAAATTGTCTGAAGGTCCCTGGCTGTGGGACTGTCCTTGCCAGAGGTGTCAGAATGAATCAAAACCCCAGCTACATGCAGAGTTCAGATCAAGACCTTTCTTTTTACAGGAACCTTTTAGCGATAACAGAAGATAAAGCAGAAAGGGGGAAAAAATGGATTCCAGCCATAGTTTAACTTTTTTCTCAACCTTGAGATCTTTACAACTGAAATTACTGACACACTGTAATGCATTTACATAGTGAGAAAGATCCAGTAACACAGAGTTTTTCAGAGGGTGTTATGAAGGACAGCAGATATTATATTGCAGTTATACTAACAAAGTTATTCTCTCCAAATATACAGGAATAATTGCTATGTATGTTTCTAGTAGTCAAAAAAGAGAACTAGTCTAGTCATTCTCTCAGACATGCTATGAGATCCTTTAAAGAAGAGACATAGAAACCCATTATCAACCCCTGTGAATAAATCTGTAAAACTGCATTCCAAGTGTGGAAGTCCAAATTATCGTGTTAAAATCTTCTTCTAGGCAATTTTATCAAGAGGTTGTCCTCAGCAGAGAGTTAGGGAATGAAATAATTTTTGTGGTTGTTATTGCTCTAATAAGAATTTTTTGAGCTGAAGGTTGAAATGGAAGCCCATCGGCCTCAGAGCCAAAAGAATTTTTAATACAATGCTTTCAGACTTAAAAAGCCTTTGCTGACATCTTATTAATTCTTTCACTATTTTTTCTTGGAAAGCCAAAAGAGAAAAATCTCTCCTCATGGGAAGATAATGTGTGCTGTGAAGGAGAACAAGAGGTGAACCAGGAGAAGACACTTTTGAAATACAGTTTGAGAGTGGCTCCCAGCTTACTTTTCTCCATCAGCCTTTCATTTAGATGAAAATCAATCAAATTAATAACACCTAGTCCATAGGTAGTGTGTACAGCTTTAAATCCATTGATTTCACTAAGACTATAATGTTACATACACGTTGCAATCAAATCTGTATTGCTCAAGTATTTATCAAGGCCCTCATTATAGACTTCAGCTCAGTTATAACAAAAAATAATGTACTTGCAGTGTTTATACAAGAACCAATAAACTATGAAGATGAGCTTAAAAATTGCTAAATTGTTATTAGATTGTAAAACCACATTATAATGTTATTAGAATTTCATTTAAATTTTCTGCATTCATTTAGTAATATTCAATTTGTTTTTAAGATTGTTCATTTTTTCCCTCATTTTACAACCCATGTTTGGTTCTCACTTGAGAATTAGGTTGGGATTCACTTCAGAAAAATCCCTTTTTCCCTATGAAGGGATAGATCTGTATTAGTATCTCATTTCCATGTCAAAACTGTACTGCACAGGAATTACAAATTCAATTCCAATGGTTTAAAATAGTCTCCAAAGTGTAACTGGTTTCTGTAAAAAAGCCTAAATATACCTAAAGAAAGTATACCAGTCAGGTGAAATAATGTCTTGACACATGGCAGTCATTACTGGTGGGTGCTGTGACGTCATTTGCACAAGGCCCATACTTGGAAGCTCTTTCTGTGGAAAAACCACAATGATGTTCATTACCTATGGCAGTAAGTCAAATTTTTTTGAGAGGGGTCAGGGGAAGGATTATATACCTTGACATCTTCTCTATTTTAAGTGAAAAAGTAAAACTTAAACCCCTTCTGATACTTTTCTCAATGTCTTAAACCCTGCTGGCTATTTCTGATAGGATTTATTTTGCATAGAGGGAATAGGTGGTTTGCATTTGTGGGGACTATAAAAAAATCAAGTGACTTACATTTCAATAGCAGGAAGAGACAGAAAGGCAGTTTCTGAAGGACGACAACTACTGGGTGCCCTGGATTGAGGGTGCCCTGCCGTCTTCTCCTTTTCTCCACTCTCATCCTCTCACAAGCAGAGAAGTTCTTCCAACTCTGCTAGGCTCCTGTTCTGCACATCTTAAAACCTGACAAGGACCACTAACTGGGGCAAAAACTCTCCCCATTTTTCACCCCATCCAGTTTCAGGAAAGAGCTATCTCCCCAGTATCTAGACAAACACAGCAGGGAGGACCATGGTGAGAGAGAATTGCCAGGGGCTGGGCAACACCAGGAGGAGGTACCTGGTGGAACAGGAGGCCAAGGCATTTCTGCAGCCCCAAACCCTTTGAGAGCAAGCTGGTAAAAGACTGCTAAATACTGTTCTTGCTATTAGACAGTTCAGTGTGATAAAGATGTCATCTTCTTTTCATTTGGCAATACCAAGAATTTGTATCATGGAAATGATACTGCAAACAGGAGATTGAAGGTTCAGAATAATGGGAAGAATAGGATTTGGCCATTTTTTTTTACATGAAATAACCAAGGTGGTGAAGGCTGGAAAGAAAAAAAAAAAAAAAAAACAAACAAGCTAGCAACAATATTTTAGCAATGCAGTAACCAAATTGGAAAATACATGAAGTAGCAAAGCTCATTTTCAAAACAGAAGAACAAAAAGCAGGCAAAAATAAAAGGAAGTGAATCCCTTCTCATACAAAACAATGCCGTTTGACTATAACTGATCTATATTTCATTGCAGCAACAGAACCTGTGCTGTAACAATAAACTGAATAAAAGAGAACATTGGAGACAAGTAAGTCACTTAGAAAATTAGTCTTCACCCATTCTAAAATGTTTTACATTCTGCTTGGAATTCATTATGTGCAATGTCACATATTACTGCATACTCCTTCACAAGATAAAAAACCATTTATTTCTATGTTTATGAAATGTTATTTTAATTTATTCTATTGCTCTCTTACCAGCTTTTTATTTTCTTATGCCTGGAAAATTTCTTTTTCTCACTGATCTCTTTCTGCTACCTATTTCACTCTGTATTGCTTTCTTCCAGTTAAATAGAGCAGTAATATTTACCAGGAAACAGAGGTGAAGTAGTCTTGGGGTTATAATTCCATATATCTCTAACCGGAGCTACAGGGGACAAGACAAAATGTTTTCTGTCAATATCTGATGTTTTCCTTAGCTGGTCTCATTCAGTTCTGACTTCAGGACTTGATCTTGAAATAAGGTAGCTCAACACATCTGGAAACTAGCTTGTTTTAATATCTGCTGTGTCTAGTGTACCAGCATAGTACACAGAGATGGAAAAAGAAACTGTTAGCACCACTTATTCATCTCGGGCTGGAACACTGTATTCTAGCTGCAAACCCGATATTTGTTTTCTCCCTTTTTATACTTCAATGGCTTCACAGCTCTTTTTCCCATCCATTGTTACTGTAGTCATTCAATCAATAATTTTCATCTATATTTTCTTCTGACAATTTCCAATGCAAGTCTATGAATCTCCAGGTGCAGCTTTGTCTTAACATTTAAATCAGTAAACTGGAGATTTGGCGAAAGATGCATAAGAAGAAAGGGTGATAGGAGTATCTCACCAGGCTAAACAAATCTGATATTCTGTGAATTATTCTAGGCTTATTTCAAGTTTAATAATTACATGCAATTCTCAAATAACAGGTAATCAAAACTGTGCTGGAGTAATCTCCAAGAGACTATGGTGATTCTATTTGTCGACAGTTTATGCAAACACACCTTCTTCAGTCAATTTTTTCATACATTTCCATAAAAAGCTTGTGATAAGTTAACCTCTGTTTAAAGAATAGTATTTCTACCTGCCAACCCTGTAAATCTGATCTGGGATGGGAAAGGCAAGTGAGTTCTTACCAAGACAGGCACGGTCACTCTCAGCAGAGAAGATTGTGATTCAAACTCACTTTATGTTGCTGCTTATGTTGGAGCCCTGGTTGACTGCAGCTCACTCCCCTGGGGGTGTGCTGGCTTAGCAGGACTAAGCAGAAGTAAATAATTCCTTTAGGCTTTTACGAATTAAGAGCATAGTCGCTATGTTCTGTCAGAAATGTCTGTCCTTCTGGTTGCTTCTCTAAGATGCCCTCACTTCAAAGAACCATTTGTCCAACACCCCGTACACACATAGCTTCTGTGTGTCTTTGGCGTCTGTGCTCAAACGTGGGCTCTGGCTGACAACACCAAGCTGTTCATGACACCTCTTCAATACAGCTTGTAGAAGGCAAAACTTCTGCATAAGCCAGCCTCTCCATAAGCACAAATATTCCTGCTAGGGCAGCCCTTTGGCTTGCTCTGGACTGAAGCCAAATCCGAGCCGACACATATTGTGGCCAAAACAAGATTTTTAGCTTGAATACAAGCTTAGACTTATAAGTAAATTATTAGTATAGACATAGCCAGAAGTGGTACACTCATACCACTTACATAGAGAGACTTACAAGTTTAATAAGCAACTCCATTTACTGTATGGTGAGCAGCTTAGAAAAATTACGTTTGAGAGACATGATTCAAGTAACATAGTTTAAATTCTGACACAGTTAAATGCATAATGCAACTCTATAGAAACTTTAGAGGGAAAATCTCCAAATCTTGGTAAACCAATCTCATGAAATTAGTTTTGAAACAAAACTTCTCCTAGTCATCAATACTTTCATTATCTCTTATTCAAGACTAAATGCTTTGATGCAGAAAAATCCTGAGCACAGTATTACTTGGTTCCTGTTCTTGACCAAAACTCAATGCAGTTTTTTCAGCAACATATCCCTTAGAAAGGGAGATGTCATCAAAGGCCTCTCCAGTAACACTGGCCACTCTCCAGTAACTGCAGCCTTACAGTTACTTCTGCTATTAGGTGAACTTTGTTCAAATTGTTGGCTGATCTGATTTTCAGTGTTATCTAATTCACAAGCTGCTGACAATCAGTTTCTGCCAGATGTTCTTGGAATTGAAGCAGAAACATGAGCTGCAATTGCAGCAGGCAGTTGGGACAAACACAGTCTGGGATTTATTGTATATATTTTTTATTGCATATATATATTGTATATATATATGTGAATATATATATTCAAAATCATAGTCTTACACCACATGATGGATAACAATGGGCTAATCAACCATGCAGTACATGAAAGACAAACTATTTGCTTCATGATTTTGAAACTCATCACCAATACATGCCTTGAATCAAGCTGCTGTAAGGTTTTGTGAGCTTTACTGTTCCTGCTTGTGTTATATGAGATTCCCACGGTCTGTGCTACTAAACTTTCAAAGCCAGATTCCCGTTACTGAGCAAAGTGAGACCATAGTCACAATTCTTAAGCATTTGCCACTTCATCAGACCACTAGATGGTCTGGACATGGCAACTTTTACGTTCTATACCAGTTATCCATTACTAAATTTCAGGTGATTTTAGAGTGCTAATGAGCCATAGGCTATCAATCTGGGGAGAGAAATCAGAAAGAAACAATCATAGAATCATAGAACGGTTTGGGTTGGAAGGGACCTTAAAGATCACCTAGTTCCAACCCCCCTGCCATGGGCAGGGATACCTTCCACTAGACCAGGTTGCTCAAAGCCTCATCCAACCTGGCCTTGAACACTTCCAGGGAGGGGACATCCACAACTTCTCTGGGCAACCTGTTCCAGTATCTCACCACCCTCACCATAAAGAATTTCTTCCTAATATCTAATCTAAATCTACCCTCTTTCAGTTTAAAACTGTTACCCCTTGTCCTATTACTACACTCCCTGATAAAGAGTCCCTCCCCATCTTTCCTGTAGGCGCCCTTTTAGTACTGCTATAAGGTCTCCCCATAGCCTTCTCTTCTCTAAGCTAAACAGCTCCAACTCTCTCAGCCTGTCCTCAATATGAAGAAATAGAAAACACACAAGCATTTAAACTGTAGAGAGATAATTAAACTGTAGATACAGGATCATCTATGAGCCAGTTATATTCATTACTATTCAGATCAGTGGTGTTCATTAGTATTTGCCAGACACAAAGGGGTTAATATACAAATACTCAGTTTCTCAGCTGCAAGACACTTAATTAAACAGCTACAGCTGAGCTAAAGACTTCAGTATAAATAGGATCAATTGATGATGTAAAACTTTTTTGGTTGAAAAGGTCCCAATGAGCAGCCTGTTAAGAAGCTACTTTAGGTCCAGGACTGGAAATCCTGGAGAGACGAAATAAAAGGTGTGTAGCCTGTACATAGTGGAGAGACTGGACAGTGTGGGAGGTAAGTGAGCCCAGACACCTGAGAGAAAGGAAATAAAAGCATACTATAGTAAACAGTACATAGAAAGCTGAGGAGGAAGAAAAGGAAACATGTATGGTCCTTGCCATGTGAGATTTTGGGAATACAAAACAGGAAAAGTGAGAGGGAGCTTGACCATGGGAAGGCTGAGAGGACAGTCTGCAAAGGGAGAGAGAGGGATGTGAAGGGATTGCAAGAGTCTGGCTATGCAGTAAATTACACCAGAAGAAATGCCATGGTTTAATCTAAACTGGAACTGTGGGGAAGTACAGAGTATCTCTGGGAGTAAGCAACTGCAAATGGGAAACTGGCTAGACTATCTAGGCTGCCCTTAAATCTGGAAAGGTGAATGAAATCATTTTTGGGGAAGTCTACTTCAGACTGCTGGATATGCTTTAAAATTCTGCGGTATATCTCTGGGAGAGGCATTTTCCTGTTGAGAGCATGTTCATTGAGAATTATGAGCAATCTCAAATGGTGAATGCAAAAGATCCTTGAGTGATGCTTGCTTACTAGATTCTTATTGGTATTATTCCAACTAATGGCCAAAACATGCGAGGTTGCAAAATGGCAAATCCTAGTAAAACAAAAGCCCAAGACAAACGAAAGGCTTTAAAATTACGCTAACATTATTTGTTGTTCATGAGGTCCTTCTTACAGGAAAGAGGCAAACAAAAAAAATTCCACAGAGCATGAAGAAACTGTCGCATCATGTTCTGAAGGAGTATTCCTTATTAAAAAATAAGGTTTCTGGAAAGAATATTCTTTTTCTGAATGTTTTGTATTTAAGGCACCAGGATTATACTCAAAGTAATAAAGAAAAATAATTAATATCTCTTACTTATTGTATTAGAATTGTATGCTGATGTTAAGCTAGGACCATCTGCTTAGTAAGAGGGTAGACATCTGTGAAACAAGATAGGTAGATATAACTGGTTTCAGCCGTGTCGAAGTTAAATGGTAATGCCACCTCAGGAATTAGTGGAATGGTGTTTAAATTATGAGGTGGTCTTTCAAGAGGAGGAGGAGGTAAAGATAAGCATAGAGAATTTTTTCTTTTTTTTTTTGCATGTACTCTTTCTTCTTATGTCACTTTAAGTTTCTTACTGTTTTACCACAATGAAATAGGTCCTACTGTTCATAACTGCAATAGTTTGATTTGCAAACTATTTATGTTTACTGACTGAATGTAAACAACAACATGAGAACTTCAAGAGGTTTTACTGACAAGTTATAGCCTATGGTAATGTTTTTAAAGATGCGTAATTTATTAACTAGATTGTTGGTAGAAAATGGTATTTTAAAGACAGCATCCAACCAAACAGTGAACAAGACCAAAGCTGCATTAAATGTGGCTTAAGAAGTCTGGAAATATGGCTAGATTTTCATATTTTCAAGTTAGAATGGTTTTTGTTCATATACTTACTAACACTGAGCTATTGTTACAGCTCAGGAGGGGAAAAACATCAAACCATTCAGAATTATTGTCCTTACAGTAGAAACTAAATGTCAAGATCTGGCTGTGATCAAAGTAAATGAATTTCTATTGTATACTTGTTCTTCATGCTTTGCTAAGTGAATTTACTGCTTATAAAAGGTAACAGATTGACTGCCTGTGAAAAGAGGTCTTCTATTGATCTTCTGAACAAATGTGACAGTGTGAGATGCCAGATGTTGTCTCGCTAATGTACCACTTTTCTGACCAGAGGGAGCACCATGAGGGATAGAACAGAAGTTCAGTTGCAGTCCCTAGTTTATCTGCCCAGGCACTCTGTAATCCCGGAGCCACTGTTGGTGCTGGTGAATTTCTGTCAGGAGCATGAATGAGACAATGCTTTAATTTCACCACAGGTTGCTGACCTGCCCCTAGACCTGAACCACTCAACAGAAATGGAAAATATATGCATATGGATATATTTGTATGTGTACATCTGCTCATTATTTCATGTCTAGGTATTCATTTTCTCTTAGCCCCACTTTTAAAAGTGAGGAATGATGCAATGTTAAATATCCACCTTAACAAAATAAACACCACATTTTCAGGTTAAAATGAATCTGTGAAGACTCTAAATTATCATAAAAGTAACTTGTAGATGAAAATTCTAACATGAACATTTGGAGAGTAAACATGGTTGAAATCAAAACAGATTTCCCTGATTTGTTTCAATTTTATTGGACAAATATTTTTCCTAGTGAGTGTTGTAGAGTTTGTGTTTTACCTGTGTAATAAAGCTACATAGAGCTCAACTTTTATTCAGTTTTAAATGGAAGGTGAGTTCTCAGCAATAAGCTGGCATTCTCCTTGAAGCTTGTTAGGGCCCTTCACCATTCAAACTGTTAAGAATTTGAGACAATCTTTAGAATTATGATTTTCTGGATTTATCCCACTGAGAGCTACCAGGGCAAAATCCAGGGTCATTTGTCAAAGCAAGACTTAATTGCACTTCTTTCCACATCACCTACAAGGGGTAAGTCACTTAGGCTGAGAAATGCACTAAAAAAAAAGAGGTGTTTCACTAGGGAATTGGTAGAGTTCTGCAATTTCAGGAAAAAGTCAGTTTACCAGTGTTGTGACCAAAACGTCTTTGTGAGTTGTACAAGGAGAGCCAAAATTGAGTTTATAATGAAACTTAGTTGCAAATGTTGCATCTTCTGAATCCATTTTCTTGGTCAGTAGTCTTAATACATCAAGATGAGGAAAAGTGCTCAGTTTATGTAGGTTGCTGCAAGGACACTCACAAATGAGTCTTCTGCAAACTGCTGTTCATTGAAAGCCCTGTCCTGCACTTACCAGGCGCCTCTGTTCTTATCATTGCATCTTTCTCAAGGAGTCCTGCAATTACAGAATAAAATTACAGGCTAAAGCAATATTGAAATTAGTTGCTATGCACAAGGTTCATTCAACTAAATTGTTGTGAACTGTTTCTCCTCTCCTTTAGTGGAAAAAGTTACTTTAAAGGAGAAAGAGTGACTTTCACCAAACCACGATATACACAGGACAGCTTGATGTTGAATGTCCCTATAGCATGAGAGTAATAAACAAAAATGAGACTCCTGTACTGTGACAAAAGACAAAGATCTCTGTTTTTTTCTCCTTGATTTAGCATTTACTAGCAAGCTACTCTTACACCAAAGTAAAAACCCATAGGACCTGATTAGTTGTGATGAATTAACATTAGACACTAATGGTTTCTACCTGTCTGGATGGCTTCAAAAGCATCAATCCCTGAGTTTATAAGAAATGTTGTCTGCAAGGTTCTGGCCTTCCTGGTATTTCCATGATGCTAATTGCTATCATTAGCAAGTTGCCTCCTCACCAGAGATGCTTGTAAAGGACAAAGTTGTGGGATTGGATTTTGGGTGATAAGTGTGCCATCTGCTTTCCTTTTACAGCCCCTAGTCAGATAGATTCATCAGTGCTGCTTTAAAAGAAGTGCTGGGGGGTGGGGGGGGAAAGGGTTCATTACCAGATGTTACCCAATATTTTATGACAGATAAAAAGCCAGATAAATTAATGGTGATTAGAAAATTGTTACATTCTCACTATTCTTCTGGTTACATTTCAAAGGAATGTCTTCAATAATAGCTACAGGCATCAAAAAGCAGACTGTCAGGCTAATTGTGTCAGCCTCATGTTACAACAAGGACAGATTTGTGCATTTTTTAGCCATTTCAGCTTGTGGGGGTTGGGACTCTGCTTACCTGTGTGGTGTCACTGTGCTGGGAAGGGCTCAGCAGAGTGAGTGTCTGAACACATCAGACAAATAGCTGTGACTCAGCTGTGCTTCTCCTTTCAGTCCCATTTCCTTTACACTGTTGTAATTTTTTTTATCTGCACTCCCCCAGCTACTCTGAGCCACAGGGGCAGTGGTTTCAGAAGGTTTCCCATTTCTCATCATCTCCATCCTCAGGTGGCTGCAGGGGAGAGTGACAGATAAACAGACTCTCCTCTCCTTGGCTGTGGTCTGAGTGTGGATGAGGAGGGAGAAATATTGCTTTTAAGCACTCTCAGGCAGCCCAGAGTATTGTTTGAGTTTGTACCACACAAACAGAACCTCAAATCACAAATCAGACAAAATTTAAATCTGAAATTCTGTATAGGACTCAGGATTTTCTGAAACTAAACGTCAGGCCACTGCGAAATCTGTGACTCTCTGCAGGTACCAAAGCCCCAGTGTGGGGATTGAGTTTCACTGCTGAAAGCAAGTAATGTTAACCACCTTGCATGCAAAATCTTCAGAAAGTTAAGGGAAAGGCAGTGCAAACTGCTTTTCAGTTTTGTGGCAAGGTACTCTGCTTATCGCGAGAGACTGTCCATGGCAGTTCAGGTAAGTCTTTTAAAGGGAAGTGTTGATGCTCCAGAACACCAAGGGGAAAGTTCAGGGTTATAAGTGTGTAAGTTGAATATTAGCCACTAAACTGAGGTGATCAGGAGTAAAATATCATCAGTGGGAGGGTTTTCTCACCCTTGACTTCCAACCCCTGCCGAGTAGTGAGATGAGTAGAGAATATTGTCTACAAAAGCTGTATTCCTGGTGGGTAAATCAGGGAGCAAGTATGGGAGCAACTGTTGGATTGTCATTTAACTGAATATACATAGAGTGAAATTTCCCATGTTACAAAGTTCACATCTGAGGTGTGCAGCTTAGACCTGAATTCAGATTTTCCTGACTTTGAAAGCTGCTTCAAGTGCCTGGTTCAGTCATGGACCTGAGGGCTCCCCCCACCCTGCCCATGGCCCAGGACCCCATTTCAGTTCCCAGGGCTATCAGTCCCTGCCCCAGTGATGCCACAGCAGGGCCAGTCTCCAGCTTCCCACAGCCCTGCCCTGCCTGGCTGTGGGCCCCCCAAGACATCCCTCTTCCCACAGCCCTACCCAACAATTTCATGGCCATGTCTGACTGAGGGTGCCTCCAGTACACGATGCAGTGTAACACATGCCCATTCACAGTAATAAACCTCATTGCTTCTTCCTGAGGATGATGGAAAAACAGTTTTCCTGCATGCGGTTTTCTGCTAGAGCAGAATGCCTTAAGGACATGAAGACGCTCATTAATTTGAGAGGTCTGAATGAGTGCAGTCCTGTTGAAATTTTATAATATTGAGTGTATCTTTTCCAAGTACAAAAATATTATGGAGACTGTACATGGGACGCAAGTCACATGAATATATGTGGATATGGCAAGAGGAGTAATTGTGCTTCCTTGTTTAAAAAAAAAGAAAACCAAAAAGAAAAAAAGGTCTTTCTGATGTGTTGTAAATGGTAACATGACTCCTTCCCACAGAAAGTTCAGACCTTTTGGAAGTGTTGTGTGTAATCTTTAATACTCTATTAAAGGTGAATTAGTTTTAAAGGAACTAATTATTAAATGGTTGCCCTAGCAACACAGAGGGTTACCATAGTAGTCTCTTCTATGCAAATTGATATATAGCCAGTCTAAAGCTTTATAGAAGTGGGGATTTTAAAACCGAAGAAGAAAACAAACTTCTTCCTTCACCTAATGAGCCACTGCCATTACATAAAATCTAAGCTAGGTCAGACCCCGAGTTTCTTGGTGTTGTCTTATTCCAGCTGTAATAGGTCTTGTTTGCTTTTCCCCTTCACTGAAACTTTGAGGAAGGAAATTAAAAAAGGTTAAACTGCGTGGTATCCATGTAATTCACAATCTTGCCACATTTGCTCTGTGACAGATATGGAGGGATTCAAGTATCTGGGAAGTAAGAAAGATTCCTGAGCTAATTCTTTTTCCATGGGGCAATGTAGAAATCATACATCTCTCTCTATCCCCACATTATCCATCACACTGGGCTAGAGAAGGGAACATCCCCTTATTTCTTTGCCTTCTGATAGAACCTTATCAGTAAATTATTTAGATACAGTTTGACAGCATTCATACGGAGGTCTAGAAGCCTCTCTGAATCAAGAAAGCATGGAGTATTTTTCATGGTATCACTGTGAGTTCAGTAAGTAATCTTGTTACTGGCAGGAGATGACTAAACCACTAGGAAAAAATAGTGTGCCTGGTGGGTCACAAATCCCTGTTGGGTCCGTGTGTTGCTGTTTTTGTCACTGTATTTTATTCATGACTCTTTCTCTGTTTTCCTTCAGCTGGAGTCAGTAATAGTGCATGAACATTTGTCCCACTGGTCATGTTGCAAAGACTTACAAAACACAGGTAAACCATTTCCTAATCTCATGATAATGCCACTGTTGTCGAATCAGATTTTAAAACAATTCTTCAACATTTAATGTTTTCCATAAAGCCACAGTATCCCAACTCAAAGGCCTATGCAAGAATAAGTGTTTCTTTGAAAAGGTGAAATGAGTTTCTAGTTCATCAGGTTGTGGAGAAAAACTTAAACCCCTTCCGAACCCTAGTGAGTGCTACATGCTCAACCCCTCTCTCACCGCATGCCCCCTCGAGAATATTAAATTAATCCCAAATGCAATTGAAATAACACCAATAAGCCCCAGACAACTTCATGTCTTCCTAAAGACAGTGTCATGCTTCCAGGAAGCCTGCATCATTTTGTAAGAGTCAATATGGAAAAGCTGGAATTCTTATTTTCATTCCAATATCACAAAGTTAACATCACAATATTAACTTCAGAATAAATCTCCATTTTCACATAAAATTTCACATAAAAGTCACTTCTGAACAATGGCTTTTTTATTAGCTTATCTCTAACAAAATAGTAAAATTGGCCATGGAGTACCAAGCTTTGACTCTTGTCACCAAGGTTTCACTTCAAATGATGTTTTTCAGAGCCCGCATGCTCTCTCTCTAATTGTCCTGCATAGCTGCTGGGCAGCTGCCGTGGAATCTGGTGAAGTCTCCACAGCTGGGAGGAGAAGGCAGCTCCCTCCCTGTGAAACTCCTGCTCCAGCTCCTCAGGCTGCCCTGACTGCTGCCCAGGTGGAGGGGTTTGTGCTCCCTCAGTGTCTTACCCTGGTGCTTAATGTCTTCAGGGGAGCTGGGCTGCTGCTGTGACATGAGTGAACCTGTCAGTTCCCAGGAACAACTCTGTGTGGTCAGAAAATATTCACACCTGCAAGTGCCTGTTTAACTCTCCTTTCTGGGTGCTGCTTGCCTTGGTCAAAACTGGAGGCCTCTGATGGTGGATTCCCATGAGAAATGGGCTTCTAGTGGGATAGTCATGAAAAGAATGATTTCTTTATGTAGTGATGCTATGCTAACAAAGCTAAAATAACACTAAATAGATAAGTATAATATTTATGCAAGAGGTACTATCCATTTAAATCTGCTGAAATGAGAAACTAAGCAAAAAATATCTAATCATAATTAATTAACAGAAAGGTTTGCCCTTGATATTTTATACTGCAGTTTAAGCTGACTGAACAATTCAGAATGAAGCAATTATAATTCATGTACCCTTTTTTTCCTGAAAAGAGCAGGAGCTTCCTTTAAACCCTGTGTTTTCTAAGACTTACATATATCCATATAATTAGTTCTTGGAAGATATGCAGAGGTTGTATAGATGATTTTTGCACAAGAAATACTAGTCAATTAATCCAGTTTGCGTTATAAGGAATTACTATGAATTAGGACAGAAGTTAAACATTAAGCATTTATGCCACTGACATATTTCAAAGAGAACTTGATTTACTGTATATGATGTAAGTGAATTGATTCCTTGAGGGACCTGTAAATTCTCCTCAATGTGAAACTAGAATATGGATATATGATAGAAAGATGAGACTACAAACACTTTGCTGCCATCTTTTTCAGTTTGTTTGTGGTTTTTTTTTTAAATAGAATTGATAAATATTTTTAATAGTAGCATGTGTTTTATGAAGACATCACGAGTCAGAAAAACTCCCACTGGAGAAAAAAACAACCCCAGGCTGCTCTGCTGCTGTTCTAGACTTGTATTCTCTTCAGCAGCTGCATATAATAGCAAAGTCCATGTCCTCCTGGGGAAAAAAAGTTAAAATTCTTCTCCATACCTAAGCAGAATGAGCATGATTCTGAGACATATCTTTTAAAGTCCCCAGCACTGAGGTGGAGCAGTGAAGATGATTTTCAGTCACTTCTGTGCACTGCTACTTCTGGGTTGTTCTCGTAGCTAGAGAGTTTCCATCTCTCTTTTTCCTCTTTCCCCAGACATTCAGGCCTGCCTGACTTTACTGCTGTGTCCATGAGCTCACCACAACGCCGTTTAAATGGAGACAGTATCGTAAGCTAAAGCTTTGCCCCACTGCACGCCTCCTTCTCTGGCACAACACCCGGAGCAGAGCTTCAGAGGCACTCCTGTGAGCTTATCTCCCACACTGCCTGTGCTGCAGAGGTGACAGTCCTGAATAAATAACATTTTTTTGAAGCCTCTGCGTGCTGCTTTATCCTTTTTATGCATACAAATAGGGCCAGGATGCAGCTGAGGGCCTTACTCAATAAATCAGCCTGGAAGATTGACACAGTTTCTAACTAGTGTAGCATGCACTTGAAATTGTTCATATACTCAAACACCAGGCACTCGGACATGCTGATATGCATCTGAAACAAAACTAAATTCTCCAAAATCTTTTCTTTCTGTAAGTCTGACCTAGAAATTAATGTGAAATGTGAAAGTGCTGTCCAAGGTGGTTAGGCATTATATTTTAAATAAAAATTGAGAAGAGTTCTGCTCAGCAGAAATCTTTTCTCTAAGTTTTTGGAGGAATATAAGAATTGTCCTTGCAGAGTTCCAGGGTATGCCTACTGCCACTGATTACTGCTCTCCACTTTGCTGCAACTCAGTCAACTGCAAATGTTCAAACCATGAGTGAAATATCTAAAGTTACAGGCAGTGATTTCTAGATCTAAGATTGAAAAGACAATGAAGTCAATGTCTTTTCTCTTTTTATTCTGCTTGTGGACACTTTATAATTCAAGCTTTTCTGTGTAGCCAGGAGAGATAAAAACAAATTTTAAAACAACAAAAGCTAGTTGCTTTGTGCAAAACCTCAGGTTCATTTTTAAATCAAATGAGGGTAAATTTTAAGAAAAAAAGATACTTAGTCTGATAGTGAAGATGAAAATTAAAGGGCTTTTTAACAGTTGAATTTACCAACAAAATTTTCAAAGGAATTGGAAATAATTATAAAACTCCTCTGAATTTGGAAGGCATTTCAGGTGACAAAAAAAGGAAGAGTTCTTTTCATTTGTTTAAAACTATCAAAGTATTTGCTTGAAATATTAATTCAAATATTCATTTTCAATCTTTTAAAAATATTTTTTTGTTTTGGAAAGGTTTGGCTAATATATCAAAGACTGACTTTTCTTCTTGAAATATCAGTTTTCATTTAAAAAGAAAAAACACATTTAATAAGTGTCATGGTTTAACCCCAGCTGGCAACTAAGCCCCACACAGCTGCTTGCTCACTCCCCCTGGCTGGGAAGGGGGAGAGAATTGGAAGGGTAAAAGTGAGAAAACGCATGGGTTGAGAAAAGACAATTTAATAGGTAAAGCAAAAGCCGCGCACACAAGCAAAGCAAAACAAGGAATTCATTCACTGCTTCCCATCGGCAGGCAGGTGTTCAGCCATCTCCAGGAAAGCAGGGCTCCATCTTGTGTAATGGTTACTTGGGAAGACAAATGCCATCACTCCGAACGTCCCCCC
>NW_008796213.1:2241468-2263204 GCF_000699145.1 Aptenodytes forsteri | reverse complement strand
CCATTTGCGTCATGCTCAGGTCCCGCACTATCCAATACATCCTCATTAACCACCACCCCACTTCCCATCCTTTGATACTATACACAGGTAGCATTCCCTCAGTCTACAGACCATCCCTATGAAATGTCTGTAAAAGATCCACAAAAGGTCCACCGAGTTCATTTACTCCATAGCTTTGGGCTCCATCTGTTATGGTGGTCACTCAGGAGAGGAGAGGTGGTGTGTTGCATGGAGATACTGGGCACAAAAGCCAGCTCAGGTTGGGTCACTGCCGCACTTGCACTGCTTCCTGTAAGGCTTCTCCTCCATTGGTTCAGGTGGTTCCTGCTTTAGCAATTCCTATAACATGCAACTCAAATCATAGGTCACAACAGTTTAAAGGTATTTTCGTTACGATCTCCACCCCAAAATATTTCAGTTGGATCAAACTGTTCTGGGTTGACCCAACTTTTTTTTTCTCTCATTTCTCAATTTTTAAATCATAAACTTCATTTCAACCCAAGATATTCTTATGTCTCAACCACTGAACTGAATGTTCACTGTTTGTCAGTTCTGCCTATGGTTAACTGTAAACAGTAGATAATACTGAGTTCTTTCATAAAGGCCGTTATTGTAGATATTCCTCCAATGGTTCTACTCTAGTTCATCTGGAAAAGCAAAATTACATGGTTTCTGGCAGCACTAGTTCAGGACAATATTTAAAAATAAAAGCACCTGAAAAAAATATGACAAAGGAGGATTTCTCTCTAGTCCTCAAAGAAGTGTTGGAATTGGTTGACATGTTAAAGCTGCCACAGTTGGTTGTCCTTGCAGTACCAATAAATATTTGTGAATGCGCAGTGTTAGAAGGTATCACTTAAAATACTGAGTTGCTGCTGTTGAAGACCAGGTTGTGATTTCAATTATACACACAGTTATTGAATACTGCTACTCACCATGATGTAATTCAGATAAAAATCTGGACCAGAACATTCATTAAATTATCACTTTGACTTATCTGATTCATTACAAAAAAAACCCAATTCATTCATTTAGCTCGTTCCTCTAAAGGGCTTACAGAAACATATAAGTTAATTAGCTTCAAGTATGATAAATGAAAAGGAATAAAGTGTGCATGAATTAGTTATGAAATTTTGTGAGGAATAATACCTTAAGTAGCCAAGGCATTAATGGTCTTCAAGTACAGGAGAGATTAGTAACTGTAAATGAATGACGTTGGTGAATTCTAAAAGAGGACAATCATTTGCCTAAATCAAGATTCCTTTAAGCTGCAGAATATTTTAGATTTTTTTTTAGTTTTTAATATTTTGTTTTCTCAGAACTGTTTGTGGCATTCTTTTTTGCCCCTATGTTTACCATCATGTTGTAATGATTTATATCACTTATACTGAATTTTCTGTCTTTAAAATGCATGTAAAATCCAACAATGTTAACCTCAAAACAACTGTTAGGGAGGTAGGATGAAAATGTCATTAAATTCCATCTAGAATTAAGTTCTACCAATGCTTAATTTGTTTGGTTTCTGTTAATCCTGAAGGATTTGGGGACAGGGAATTTGTTTTGGTTTGGATCTTAGTGTTTTAAAAGATATTAAAATTTTAGAATTAAAGCTGAAGGAAAGAAAACTGCTAGTCATAGTCATTTCTATGTAGAGAATAATTTTAAAACAACAAAATGAATTTTGGGTTAATTTGGTTTTTTTTTTTTCAAAACAAACAATTTTTTAAAATTGAAATGACCCCTTGGTTCACAAACCTGTCTTCACTCCAGTAAATTAATGACTTTCCTTTTTAATGTCTCTAGGCAACCATTACCCTTTCAGAATGGGTGTGTAAATATACATATAAGTATACATATATTTACACACCCATTCTGAAATGGTAATGGTATATATTTATGTATACGTATACATGTACATATACATATATATTTACATTTTTTTCTCTTAAAACATTTAATGTGAAAATGTCAGCTGGTTCTATTAAGGATGAAACTTTTTTTTCCAAAAGAATCTAAAGAAATTCTACTAAATATTATACTCTTAAAAATGCATAAAATAATCCATACTGTAAAAATCCATTAAATCCTCATTTTCCACAGTGATTTGACTACTATCTCTTGTCTTTCTACACCTGGTCTAGGAAGGCGTTTTTTAAACACAGCTTTCATCTCCGATCTTTCAGAGGATGACACACAGAACTACCCCTCCCTCCTGAACCTGTTTCCTTTTATTCAAAAGAAAACGCCAGCCTGTCCTGCTAGGATGTTCATGGCCAACTATCAGGCATATAGACAGACGCCTGGGATCCATCACCCTGAGGATTAGGTGAAGTCACAATTAGGGTGTGTGTCTGCCATTGCCTTATGTGTCCTCTGCACCCTTCAGCCTTCCCAGTGGACTCATTCTGGTTTGTTTGGGTTTGTTTTTTTTTTTTCTTAATACCTCTGGGAAGCAGCATCATTATCCCTACCCCTGAAGTCCATAACCCACACTGGGTTTCTTCATCTGTCAGGATATAGGTCACGTCTTGTTTGTTGGGCATAACCAAACATCCTACCCCAGGCCAGCAAGTATGCAAAACAGCACAGCCTGAGGGCAAGTATTGTCCTCTTGGTCCTGCACACAGCATTAATATGGGGAAAACAGTTACAGCTTCATAACTTCATCATCATTTCCATCTGTCCCCCGGAGCAGCCAATGCCCTTGGATGGCTGCCTCCATCCTGCTACCACACAGGATGGTAAAGCTCATATGGCCTGGAAGCTGCAGTAGTTTTTTCTTCCTTAGGCAAGACATACAGGATAGTGATTCTTGCCCTCTATGGCTGTATCAAGGAAAGGTTATGCCATGGCAGACAGACATAAGACAACCACCCAGTGCAGATCTGCACACAGTAGGCCACTGGTGCTCCAGGTGACCCTGTCCTATACTCATCAGTTCCCTTTTATCCCTCTCGGTACAGGCTCCTATCCATGCTGCATTTCTCCCTGTCCTGCTGCCCTGGATCCCTCTGCACGTGCTGCACCTTTCTCACCACCACATGCCTTGATGTCCTTCAACATCACAGATTTTTGCATGGTCTCTGTATACAACTGATTTTTTTATCAATAGTGGAATGGCTTTCAGGGAAGTCAGGTCAACATGACGAAGTGCTATTTTACGATGAAATAAGGCAGTTTCCCCAGAAGTTGCTTTTGACACCAAAGCCTCCTACAGTCCTATTCCACATTTAAGTAGGGATTCTTTGTAAGGATGTCAGGCAAGGTCCTGTAATTCACATTAACATCCACTTTATTCTCCAGATTGCAATTTAGTGTAGGGCACATATTCTGGGGAGAGGCTTTCACAGCCCCCCATCAGGGCCCTGAAGGTGCCAAAAGGCCATAACTGCAGGCTCACCTGCTGCGCCCTGCCCCCCCCCCCGCCCCGCCGCCAACCCTTGGCCTCAGGCACCATCTCAGCCCTTCCCTGAGCTCTGCCATGGAGTCGTAGTCTCCATCCCCATCTCCTGGGTGACCCCTCGTCCTGGCTCTCCCCTTGCTCTGTGTGGGGCTGTTGATGGACCCTCGGTGAGAGCCCAGCCGGTGGGAGGTTGCCCTTGATTCACCCCCTCCTGAGGCGCCCCCACGCGCTGCTCCCTGGCACCTCCCATTCCTTGATTTTTTTAGAGGTAAAGTAAAGCAAGAGACTTGACAAGGACATAACCTTGATCAGTTTTAGCTAGCTTTCTGTTTAATTGCTCACCCAGATGTTTGAAAGCAGTCAAACCAGACCTCCTGCGGACTGCCCAGAAAGCCTGTTATTATCTCTCTGCTGTTTACCAATTGTACTCTCTTGACGTTGGTGACAGCTGAAATTAGTTAGGCAGAAATGATAGAAATGTATTCTTAAAGATAACGCAAAAAGTTGATCAAAGATAATACCTGAATGTTACTCCAGAAAGAAGAGTCAGCTATAGACACACCTGAAGAATACATGTAACCTTCTTTTGTTTTTTTTTCATATACCGTCCTCATTTCAGGTTTCAGACTTTTCCCCAGAAGTAAATGACAGTTTTGATGGTAATTTCAAAGGGATTTCTATCTGGAGTCTTACTACTTAAAATCCTTATGACATCAGGGGAGGCAGTTTGCATAACATTGAGGCCTTATCTAAAGATCACTGAGGGTTGTGAAAAAAATTCAGATGATTTGACATCTTTTGGATCATTTTTGCTATGTAAAGTTCTCTCCAGAGATGACAGTGCAGATCAGACAGTCCAGTTTATCATATATTATTGATTCTTTTTTTCTTACTCTTTTTCCTGAACAAAGAACTGGTTAAAAAAGAAGGAAGGAAAAAAGAGAAAGAAGCAGCAATTTTTATTCTCTACTTTATTCTTCTTTGCACATTTTACATTTAATTATTCATATTAGTAATTTCTCTGAATTTTACATTTTATCTCACTCTTCCAAGGGATTTCACTCAAAGACATTGCAATTGTAATTTCACTAGAGTTCAGTAAAAATATCTGGCAATTCAAAGATCAAAACTCATTAGACTGGATCAAACAATAATACTTTCTGGTGTAGAAAACCTTTATGCTCCATCTTTCCACTAACCAACAGAACTTTCCTAAAAGTAGGATATGAAATTAGAAATTCCCTTTTTACTTGGCCTGCTCTTTAGAAAGCATGTTTGTTTCACACGTAATGGAGCTGCACAATGCAGGAATGGCTCTTAGCTCTCTTTTGTAGAAGTAATCGTGTGACTAATCCAACAAAATACTTCTGGTTTCTTCTGAATGTCTCTATGTGGTCTGACCAAACCAGATATAGAAGCAGATAAGTAAGTGACACACTGATAGCTAAACAAAACTCAAATGCAGTTTGAGAGACCCTAAAAATTACTTAGTTATGCAATGGGTGACTGATTTTTTAAATTTTCATCCAAATCAGAGAGAAATAAACACAATACAGAGTCTAGATTAACAAAGTAGAGCTGTCTGAAGAGGCTGGGATGCTCAGACAGCATCAGGAAACACTCTTTAGTGTTTAGACATTAAACCTTATCATGCAGATTCTCAATTGTAGCTCCAGAAAGCAAGCACTATGCTTTCTACTCTTTCTGAAGAAATTGCAGCATAACAGATGCTGGAAGGTAGTTATGGGCAGTGTCTGTAAAAACAGCAGTGTCTTAAACCAAAGCAGCTTTGCACAATGGGATGCTGATCCTTATAGGCACCAACAGATAGTTGTGAACACCTGAACAATTGTAAAACTCATTGAAGTCTGTCAGAGTGCTAAACTAGAGGAAAACCCATGAACGTTATGTAGCACAAATAGCTGTAGGGACACTCCCAAGCAACACACCCTGCGATAGGTCACAGGTTAAGCCAAGTAGATGGCAAGTTTCGCTCATTCCAAACCTATGAGCTAAATAATTAGCTGTGAGGTGTGTGGATGCCTAAAGTAGATAACTGACAATGAACTTTTGACTTGCTCTGTTCAGGCTGTGGGGTGCCTTTGGCATTGTGTGAGTGTGGAAAAGGGGCTGAAAGCAGCTCCTCCTTCTTTCCAAAATCCGCACTCCAGCAGTCTGGTGCTGTTGCAATACCTGGGCATGGTGACTTGCAGTGTGCTACTACCACATTTCAAGAAAGAGGAGTGTTTAAGACCAGACAGTACCAGTATACCAGACTTGCCCCTTCTGTTCCTCATCTTAGTGATACAATAGTGTGAGATCCTATATGTGATCAAATGGATAAGGAGTCAACCTTATCTTAAGATAGAGTAAAAAGTGTATACTTCATCATCTTATCTAGTGACATATAAAGACTAAAAGCCTACAAGAACTAAAAATGTCCTTTTCTCATTACCTAAGCTGCTGCTGCAAGAAGTAGAATATTATTGATCAAACAAAATCTCCAGAATATTACTCTGTCACTCAATGAGTCAATTTTGTTTGATTACATGTTTGTATTGTTTAAAAGATTTTTATCTCTCCTCAGACAAAACACATTTTCTCTTTGGGAATTTGGAAAGGAATACAAGTAGATCTAATAAGCTGAAGTAGATAGCACTGTTTTGAAACATAAGTACAGATGTAATGTTTAGTTGTAGTTGTAGTACAGTGCTATTTCTCTCGAATGTATCATTTTACGCCCAGATGCAGTACTGAAGGGCCATCCTGGACTTCTCCCTCCCAGTGCAAATGCTGAAAGGTTTGGTGCCTAAAACACACATGGTAACCCTGTTGAAGAGTATCTTAAGTTTTACCGAATCTTTAGGTTGTGAAATAATCAACTATAAGAACATTTTGATTCTAATGAGTTAGCCCTTATGGTAGCGTTATGTATAGGTTGCTGTGTTACTTATTATTTGAGGCTGTGTTGCTTGAAGTCCCTATTCCCTATTCTCTGGACCCTCTAGACCATAACCAGAGCCCCCAGGTTCTATTGTATATGGGATGAGTTATTTGACAACCTGGCAAGGTAGATATCTAGCTGGCCAACTTGGCAACAAAACTTACTTTTAAGGTGTCCTGAAGTGAACTGCCTTCATTATAATACTAAAAAACACACCTACAGGTCAAGAAGACCCTTGCCCAGGTGAAGACCCTTCCCCCGCGCAAGCGTAGTAACAGAAGAGAATGACATAACCGATATTATAATTATATGTAAATCACTAACCAATCATTGTAGCTCGGAGTGTACTACCTTATAATTTTTGTGTATAAATGTAACGGTGATCTAGCCATAGGTGTGCTTGATTTGTGGAATTCCACCTTGCACCCGGCCGTAATAAAGAATGCCTGCTTTCTAAAACTCCAAATTGAGTCTTAGAGAGTTCTTCATCTGCCGACTTACGGTAACAACCCAACTGAAAAGAACTTACGTATTTAGAAGACATTTTCCTCAAACTTGTTCTGTTTATGAGCTGTTCCATGAAGCAATTGTTAACAAGAAGAAAGTTGTAGGTATAGGAGCAGCTGTATAATACAAGGGAGGCGCCAGCTGAAGTTCAAACCACTTTACACATGCAAGGGCATCTGCTGGAAGTTGCTCTCCAGCTGGGAGGGCAAAGAACTGATTGAGGAAGTGGAGGCGCTGAGGGAGAACCAGAAGCAGAATTCACAAGTTTTCTCCCCGTTTTCAGCATCATGGTTATTAAAGCAGTGCAAGAATAGTCACAAAAAAAGGTTGGACTGAATTTTGGAGTCATAAAACTGTGATTTTTGAATTGCCTGTGTCCCTCTAATGAACTCCCATTAAACATCAGACCATAGGGTTGGCAATGAAATAGGCTAGTACCCAGGCTAGATGGTACCCAGCTTTCAGGAGGATCAATAAAGATAGGACTCATTAAAGAAAGGCAAACCCAGAAAATAATAGGCTGCACTACCACTTTATTTTACTTTGAAGTAGATGGAGAAGGGAAGAAGAGAAGGAACTGGAACTCATTTGTCTATAAATGAGTAGGTGGTTATTAAAAGATTGTTTAGATTGTTTGATCTAAATCGCTTCAACATTTTGGCATAGTTATTGTCTAAGGGAGACAGGAAATTTCAGACTTGAAATCATCACTGTACATTTCTGTTATTTATACGATGGATAGTAGGACAGATCAAAAGGGCAATTGCATTTACATTAGGTGAGCAAACAAGGGTTTGTTAGAATGTTCTTATTAGGATAAAAAATGATAGCGAAAACTCTGTTGGAGTAAAAGAAACAGAAGGAGAAACCCAAAAGAAGCGTAAGGAGATCCCTCAATGATATAAACTGTCACAATGCTAAAGAATTGATTCCAGTTAACACCAGCTGTGATCTAAACCAGAAAATTCAGAAGTGTGTACATGCTAATCTTTTACTCTGTTAGTCAAGTTATTTTGCAAGTGGTGTAAATTTGCTGATCACCATGAAAGTTTAGACTTTCTTCCTATTGCTTAATGTATCCTTTTGTCATAAAATGGGTGAAATGCTAAAGCTGTGTTGAGATCAACTACAGCTAAAATATGTCTCACTTACACCACAATTTTTCTGCTACATTTTGATTACAACAATGCTGAATCTTAAGGTAAAAAAAGCACTTAACACATTAACTGTTATGGGCTGAAGCCAGTTCTGTGGTGCAGAGGATTATATAAACACAAGGTGACAATGAGTGATAGGAGATTATATATCAGCAGGGAAATGTCTGGAAATCTTTTGACTGTTACATTTCATCATTTATAATTCACGTAATATTAAAAGCTTTAGACTTCCAGGATAATACTGTTTTATGACTGGAACCCCTTGAAGCACTTTTTTTGCTTACTTTTTTTCATTGTTTTTTTAATTAAAGTAAATTTTTAGATTCTTCACTGAACTGGCAATTTTCTCTCTCTCAATTTTTTTGTCTTCTGCCAGGCATTTAAATAGGTCTGGCAAAAGTAATCCACAGTAATTTCCATCCTGGAGTAGCTGGGAGCAGCTCTTACAGTGCCCTGTCACCTGCAGTAGGCTCCAAATCCCTGCACTGCATTAAGCAGCAGCGGCAGCAGCTGCCCTGTGAGTGCAATGAGGGCAGAGGGCTCCTTAGACCTTGCTACACTCTAAGGAAAGCAAGAGTTACAGTACTACAGGCTGCCCCCCCATCTACTCACCGGCAAGTCACACGGATGGCATATTCACTGTGCTTAATTTAGACACCTAATTCCAGTTTCTCTCTGCGATGCCTCAACTTCAGACTCTCTGAATTACCCTCCAGGGGATTTTAAGTTACATTCATGCACCTTTCTTCGGGGCAGCTTGAGGAGGCTAGACTCCTTATTCAGGTACCTAACTTCGATGGCTAAAGTTAAGCAATGTGAATATTGCCTTATAACTACTAGAAGGATTAGCCTTAACTGGCTTGCTTTAACTGGCACCAGCAAGCCGTTAATCACAATTAAAATGGTTTCCTAAAATTGAATCTTTTGCCCATTAGAAGCTGCTATAATCCCTCCAGTTAATTTCTTTGTTAGCTGATGGTACATCTCCAGTTTTAAGCATTTCAGACTGCAAATTTTTATCTGCCCAGGAAGTTCAGTCATTCAAATAAAATAGATCAGGACCACTGTATGCTTTGGTTTCACATAGAAGAAAAATCTCCGCTACTAAGAAGTCTTTGCAAAAAACCAAAAACTCTACAACCAATTTATAAACAGTTGAAAGGGTTACTACGAACCTTCATTAGATTATATCCTTTGGAAAACACAAAATAGATCATTCATTGCTAACACCACCTTCCCACTGCACACCACTTATTAGAATGAGGAAAGACAAACAAAAAGACCTTTCTCAGGAATTACATACCTCTGAGCCAAGCAACAGGGGCAGCTTTCATTTCAAACTGGCAAGCTACAGCAGAGAGAGAAGAAAACTGGATTTCAGAATCAGTGATTGCCGTGAACCAGACAAACACGTACAGTGTGTTGGTCACAATTTGAGTATTAATGTCTTTCATTTAAAAATAAAAAATAAAAATATCTAGAACATTATTATTCTGTGGCCAGATTTTCAGTAAGATAGAAATATTTCTCATGTCTTGAGTGGAAACCCATTTTCTGCACTGCTTGGGCAGTACCACAACTCTAAATCTGCTAGAAATCCTGCCACAGGAGACTGGTTGTTTACCTTTGGTTTTACCTCAGCTTATCTTTCTTGTCTCTTCTTGATGATTTCCTTGTGTGCCTGATATGGAAAGATTTCTAAGCAGTCTGGCAATGAAAAATAACAGATTGTGTTCTGTGAAACACCTGACCATATTTTTATAAGACTGACCTGTTCTTCTCTCCTTAACCTGTTTTCATAGGTGTGAAATCTCAGGGCATTTTTAATCAGTTATTTTTAGTTGTCATTGAAAGAAGTCAAATAAATACCACTGTGCTGACAAGGGAGAAAGAGCTGACAGAGATGTTAATACAAGCATCCCCATCGCAATTTGACATCTTGTCCTTTGTGACAAGAAGATATTTTATCTATTAGATTATAAAAACTTGCTGATCTTATTTATAACAACATATTTTATGTATATTCTTTAGCAACATTAACAGAGTAAGAGAGTTAATGGTTGAGAAAAGCTAGGTGAGATCCAGCGTGAGAAAGAAGTTTGGAGTGAATTTTTATTGCCTGAACAGCTACCGCTCACGATTATAAAACAGAGCAGTGGCTCATCCTGTCACCATCTCCATCCTGAAACATCACATCCTTATTGACTTTGATTCACTACACCGGTATCCTAAATCAGGAAGGAGAAATTCTGCTTTCTGTAGCCTGAGGGAAGAACATCAAATCAACGGATGGTGTATCCACAGGAAGGCTGCATATGGGCTATAGGAAAGAAAATCCTCTAAACTTAGATTAACCAATTTATTGTATGTCTAAATGGAGCCTGTATCTCATGTCACACATTAAGGTAAGATGTTTCTCATAACAAGGAAAGGTACCATCCCATATGCCTTTAACTAAAGTGCTCTGAAGGACAATGCTATCACAGTAGAGGTAAGATTATAAGAGTGCAGCCAAGGGAAGGCTTTGGAGCTAAACAGTTGAGTGCTCCAGAGGTGAACAGAAGATCCTTCAGCTCTGGAACACTCTGTTACCACAGCGAAAATATAAACCATTTAAAACAGGCTCTGAATGTTTTCTAAATTATATTGAATTGTTAAAAAACCTTTTCTTTAGCCCCCCGCTGCCCTGAGCAGATTGATTTGGCTACATTTTCCTCACATTAAAGAAAAGTACTCTTCCTGTCATGGTGTGGGTGAATGTTTTCCCCTGTGTCTCAACAGATCGTTTAGCTTTCACAGCTCCATCAGAAGTCCTTCCTTTTTCTGTTTGTCACTTTGGTCTGTCTTCAGCTGGGTGGGAGTGGGAAAACACAGGGACAGCTCTGGGCTCAAATCCTTCATGATCAAAACAGGTGAGAAAGCATTTCTGTAGCTGTCACTTTCACAAGACATTTTTCAGATATGCGGCTAAAATCATGTAACAAGAAATAGTCCTCTCTCCACCAAGTAAGGAGAAATAGTGGTATTGACAGCAAAATTTACTATTCAGAATCTGGTTAACTGATGAAAATAACCCTGACTTTCTTAAAGATGGACAGACAGCTCTACCATTTTGCAGCAGCACAATTCTTTATTCATCCTTTACAGAGAAGGATTCCAGACTCATTGGCTTTCTAGTTTTCCTCTGATCTTTCATTGACTGTAAGAGTCTCTGACCATACTCCCTTCCTATTCACTGGCCAGTTTCCAAACTAGAGCGTATTACTCTCTCTGCTTGTATTCAGCATCTGTATCCTTGGAATTATACAGAAGAGGAAAAATACGGCTACAGAGGGTAGCAAAATTCTGACTTTATTCTACATAAGACTTTGGAGAAAACCCTAACTTTACTGCACAATTATATTCCATAGACCTTCTGTTTCAGTGACAGTAAGCTAATGAAACACATTCAGTACTGCTAATGCTTAACTAATACACCTGCGGTCGATCCAGAGTGTTTATAATTTATAGCCAGTGCTCTTACAGTCTGCTCTGCAGCAGACTACTCCTACTTTTGTTAATGGGTTCCTTGCTTCTCTCAACACCCTGCTTTTACTAAAAAAACTTCATTAATTCTATTACAGTGGAAGGATTTTTGCTGTTGTGAAACCAGTTTGCATGAAAACAGAATAAGCCATGCTGTTTCCACATGAAGGCTTTATCCTTAAAGATAATACACTAGAGAACCTCATATACTTTTTGTGCATTGTTATGACTGCTCAGCGTAGCCCTTATATACAAAATTTTATCCCCATTCTGTCCCATATAGGTCTCTGGCCTGTCACACCTTAAACGAACTCATTGCTAAGGTTTCTGTCTACTCTGAAATCTTTCTTCCTTTGCTCTCTGTCTGCTTGTCTGTTCATTCTTCCTTCAGCTATAAGTTATTTAGAACAGAGACCATCCTTCTGAAATGGTTTAGGATGTAGTAAAGCCCACTCCCTGGTAGGCAGATATAATTAGTAGTGTTACCATTTTTGTTTTGCCAGGCACACCAAAGTTTCTGTATGCTTGTTAAGTACTTTAATAATGAAGCACTTTAGAAGTTCTTTTCAAATGCAAATTGTTGAAAAATAAAGCTTTTTTTTAATTTGTAATTTATTATTTATTTCCCAACAGTCTTGAATGGCCGTGTGATGTTCTCCATGATACAATAAATGACAGTTTGTTCAAAGCCAGGAGTGCTTTGGGGAAACTCCAAGGGAGAGAGAACAAATACTATACTGGCATAAAAATGTAAGGTAAATGACCAACAGTCCCACCTCGACAACATGCATATACTAACTGGCCCATCTGTAGTCACTCTATTAGGAATATAGCCACTGAATTTGGGAAACATCAGTCCATTTAAGCTGCCTCAGAAAGTTTTGAAAATGTGCCAGTCACTGAGATTTTTAAAAGGGCAAATATCGAGGTGTGGAGGCAATAGATACAAAAGCACTGTTGAGGGAGCTGGTAACGTTGTCCAAATACCTGTTGCCAGACTACCAGAAAAGTGAAATGACATTTGATAACTGCTCTCATGATGATCATCATTTTCAGGAGTATAAAGATTAGACTCTAATCTTAAAATGTAGAATTTCTGTTGACACGTGGAGGAAGGAAGCTTGTACAGAAAAAGCTCATGGGATATAACCTTTGATGATCTAATTATACTCAAAACAACATATACCCCCATCACTGAGAAAAAGAGAAGACTAAAGAAAACAGAAACAAACAACCTTTACGTAAACTTCAGATCTGAAACCAACTGTGTTGGAGAAAAAAAAAAAAAGATTTTGCAATAGTTGAAAGAACATAATATGGGTTAACGGGGCGCAAAAAGTGTGAACGTTAAGTGTCATTATTAACAATGGACAATTATTAGACTCCTCAGATTCCTCATGGCAATGGCTCCATGGATAAGGATAGACTTTATTCCTAAGAAGTATTCCCCATGGCCAGGCAAAGAGACATCTAGACAGTAGAGGACAGGAAGGAGCCTGGGCAAAGTTTGCTTTTCTACTCCAGGACTCTCCTGTACCTGATGAAGGCTCTGACATGCTTTAAATCCCAGACTGTCCCTTCTCCTGTCCCACTCTTGAAGACTCCTGAACTGGAACCACCTTTTCCATATATGAATATGGACCAAAAATTTTGGCAGAACATTTTACAGAACCCCTTCATAAAATTTAAACACTTGTGTTTCCTTATAAACAGGTAACCTCAAAACATACCAGAACGTGATTTTTCAGTTGCCAACACTAGATTTTGCTTTTTCACTAGGTAAGAGGAGGACTAATGGTCTTTTCACACCTTGTTTTATGCAGGTCATGCTAACCTGAGCTCTGTCCCATTTTGTACACTGCCTGTAGACTGAAAACAAAATCAGCTGTAGACTGAGTATATTCCTAGTCCCTGAGGAATTTTTCTGTTGATTAGAAAACAAAATCTCTTGATATCAGGCTTCTCTGCTGGAAATCTAACGTGTAAAAGCTTTGTTTGCTACTTGCAGATTTTACTGCTCTGGTTTTCTTTAGCAACAGAATATTTCACCAATGATCACAGAAAGTATCACACACAACATCTGTGGGCATTTTTAGGAAAAACTGTAGCAAGTTTTTTATAATTTACACCTATTACATGATAGTCTGTTCAAAAGAAAAGCTTTTTGGGAATAATTTCTCTTTGGAAAAACATTGTTTAAGTAAAATTATGGAAAGTGCTTGCTGTGACAGTATCTGACGTGTAGTCCTGTGGGTATGCAGCCTCTTTCAGAGCACTTTGCTGAGCAGCTGTCTAGAAAATGCAGGCATTGCATGGGTTAAAATCATACCAAAAGAATCACACAAAATAAGACTGAAAGAGGAGATGTGTAATCCATCCTCCTGCCATGAACTGTACAACAACCATCTGTGCTCTTGTATGCTTACCTAGTCTGACAGTCCTCTGGCGATGGAGACTACAACCTTCTTGGGCAATCTAATCCACTGCATCACTGTCTTAACTGTTAACTTTTTCCTACGTCTAAATTCCTTCAAATTTTTCTTTTTCTTTTGAAAGAGTCTGAATATGAAGGCTTATCTTTATTCAATGTGTTTCTTATATTTGTTGAGTTTATGAAATAGTTTGAACTGTTTTTGCCTTTGATGTCTGGACATTGGGAGGCTGCCAGAGCTCAGCTTGGAGGTCAAGCGTTGTATACATTTTTTTGCATTTTACTACCAGTTGCTGATGCTCCTCTGTGTCACATGAAAGCTGATATAACTTTGGTCTCAAAATTGAAGTGAGGCACATGCATCTTTACCTTGAGTTTTTATCAAGAGAAAGAATTATCTGTAAACCTTTTGGTGAGAGAAAAGGAGGTTATTTATGAAAGCTCATAAAGATGTTACAGATGCATAGTGAAGACCAGATCATTACTAGATGTCATTCCACACTGATGCTTCTCAACCAGTTGTCTAGAAAACCTCAGAAGCTAATCTACTAAGCACTGAAGCATGACCCTAGCCACTACCCACCATGGCAGATAGTGTCTGCATTTTCTTGACCATCAGCTAAAATCTCCATTCCTTTACAATGCTGGACGAGGAGTAGTCAGCTGCCTGCAGCAATTTTGAGCAGCACTTAGGACTATCAGGAACAGGGAGGCAGAGGAGAGCTCAGGAAGGTAGTTTTAGATACCCATACTGATTGTCATGTGATGTGCTGGGATCTCATTGTGGACTATACCTTCATGGTCCCATTTCCACACTCTGTATTCATGCAAGGTGTTCACTGATTACACAGATGGTGGTAAAGCCATTATTGCGTCATTCCCAGCCAACCTCTCCTTCTCCTTTCCTGGTCACTCCCCTTTCAGTGGAAAGTATTCTCTAAAATTTGTTTTGGGGTATTTTGCTGGGAAGGTTAGATGGTCTTTCAGTTGAAAAAGGTTGAGGAATGGTGTTCTGACATGGTTTTGAGCAATCTACTGGATTCTGTAACTTCCGAATGACAGTTCAGACAGGTGAATCATTTATCTGGGCTGAATTTTTCATGAACCTGCCCTGTATGTGGATGCGTGATCATTTCACAGTACAATGTCAACAGCGGAAGATCCCTTCTGTCAAACTTGCAGATGGAAATGTGGAATGTCCATTTCCTCTGGGGACCACACTGTCAGTCCTAGTAATAAAAACCTCTATCAATCAGGTGTGTGGCCCGTGTGTCAGAACACCAATTCCACCAACCTCCTACACTTATGATATTCTCTCTCACGAGAGTGGAAGAAAGCCAGGTAGATGTTACCACATATCCTTTTTTAAAGCAGACTGTCGTTGTTTTAAGGGTTATCTTCTATAAATTGTTTTAAGGTAATGTAACAAGTCAGGCATAAGGTCTAACAAACAATGTCTTTTAGGCATTCAAAACAATGGTGGAAATCAGCTTTCAGAAAGCATGCCATAATTCTAAGAAAGGCTGAGAAATCCAGATATCATTTTGGTGCTTACAAAATTCTACTCTAGTACTGGTATGTAGATGCCTAAATGAAGCCTACTGGATGTGCAGATGTCTCCATTATTTAGTAAAATTAAGCCTACTGTTAATGTTCTTTCTTTTTTCCATTGCCTTATGTAACTGAGTAGTAGTGTACAGTTCCATAGGTGCCCTAGGGCTTCTGGTTGAAAACCACTGATTTAACACACGCACATGCACACAAACTCTCACAAACATTTTAATATACTTTGGATTACTGCAAGAATTTGGAAATATTTCGTAGTGTAGTAGTAGCTTGGGGCACCTTCACTCAGAGGGATAAGTCTTCTTAAATAATAATAATAATAATAATAATAATACTTCTCAGCTTCTTTTTCCTTTTGAAAACTGGGATTTAGTCTGGACCCCAAGCTTAAGAATTACAGAAGTTTAAAATAAATTGAAACAAACAATAAGAACTCCTGTGGACCAAGCAGAGTGCTCTATTGAGATCAACTCAACAGAGAAAATTGTATTGAAGCAGAATGTAAATAATAATAATAAGAAAACTTTTTGTCTTGAATGAAGATGTCGTTACACTTAGGAGGGGTTTGAATGCATTCTATGCCTGAATGACAGAGTAGCTGTAGGTTGGATGGATTTTACCCCATCCCTTTCTTTCTCTTTCTCTTTTTTGAGGGCAAAATGAGGTGGTACAAATGAAGTTATTCCCTCTGAGTTTGTGCTGTGCAATATATGCCAGCAAGCCCTAGGCAAAAGGACAAATTATACCTTTTTTCTCACAGATAATAGGTATGCTGTTCACAAAACATAGTTCATTCTATGATAAGGCCATGACTTCTTGAGATCTCTTCTGAATAATGGTAGAATGCTTTGTGAAGGGACAGGATAATTACTTTTAACATTTAAGAGAAGGCATACAAAGGAGTTATTATATAATTTTGCACAGATATCAATAGGGCTGCTCTCTAATGAAGACTGGCTGAATTGGAACAATAATGGAAACAAACCTTACAATATTTCCTTATGTGAAAAATCAGAGCTTCCCATTTCACACTGCTCTGTTCTTTTGAACAAGAAGCTAGCACTGAAATACTTAATGGAAAGGCAGTATACTTAAATTCTGTTAGATTTCTCCTGTGGCCCCTTCTCCTTTCTTTTCACGAAACAAGCAGAATGACCCTTAACACAAAACTTTTGATGGACAGACTGCAATTCAGTGCATGATTAAATTGGCTTTTCCTTCTTCAACTTTTGTATGTCTAACCCTCAGTACCTTAAAAAGGCTTAAATTTAAGCACCCAGCCTATGCCTATGTGTTCAGGATCGCTATGCATTCTTACAGTCAGAAGTCTCTACATTAAAACCCTGAATCACAACAAATATAAACTGACATAACTCCAAAGACTTGAATAGATTTCTGGCTCTGGGGAAGAATGAAATGAGAATACACTGTCATGCAATATGTATTTGGAAGAATTCTTCTTATCCCACTCATGCAACTGAGGATCCAGTGCAAAATTCCCTCTTTCAAAAAAATTTTTTTGTGTGTATCATGCTAGGGAGTAAGGACTTCTGATATTGAAATGAAGCTACATTAAGTTCTGAGAAGTGAGAAAAAGTTATGCGGAGATTTTTTTTTAAATCAATTACAGAATTCAGATAGTGAACTGCTTTAACTGATCATCTTCCGTTTGATTGCCATGCATTAAAACATATTTTCAGTTCTTCTTTGACTAGACCATCAGTTACTATGGTGTTGATGAATATTGATCCAAAGTTCATTAAGTGAATAGGTTTTTAGACTGGGCTTTAAAAATTATGCAAAGTTGCAAAGTTAATTATAAAAACAATGAGAATAGCATTGCATTGTTCTCCGCTATTGAGATCAACTCAACAGAGAAAATTGTATTGAAGCAGAATGTAAATAATAATAATAAGAAAACTTTTTGTCTTGAATGAAGATGTCGTTACACTTAGGAGGGGTTTGAATGCATTCTATGCCTGAATGACAGAGTAGCTGTAGGTTGGATGGATTTTACCCCATCCCTTTCTTTCTCTTTCTCTTTTTTGAGGGCAAAATGAGGTGGTACAAATGAAGTTATTCCCTCTGAGTTTGTGCTGTGCAATATATGCCAGCAAGCCCTAGGCAAAAGGACAAATTATACCTTTTTTCTCACAGATAATAGGTATGCTGTTCACAAAACATAGTTCATTCTATGATAAGGCCATGACTTCTTGAGATCTCTTCTGAATAATGGTAGAATGCTTTGTGAAGGGACAGGATAATTACTTTTAACATTTAAGAGAAGGCATACAAAGGAGTTATTATATAATTTTGCACAGATATCAATAGGGCTGCTCTCTAATGAAGACTGGCTGAATTGGAACAATAATGGAAACAAACCTTACAATATTTCCTTATGTGAAAAATCAGAGCTTCCCATTTCACACTGCTCTGTTCTTTTGAACAAGAAGCTAGCACTGAAATACTTAATGGAAAGGCAGTATACTTAAATTCTGTTAGATTTCTCCTGTGGCCCCTTCTCCTTTCTTTTCACGAAACAAGCAGAATGACCCTTAACACAAAACTTTTGATGGACAGACTGCAATTCAGTGCATGATTAAATTGGCTTTTCCTTCTTCAACTTTTGTATGTCTAACCCTCAGTACCTTAAAAAGGCTTAAATTTAAGCACCCAGCCTATGCCTATGTGTTCAGGATCGCTATGCATTCTTACAGTCAGAAGTCTCTACATTAAAACCCTGAATCACAACAAATATAAACTGACATAACTCCAAAGACTTGAATAGATTTCTGGCTCTGGGGAAGAATGAAATGAGAATACACTGTCATGCAATATGTATTTGGAAGAATTCTTCTTATCCCACTCATGCAACTGAGGATCCAGTGCAAAATTCCCTCTTTCAAAAAAATTTTTTTGTGTGTATCATGCTAGGGAGTAAGGACTTCTGATATTGAAATGAAGCTACATTAAGTTCTGAGAAGTGAGAAAAAGTTATGCGGAGATTTTTTTTTAAATCAATTACAGAATTCAGATAGTGAACTGCTTTAACTGATCATCTTCCGTTTGATTGCCATGCATTAAAACATATTTTCAGTTCTTCTTTGACTAGACCATCAGTTACTATGGTGTTGATGAATATTGATCCAAAGTTCATTAAGTGAATAGGTTTTTAGACTGGGCTTTAAAAATTATGCAAAGTTGCAAAGTTAATTATAAAAACAATGAGAATAGCATTGCATTTTGTCCTCCGGAACCTTCTGATACCTAAAAACAATGCCACCTTTTATTTACTAAAACTCTGCATGTAAAACCAATCTTAATTTGTACTGATCAAGCTAAATTCTAGCTTGGAGATACAGTTCTTCCCAGTGTTCTTATAATATTACCAGCCAAATATTAAGTTGCACCTAACGTTTGTAATCTTAAATAAGAGGCAATATAGCAAATTATTCATTACAAAATATGATATCACTAGAACATACTATACAATTATTCATCATCAAAAATAATCCTACAAGAAACCCCCCACAACTTACATGTATCAACTGTATAATATGGTTAAAACCATAAATTTTTGAGGTACCTACTTTCCACACAAGACTACAACAACAAATAAAAACACATTTCACAGCACCAAATAGATGTCATTCTACTCCTAGTTATAAATGTGCTTTCTGCCTACAGAACATTCACACTGAGAATTTATAGAACTCTGATGTAATTGCTTTTACTTTGGGACTGTTAATTTTTTTCTGGGCCTTCTCCACATATTTAATAAACAGTGTTTAAAGTAAAAATTATTCTGATAAAAGCTGTTTGCAGTTGCTGAACCCAATAAATCTATGTGAATTGTGGATGATGGATCTCTGAAAATTAATGTTTATAACAATAGTTCCTCACTTTACATTTCCAGGCCTTCTGATTTTGGCCTGAATAAAGTAAAAGTCTTCTCATCTCAGCTTTCTGTCTACTCACCATAATTCTGTAGGCTTTATCGCCATATACGTGTGTACATGTTTCTTCATCCATTTGTACTGAAGGAATTTGTATCACCAAGAGCTAAGATGGAGAAGAGGTGTCTTTTATGTTGTTCAGACATCCATGAAGTCTGTGGCTCTTTACATCTCTATAAGCACAAAAGGTTAATTCTCCTGTCTTAGACCTGCATTTTTCTCTGGTAAATTCAACAGTGCCATCATAAGAGAGGACAGGAACTACTATGGGAGGTCATACTCAGACAGTGTGACCTGTTTGCTGATTGCTTTGGGACAAACTTCTGGAGAACTTTGAAGATTAGGACCAAACCCTTGAACTTGATTTAGCATTTAATAATAATCCAGTGTAGAAAACAGAACAATTTTATACGTTGTTTCACCAGTATTTTGTGCTGAAAGAGTTTTTTCCACATTTTTTGCATTCTAGAATTTTTTTTTCCAGCCACAGCAAGTAAAGAGAGTTCCTGGAATAGTGCACCATCACTTTCCTTCCTTCAAGAATTCGTTTTTTGTACAAGAGGCACATCTGAGCTATGAAGTAACTCCAGCCACCCTGAGCCAGCACCACCAAGCCAGTGCACTCACCCTCACAGTGCAATATTATGGGCAGAAGCTCACTTCTCAGAGCAGCGTGGCTGCACTCACACAGGGGTTGTGCCACACCGACACTCCTGACTGGTTCCAAACCAGGCTCCATAAGTAGGAATTGTCGATCCCTGTACTCATTTTGCTGCATGGGACAGATCTGCTCTGCATTATTTTATCCATACTTTGGTAATTACACAACTCAAATATGTGTGACATACTATTTATGTCCCAAAACCTAATGAGAGCTGTCAAGCCACTGTCTAATTCTCCTGATCTCTCAAATTATCAATAATTCATCAGACCAGGGAAAAGTACGGTCAACCCCTCCACTCATATGATGTCTCTGTGTCAGATACTTATTTTTGAATGCTGAGGTATTTGGCCTGCTAAAAAGATCTATTTTTAAGGACTGTTTGTGTTAATGTCCTGTATGAGCCATAAATCTGAATATTTTATTCTTTCATTTCAACCTTTAGAAACCTCCAATTTATTCTATTTTTGTAACTGAGTGAAAATTATGTGACTGCTTTTTACATTCATCAGGATTATTTAATAGGTATGTGCATACACAGTGAATCAGAGAACTGTTATCCTTTCGTGTTGTTCCTCCTCATGGCCCATAGATCATGTGTTTTTTTAAAAAATTTTCATTTATTTAAAAACCTAGCGATTTTATGTATTTAGGAAGTGGGTTGAATTTTATGACATATAATCATCAGTAAGCCTTATGTGTTACAGAATACTTCAGAGTGTGTGTTTGCATTGACTCTTTTATTTGCTGGCAGGTACCTCCAAAAGCAATACACAGGGATGCTCAATCTACTCCATGCCGTAAAGATGAAAGGGAAGGCACGTTAAATGAGATGAGATGTTTATCCTTGCAAAGCAAACATAATTATCATTGATCTCACAGGATATAACTTGAAGTTAGAATTTCATTTTGTGTTCAAATATATAAACAAACCTTTCTGATTCTTTAAGCAGATTTGTGCTTCAGTTCCTTGTACTACATTCAGTATCATAAGTCTTATTTTTAAGACACTTCATGTGACCTCCTGTCTGTAGAATGAGTTCTTCATGGGTGTTGTCTTTACATTGGTTCAAAGTAGACATCAAACCCTACTAAATCAAAAGGGGCAAATGATTAAGCAAGAACTAAAGCAGTGAGAAATGAAACCCAGTAGCTGGGATAAGTGTAAGTGTTCGTTTAACTTGGAATGTGTGAGAACGATTTGGTTCTTTCCCAGAGTTTTGAAAATATTTGTCATTATATTGTACAAAGAAATCATTGGGGGTTTTGTTACTGTGGAGTCACAAGCTTTTTGAATTTGAGTAGGAAGGAAAAGATGTATGTATAGAATTGGGGTGTGAGAAAGTGGAGTTGATAGGTACAGACACATACATACCCATACAAACAAGAATAGGGAAAGATGCAGCATGATAATGGTCTTACTACAGTGATTGACATGGCCTATAGGATTAAAGTGAACACAGCACACGGGCGTAGACAAAGTCTGAGAGATGGATAGAGGCACTTCTGGCAATCTAGTCCAGCTCCCTGACAATGATAATTTCTTGAAATGTGTTTTCTGAAGTTCTGCCTCTTCCGATTTTGCA
>NW_008796213.1:2238932-2241457 GCF_000699145.1 Aptenodytes forsteri | reverse complement strand
GATTTTGCATACAAAAAGCAAGAGAATTCTACCATGAATTTTGGTATGTACCAGACCTTAATGGAAGTCATTGTATTCTACACATGTAGTTAGAATAAAACATACTCAATTTGAGATATGACTCAAATGTACAAGTCACACACTGCTTAAGTATCTTCATGAATCAGAGCTTTAATCCATTCCAATAAATCAGTAAGTCTGAACGCCCGACTAATTTTTACTGTGCCTTTTCCGGCAGTCTCCATTATGGAAATATCTACACTAATGAGAAAGTGACATTCTGTGCCCAGTGCCACCACAATAACATGGAGAACTATTACTCCCTGCCTTCTGGTGGGAGGCCCCTGGTCATGCAGCTGAGAGTTGGATTATTCCTGTTAACTAGTGTGAAACAGAGCAGGGTCTTGGCTAACCTGGAGTCAGAGATTTGCTATCTGGGGACAACCATTCAGGCCATCTTCTTCTCTCAGCTCTGATGTGTATAGCAGGCTCACTTTAACATGCTTGTCTTGACTGGTAATTAGTTATTATTATTATTACTATTATCATTATTAGTTTTGTAAAGAAGGAGATTCCAGAGCCCCCCCTCCCAAACCCTCTTTTTCCAGAACTTAACTGTGCTGACAGACAGATATATTTTCTACTTTCTGATTTAAAATGTTTCTGAAAATTGAGCCAGTTTGTTCTTCCCTTTGCTCAGTAGCCATATTGGAAAATGGGTTGCAGACAGACACTGCTCTTCATCTTCCTTTTTCTGGACTTAAACCAGATCTTTAAAATATTGTTCCTTTGAACTTCATTTTTAATCCACTGATTCTTCTTTTTGACTTTTTGATTTTTCTAAATGATGCCCAAAACTGTGTTTCCAAACCGGACATTATTCTAGGCAAAGACTTATCTGAGTTTAATGAAAAGTTTATCTTCTGTGCCTTGTAAATTGTGCTTTCTGTAAGATAACCCAGAATGAGACTTAGGAGTTTTTGTAACTGTTTCATGCTGGTTATACATATTTGGTTTGCAATTCATTATAATTCACCATACTTTTTCTGCAATACTGCCAATGAGACCTGTGTTCCCTGTTTTGTAATTATGCATTTTGTTTGTCCTTCTTACAGACTTTACCCTTTATCTACTTTTCTCTCCTTGATTTTAGACTATTTCTCCAACTTACTGAGATTATTTTGGAATCTGGTCCTGTCTTCTGAAAAGTTTTTAGTCTGTTATTCTTTGGAGTCATCTGTGTATTTTAGAAGTATATTATCTTTTTCATCATCTGAATCATTAATGGAAATAATGGCATAAACTTGGGCATAGAAGAGACTATGGCCTTCCTTTTTGACAGAAACCCATTACAGTTAGATCTAAGCAGAATTTTTCAACAAATTATGTGCCCATTTTATGGCAATTTTTCCCAAAATATGTTTCCTTACCCAAACTATATGTCCTAATTCTGTGAGTTGGTATCAGAAGCCTTACTAAAGTTAAGACAATACAGAATCTATGTTTATGTTTGTACTAGTAACCATGTTAAAATGAATATTTGATTTGCTTGGAACAGTTGCTTCTCAAACAGTTTTCTCTTTTAATTACTCCTAACTCTCCTACATGCTTATATATTATTTTTTTTTAAACATTTAAGTCTATTTCCTGTTAATGAAGTTAATCTGAATCATCTTAATTTGCAGACTTTATCCCACTCTATCGTGATTATTTTTAATTAAAAAAACCCTTTTTCCAGTCTCCTGGGCCCTCCTTCTCTTCCATTAAAAACAACAATAAAATGCTAAGTTAAAAGTTTATTTTAATTAGCCCTCTCAATGATATTCATCAGGACCCAAACACTAGAATACCCCCTACCATAAATTCTGTAATAAACTGAAATTATCTCTTCTTTTCTCCTACTCTGATCTGCACACCTGTGCACTGTTAATATAATTGCATTAAGCATCTGGTTGCATCTGAATGTCTTGTGTAAAAATTGAATCAGGGAGTTCACTGAGAACATAAGCTTGCATCACTCGTTACTTAGTTTCCTGTTCTATTAAGTAATGAATCTGTTTTTATTTTTTCTTCCTTTCACTTTGGACGTATCTGCAAAGCCTTTTATAGACCTTTCTGCTTATGAATCTTTTATTATTATCAAAGCTCTAATTGTCTTCTGGATCCTAAAACAAGTTTCAGTGATTTCCTGGCTCCCTCCTGCTTCCAGAGATCCTCTGCTTAATTATTAATATCCCCAGCTTTCTCCTTTCCTCATCGGTAAGGCTAGCTTCAGCACAGGGAAATGTTTTGTTTCAGGCACAATTTGAAGAAGTATATGGAATTTCATGTAAAATGTATGAATTGCACAAACAGAATAAAGATCTTCCCAATACCATTTTTGGGAGTGGGAGAAAAATAAGGAATATAGTAATGTGCATTCAGTTTACTATTCTTTGCAAGATGATCTGGCTCAGCAGTAAGGCAATGCACTGCACACAAGTCATAGAATCATAGAATAGTTTGGGTTGGAAGGGACCTTTAAA
>NW_008796213.1:2233568-2235752 GCF_000699145.1 Aptenodytes forsteri | reverse complement strand
GCTGGCCCTGACATCAAACTGGTAGGAGTGGGATGGACTGAGGTTCCCCTCCCCTGGCACCTCTAATTCAAAGCCCTCTTCACCAGCTTGGCAAGCCTATGACCAAAGGTGCTCTTCCCCTTCTCTGACAGATGGACCGCGTCAGCCCCCAGTAGACCAGGTTTCTCAAAGCCATGGTGTAAGTAGCTGAACCCCTGGCTGTGGCACCAGTCCCGTAATCATTTGTTGACTTGCCAGATTTGACTGGCCCTTTCAAAACCCTTCCTTTGACCAGCAGGATTGATGAAAAACCTACCTGTGCTCCTAAGTCCCTTACTGCCGCTCCCAGGGCTCTGTAGTCCTTCTTGATAGTCCTCAGACTGCTCCTGGCTGTGTCACTGGTGCCCACGTGAAACAGCAACACTTTTAAAGTACATCACCTTATTCTGGATAATTTTGTTTTCTAATTTTTTATTATTTTTCCACACTTACAAGAATAAATGCCACCAAACCATGAAGCTCCAGTGTTGATTTGTGATATTATCCTCATATGGCTTGTTTGACATACATCCAATTTTTGAGCTTTGTCTCTGCTTCTTTTGCTTGAGCTGTACAATCTAAGCTTACCAAGTAGGAATAATTTTAATACACTCAATGACTGAGGGGAAAAAAATCCCTATATCTCAGACTTTATCTTCACTTTTCAAGTTTCTTTCATGGCATGAGATGTGATCAATAGGATATTGTTTAACCTGACTCAATGTTATGACTTTGAGAAGACTTCCCTGGCAGGCATGGGGCAGGAACATTTATGAGTTCAGGTAACTCTGAGAACTGTGGCATCAAAAGTTTTAACTCCTTGTTAGTGTACCTAAGTGAAATAAGTCAAAGGATAAACCCCAGCCATGGAAGCCATCTCCTTTCCTATATGTTGAATCAATCCCAGTGCATGTTCACAAACTGTGCTGAGAATAAAGTCAAGTTCTGGAAATGTAAAAAAGGCATTTATCTTAACAAAAAACATGTTAGATAAAGATGTCATCACTGTGTCTGTGACCTAATTAAGCTTAAATAACATGGAAATCTTTTTGCTTTCAAGAAACCTTGAATGATGGAAACTTGCATTCAGGTTTTCTTCTTCTGACAACACTGTTGTTTTTCCTTTCAAACACTCCACAAGTACTTAACATTTCAGGACAGTGATTTTTCCTTTGTACTTGCAAGTTTCTTAGCATTTTTCAATATCAATCAATAATTACAACAAATGCTTTTCATATTTCCTTGGAACTATTTGAGACAGTTTGGCTCAACTCTAATTTTGGCCTGGACTTCTTATAAAGTTTTCTCTCCTATTCCTCTGTGCATGCATGTTTTCTCTCTCAGCTTCCCAGACTAAAAATGGCAGTTGTCATGACAACATAACACATTTACTGCTCTTGTAGTCCTATGATTTTTTCTTTCTTTTTTGATGGCAGCAGCTGACAGCCTTTTTTTGGAAGCACGGGTGTATAAAGTTATCCTCTTACATTTTTTTGCATGTAGATGATTGCAAAAAGTATGCGGTTAACTAACATATAATTTGATCTCTTCCAAAACACATCCAGGGAGAAGTTTTCCCACAGACATCTAAAGTGAACATTTTTGTATAGTACACCAAAAAACAGAGGCAATTCCATGTAGAAGATGAAAGTTTACAGTTATGGTATAGATGGTTCAATGCACAGATAGTTACATGAAGTTGCAATTTGCTATGAGCTAATACTTGTTCTGCAAATCCAATTTGCACATGGAAATGGACATTTTGCACTTATAGTTGGAGAATTTGGTGAAAAATGTCCTGTATGTAACATTCTTGGAAACCTTCTGTACAAGAATTATTGCAGCTGAATTGCCAAAGGTTCCTTTCATTTTTAAACTTTGTTAGATTAAATTTTCTTTTTCTGTAATACCCTTTATTTTTCATCTTCTTTCATAGTCATGTTTTACTAATATTTCTACAGAAAATGAGTCTATACGCTTCATTGCTACATTTTGCCTTCATTGATTAAATTATTAATTTCAGCTAAAAGTTCTATTCTTAATTATATTTATATCACAATATTTCTAGGACTAGTAATTGTTGAGTATTTTTTTTCCTGATGGCTGCAAAGTTTTGGTAGCTGTAAGAGAAAAATGGACAAAATTAAAAGAACGTAACCTGGTCAA
>NW_008796213.1:2207014-2233540 GCF_000699145.1 Aptenodytes forsteri | reverse complement strand
AAATAAAGAAAATGCAGAAGAAAATAATAATAATAATAATAAAAAAATCCAAACCATACCAAACCATCAAAATGAACTAAAAAAGGCCGCAGGAAAGACACAGTAGAAGACTAGATGTATAATTCTCAGATAACCACTAATCCAGCATTTCCAAAATTTTAAAACCCTGTAACTTGAATCTTCCTTTAAAATACTGTTCTGTATGCAGCAAAGACTATGCCCAAAATTTTTCGTGATGGCATGTCTTCTGGGTATTTTTTCCATTAATATTTTACCAAATGTATTTCCTTGCAAAAACATTCAATAATGTAGTTATACACAAATATTGGAGAATATCTGTAGAAAGTAAAGATTAAAATTGTAATGAGCATCAATAGACCATCAATATTTTAGAAATGCAAAATTACCTGAGTAGTTGAAATATATAATAACAGATAGTCATAATCAACTGATTCTGAATCAGGTACAGAAGAGGAATTATAAAGATACAATGCTAATATTAGTACTCTTCGTTAACTAATGCACTAGAGAAAATTTCAATCTATTTAGGGATGATTCACAAAGAAGAAAAAGTGGCAAAAAGTCTCATGTGAGTTATTCTTTACTAAGTATTGGCTGAGCATCTCAGAGAGTGGATATTTCCTTTCCCTGCAAACTTTGCCTCACTTATATCCTGTTAATGTCTTGATTACTGCAGTCATGCTCATTTGGTTCAATTGTTATGCTGAAGAAATGAAGTGGCTATCTCCCAGCACAGCCTGGAGAGCAGGCACGCACAAAGTCTGTAATTTTTTACACCCTTGCACGGAAGTACCAAAAATACGAAGCTGTCATCGTACCACATTTCCCAAAGGTTACTCTTCCCCTTCAGAGGCAGGTATACTAAAGCAGTACAGCACTGAGCTGCACGAGAAAAAGTGATGGATCATGACAGAGCCGCTTTTTTCTTTTCTTTTAATGAATGTTCATTTTATCTCTTCCCACTCCCAGACTGAGGGCCCCAGGGCAATTCTGAGCTCAGGTGTAGGACGATTTACATGTTAATGTGGCACAAACAGGCAGTAGTCACAACTAGTTATTTATTCTGCTGTAACTGAAATGGCATAAATATGCCTGTCTTTCACTTCTGAGGTTCACTGGTTGCTATTCAGGGAATAAAGAAACAACAACAAAAACACCAAGACCAAACAGAGCAGGAAGTCTTCTTGTCTGCAAATGTATCCATGTCTCTGTCAGCCCCATGGAGATTATTCACTGAAAGACGGCAGCAATATTTATTTATTTGTTTCTTTGCACAACACAGAGAAGCAGCACTTAACCAAAACTCCAGATGCCATGGCTACCAAGTAAAAATATCACATATGAAAAATAAATTGCCGATTATTTTTCACCTTTCCAAAGCCAAGAAAATAATGAAGTGTGGCCTAACCATCGTTCACTCTCCTTGGCCACAACACACATCCTTATCCTTTATTATTCAGCAAGGTGAACTTCATAAAAATGGCTTTCCTGCCTACATGTGTGTGAGCACAGCTCAGTTGCCCATGCTCAGAGCACAGCGCAGGAAGAAGCAACGCATGGCAGACTGGGTGGGTGCACAGCCAATGGCTGAGAAACAAAAAATGGCACAAGCGGTTGCCTGCCAGGCAGGTAATCTTCTAAGGGAGGTTAGAGTAGGGTTGTGCTCAGCCTCGTGCCTCCTACCCAGGGGCACCAGGGACTGCAGGAGGGGATCAAGGAGTTGTTGTGGCCATTGGCATGGAGCAGGGCGTGCTGTGAGCCCCGGGGCACTGCGTGAAGCTGCATGAGACCATAAGAGTCAGCACAATAATGGGGACATGCCACAGGACATGGTCCTTTCCACTGACCACAGCTGGGGGGTGGGTGAGGGTTCCATGACGACGGGGGGCTGGCTGGGAGCTTGTGACCTCCTGCCGGACATGCAGTCATGGAAGGAGAGTGGGAGCTGGCAGCAGGAGAGGAGGGACAAGCTTTGGTGAGGGAAGCATCTAGGAGGCCAATCTGATCCGCGGTAGGAGCCAGCGCACAGAAGCACCCATCCACTGGTCAGACCTGCTGTTGCCCAAGGTTTGCCTCTTGCCTGGGATCCGGGTCCAGGATGTCATGGAGAAGTTGCCAAGGGCTTTTCCAGCCCATGATCTCTCATCATCAATGATACTGGTGAAGGAAAACTTCAACACATCATGAATGACTATGGAGCTCTGCAGGGTAGAGGGAAGGGCAAGAGGGCCAAGGTTGTTCTGGAGATTTTTGGAGTGTGTTAAGGACAATTTGTGATGCAGGTAATGGAAAAGATCGGGAAAGACTTTGCTCTCAAATAAGAAAGAACTAATCTAAGATGTGAAGGCTGATGGTAGTCTTGGCTGCATTGACCCTAATACAGAGGAGAGATCAGCTGACCAAATACCTGTTTTAGCATGAGCTGAATTGTGCTTTAGACTCTATTGACAGTATTCATTAGCACCCCATTGTCTCTGAGAAGAGTGTAGACATCTAATTTGTCAGCAGACATACCTAATTTGGGGGGTTTGAGTCTGGAGCATAATCCCATCCCATACTTCACTAATTATGAGACAGCACACCAATTTTGAAAGCAATTGAGAATTTTAGAATACTTACAGTACTTACATGTGCACATTTGTAAGAACTGGTCTTATGCATCATGAAATGCAGTTCATTTCCCACTTCTGTCACAGAGATCAGTTATAAATTCACTTACAGTTTGATTCAGCTGCTTGCATATTGATGTCAAGTTCCATTTGAGCTGTGCAAGGATATCTGTGTGGGGCTGATTTGGTGTTGCATACACCTATGGGAGGTACACACGCACCTGGAGTAGTAACTGGAGGCCAGGTAGCATCTCAAATGGCACTAAATGGCCACATTTGAGCAGCTGACCTGAGCCTTTATCCCCATAGACCAGGCTCTCTCTGTGAAGTGAAGGTGATAATCTATGAGTTTCTCAGTTGTGTGTTGTGAGGATAAACTAATGTTTGCCAGATGACTGTCTGAATAGGTAGCTCCGTTGATGAAATGATCTGAAACATAAGTTCTTCCTTTTTTAACTCATTTTTTTTACATTGCAAATAGGTATGAATGGTTTGTGTACAAAACTGAAGCACCGTCATAACTTACAATTTGGGTCAGAATACAAAAATAATCTTTGTTCTTTGATAGGTTTCAGCTTTGACTGCCAAAACACCCAACAAATTACAGTGAAGTAAAAATGTGGGGAAAATATGTCAGAGCCTACCCAGGCAGTCTGCTCCTGTGCAAGGGGTGAGCACAAGCCCCCGTGCTACATTAAGCCGACTTCAGTTTTCAAAATTTGGCAAACATGGCACTTGCATGATATGCAGACCTTCTGCTTGGCTGCACAAAAAGGAGTTTTATTGTCAGCAAACACCACCCTCTGTGGGTTTCAATTACTTGAGAAGCAGCAAGGCAACTTGGCACTTGATCATTCTCTTGAAATTCTTAGAAGCTAGATGTCAGGGAACTGTACTTGAGTAGTCCTATTACAGTTCACTTCATATGTCAAATTCTAATTATGGGTCACATTATAGCATCTTTCAGAGGTTAATACCACTGCAGAGCATAATAAGAATATAAGTCGGAGGGTTGTTAAAAGGATTCATAATATTTCATGAAAGCTGTTGCATGCAGGTTAGAAACGATGTTACCTCTGAGCCAATTTTTCTGCTGGTAAATTTGAGAAACACCACTGACGTCAGTGGAGATATACTGAGTCCCATTTGCTGATAATCTGCCTTTTCATTTGTTTGTTGGTGTGCTCAGAAGCAAAGCACCTGAGGATGACTGTGATACACACTTTGTTAACCAAGACAAAAATGCAGTGGTAGCTAGGGGCTTTGTCTGTCAGTTTTAAATTTGTTTCCCATAGGTAAAGCAGTGTCATGGAAGATTTTAATTTCTGTGCTTTATGGGCTAGTTTTTCTTGTTTCTGTGAATAAGGCAGCTTTCTTCCTGGTAGAAGTGTCAGCACACAAGTAAACCAACTTGCATTTTTTGGGTTTGTTTTGTTACTTACCAGTTAACGGGGAAAAAAGAGTTCTCAGTAGACTCTTGTTATAAGCTTGAGACATTCTGGAAGTAGAAATAGCAGTGAATTTTATATGGCATGTTGAAATATTTTTGCATATGGAGGATTTTTTTTTCCAAAATACTTGGGGCTTCTTCATGATTGCTCAATTTCTCATACCCTCTCTTTTTCAATTTAAAGCAATAATTTCTCAGAAATCATTGATTGAAATGTTTAGTTAAAAAGACCTCTGATATTCATTGGGGTTTTTTCTCTTTTTAATTTTTTTTTTCAAAATCAAAATGATATTGTTTCCAATGTTTCTAACTATAAAAGCCAACACTGTTCCTCTGCAAGCAGCCCTATGGAAAAGAGTTGCTAATTACAAAATATAAGATAGAAAACCACTTATGGATTTGCCATAGTTCCTGTTAGTTTGCTTTATGTTTTTTGAGGTACTCGGGTTCTATTTTGGAAAATAAATGGGTCTCATTCTTTTGAAGGTGACATTCTCTTAGAGGCTCTGCGGTGCCTGAGCGCTACAGTACACTGTACAGTACATGCACTTAGGCATCATTTAATCTAAATTCAGCTATGAAAACGTAGGTGATTAATGCAATCTAGTCATCCAGGCCCAGCTATAGTCAGGGCATACAGAAGTGCATTTACAGAGCATAATACAACCCCTCTCAGGACAAGTGTCTAAAATAGTTGAAATGAATCACTTTTTGGAAGTACAGATCTCCTGCTATTGCCTAGTTGCCTTGACTCCTACTACAAAGACGTAATTTTTAAATGGCTAAAGTTAGGTGAAGTGACTTTAGTGACTATCTTGAGTCTGGAAATTCATCTGACTCCTTGCTATGTCTTTTGATAACTCTATACCCAGTAATTCTTAGTCTCCATTGTAAGATCAGCTTCTTCTAAGCAAAAAATTGCTTCTCTAAATTACACAGCTGTGATATAATAACAGCGTTACATCCGAGGGCAAGCTATTGTAGCATGATGGCTAACTGCATATATTATACATACTAACATGCATACATTGGGGTTGGGTCTGATCTCTAATGACATCACTACAAATTCATTTACCACTCTTGATTGCAGCAGTCTCACTGGCACAAAACAGGAGTGACATGGTTAAGAATCAGATCTTTAATGTCTGTTGTAATGCTAAATACCATGGAAAAGTAGTAAACTATTTCAAATCCTCAGCACAGCAAAGTGCATTTTTAAAAAATATTCACAATCCCATCTCTGTGCAAACCCACTAATTTCTCAGTACAGAGTATGACTGTAGATACCCCAGGCACATATGAAGGTGTGAGTACTTATTTGCTGACTAGATGGGACTCTGCGCATAATATATTTCTTAGTTCAGTAGCTAGACCAAAGAAATGCACCCTAATTTTAGGGGTTTGGCCAAAAAAATCCCCTAGGACAAGCAACAGTTTTAGGTGGATGCTTATAAAGATGCAGAGGAGAATTACAGCCACCTAGGGACGGATCGGCTGAAGGCAGTTGCTGCTACCACATGAGCAGGGACAAGGAGAGAATCCCGCTTCCCATTCACAAAATCATCTTTTCCTGATGTCCCCTGCTGCATTTGCTGTGTCTTCCCTATTTCAGCCAGCAAGGTAGAGGCCCTGCTGCCAAGAATTTCTTCCATTCCTTCTCCAAAAGCCATTCGTCCACCAGGGTTCCAGTCGCAAAAATACTGTTCAAGCATGTAATTAAAGACTCTGTCTTACGCATATGCACAAGGGAGCTGAATTAAGTTGCATGGGCTGCTTTCCATAAGCCCTGAGAAAACTGTGATCCTAGTGATTACAGTGGGTAAAGAGCTGATTTCAGCCTGGATCCTGCTGTTAGGTAAGTAACCTTCCAACCAAGGTATTGAGAGGTTGCTTTAAAAAAAAAAAAAAACAGAGAACATGGACATCTGTCTGCAGTGGGTACATTTATTTTTCACTTTTATGCACACCTTCACTCTTCTCTTTTTGGTCCTCTTTCTAGAATAATGCTGGCATGCCGTTTTCTGATTCATGTTCATAATACTTGTTTAGTTTCCAGGTGCTAGGGAGATATTAAAATCCTGTCTTGTTTTGTTTGGCTGGTTTGTTTGGGTGGGTTTTGTTTTGTTTTGTTTTGTTTTGAGGTAGGGCTGGTACTAATTGGTTTCTAAGTTAAAGGAATATAAGAAACTGTTAGCAAATCTGTTTTTGTGTTTTCTGTCTACATATCGTATTAAAAAGAGAAGGCAACTATTCCACAGAGCTGAAGGTTGGTTACACTGGGGTTTATTGAATGTTGATTGGCATCCTCACACATGATTTAAATACTGTTTTGTGTCATCTGTGTTACAGAGCCAAAGGATCACAAACGGAACTGGAGCAGAACTATAGCAGCATTTTTTTTGCTGCTGATTGGCAGAATAAAACTGCGTTTATTTTCTTCTGAACAAAAACAATAGTTTTCAAAAGAAAACATTCTCCTTTTCTTCTCTTTTCTCCCATTTTTCCTCTTCTTATAATATTTAAACTTAACTGTCTTTCTTTTAAGGAGCTTTTTTCTTTAACTTCATGGGGATTAAAATTTCATTAGCTAAGTTTGAATGTAAATAGTTGTACCTAGCAAAACTATAAAAATGTTTATAAAATAACAGGAAAAAAAAATTTCCACATCCAAAAAATTATCACTCCTTCTCACAAATTAACCCATTCTTTTTTTACTTTATTTGAAACCTTATTTTTCATTTAATAAACTGGTATCTGAGAAAAAAACCCAAATAACTTATTCAATTCTAAAGCAGGGTCACTAAATAAAAGCCCCTGGTCTAAACCCTTCCTCTGGAGTGTATACGTATTTGAAGAGCCAGGTAAAACAGGGACCTCAAAAGTAACTGGTTTATTCATTTCAGCCACAATCATCATATACATGCCAATAAGCTTATCTGTATTTCTTATATGAGAAACCAGCTGTAAAGCTCAGTAGTAATGCACTCTGACAACCTTCACTCAAACACCTAAAGGACCGACACAGTTAGAATTGCTAATGTTCAGTACAGCTAACACTGAAAGATGAGTAAAATTTACTAAAATTACCATAATTGGGAAATAGAATCTTTATTTTTTCCCCGAATATTTTCATGTAACATTTTCTGTTATTTAATTAGCCGTGTTAATGATATCTAAAACCAGAAGTATTTCTCCCTCTGCCAGCTAATTATGGCACTCTAATTTTTGCTTCTGAGAGTGACAAGGCTCCTGCTTAGTGTGTGGGGTCTTTTTCGCCATGTCCTCTTCTCAGATTTGAAGACTGTGAGGTTAAAGGAAGATTCTAATGACACCCTCGAGGGTAGCCTCCTTTGAAGGCTAGGACCAAGAGCTTTGATTTCAGGTCACTCCCTATGTGGCTGCCTTTAAAGTTCATCTGAATTAACATTCAGAGATATTTTTGGCAGCTTTGACTGTCAGGAAAAATCATTACAGGGGAATAATAATGCAAATAAACTTTGCATAGTCCCATTAAATCATTAAATGCCACATTGTTCTGTAATGGGAGTGACATTTCATTATTTCTAAAGCATCAAATGCATCTCTCTGTTCACTGCCAGTTTCATGGTATTAATACTGGTGACAGAATACAATAACACTGGAACAAGAAACGAAGGGGTGCTAGGGCTTATATGATGCCTGCAGATACCTGAAGTGACTGAAAAATACAGAGATAAAAGCATCATAAAAGAACTGTGCTGGGCTTTTTAGAGTGCGTTAAAACATTTGGTCCAGATTGTCAATCATATTCAATTTTTCTTTTGTCCTCTTTCTGACAAAAGCAAAAGGAAAAGATTAGTCAGCTGTCATCTGCAGAATATCCTCCAACTTTTGGTTGTGGTTTTTTTTGGTTTTTTCCTCCATATTTTTCTCCTCGTAACCTTTACAAAGGTTGAAGAAACCCTTCGTAATGGTACTGCACCATGCACTTGAGTGTATAAGGCATACAGCCAAACCAAACTAAAAAAAAATATTTTGCTTTTAAACACAGCTCTCTGAAGTCTCAGACTTCTTCTGAAAAGGATGCAAATTCTTAAGAGGTATGAGAGCATACTGTATTCTTTTAATGAACTGTTAAAACATTTATTTAAAAGAGAAAAAGAAAAAAAAAGTTATGTAAAGTATGTCAAACAATAAAAAAAACAGCTCAGGAAAATCAAGGAGAAAAATCTCACCATATATTAAAAAATAGCATGTCCTAGGGGAGTAAGCAGAGAAAGCTTCAGAAATTATACCCATTCCTTCTCTGGCTGCTATGGGAATGCTTCTTTGAAGGAGCATTCCCGTGTATGATCTTCAAGAACAGCCAGAGTTTAGATGGCTCTAACATTCATTCAATGGAATGAGACAGAATAAAGGAAAGAAGACCCTGGGTTCATCAGGACAGCTACTACAGTGTAGTACAGAAGGGGCCTTTCTGCTGACAGTTCATAGGGCCGGCCACTCAGGGATTTCACCTGGTGTTTACAGCTGTGGGGAAAAATATCCTCTACATTACCAGTGAGCACATCATTTCCCTTGACAGTGAGCCTGTCATTTCCCAGGCCCTGCCTAGGTGGGAAGGCAGCGAGTTGGGCAGCCAGTTCTCTGTTGAACATCTCTTTTGAAAACTTCAGCCTGAAGGTCTCCAGGTAACCATTAGCAAATCCCCTCCTTTGGCCGAGGTGCCTTGTTTCAGGCATTCGATTCCCTCACCACTAGTGTGTCTTTTCCCCACTTTGATTTGTGTTTATCTTTCCGGTGTTGGATCATGTCCCACACTATGGATTTTCTTGGGGTATGATAATTTTTTCCCTTTTTTTTATTGCCAAGGCACAGCTTCACCACAGCTGCATGTCACAGCCCCCACAGCTTCTTGTTAGTACCCTTTAGTCCTACTGCCATACAGGCAGCTGGCAGCCCGATATGCTCGGTCCACGTTGCCGAAGAAGAAAAGGTGCTCTGTAAACTTACTGAGCTGGCTGCATGTTTTAAACTGTTTACCTACTTTTGAATGATAGCAAATAGTAAACATCATTTATACCCCTTGGAATTGGAAAAGGGAAAGCACTCACCTGATGTTAAACATGATCCAATATTCTAAGTGAAGCTACATATCCTGGAGAGTCACTGGAAAGGCGAGCAAGCTGGTAACCTGTCCACTCACAGAGACTTTCAGGGTCTATAAGCTGTGGAGAAGATAATTTTCTGTTATTTTAGCTTATTCTTGCATTGAAGGTAGAGCTCTGAGAAATTCTAGTGTCCACCATGGGGAATTAAAATCCCTTTTTGGCGGAAAAGGACAAACAAAAGACAAAATGCTGAGTGCTTTTAACATAGAAATCGACCTGTCAAAGTTTGAGAACACCTGTCTTGTATTAGCCTGATAATAGCAGTCTCACTGCTCACAGCAATTGATGCAAATTAGAATGAAAATCAGTGTTAAAAGCACTTTATGGTGGCCTGCAATTCACTGACATTTCATGGACCACTTATCAGCCACCAAAATTGCATAAGCTTTAATTTTACCACGACTTATGAAGGCTTGAAAGAAAAAGTCGATAGCTGTCTAATCCACTTGAGTTTGTGGGATGATGCTGAGTAGAATTTGGTAATAAGTCACGAGATACAGCTTTAAGCCACAGATCTGTGTTTCTGTGGTCACCTGACCTACATTTGTGCACTGAGACACAGACACACCTTCCCAAAATCTTTGCTGACAGGACACCACAGAGACTTCAATGAACCTTAGATTATTTGACTCTGGTCCTCAGCCTACTTGACCATTAGCCATTCTGCAACATTGCCTACCCTGTCTGGCAAATGAATGAGAGGTTGCAAACACAGTCAGAAGTCACACATCTGTTCTCACAAGACCCTCTTTCAAAATAAAATAGATAAGGGTGTCAATAAAGAATAATACCCAAAGCATTTTTCCTCTTTGAATCTCACAGGGTTTTTAAAGCAAGCAAGTAAGCCCAGGTCTTCTGATCCCATTGATCTCTTGTGCTTCTTAATGTGATTCCATACCACGTGTCAAGGTACTTTCTCCTCTTAATCCTATCATGTCAGCGTACTGAGTCGTAAAGTTAATATAGCAACTGAACTGTTTCTAATCAGCTATTAAGACCACTCAAAACAATGTATTTTAGCCGTCTGAAAAGAAGACCTTCCTGAAGAATAATTCCTTCTCATTTAAAGCTAGTTTTCTGTGAGCAGTAGAAGATTGATCCTGCCATGGCCCACAAAGTACCACACACTTTGGACTCAGGAGTGTACTTAGGTACTTCACCCTTGTATTTTCATGGTTGCTGTGCTCTTATTACTCCTCCTCCACACTCCCTAATGTGAGATGACTAGTACAGTACTGCAGTCACTGACCACTCCACATCCTCATAGCAAGGAAACTTTCACAATCCTCCTTGCTATAGCAGAAATTCAGCACAGAGTATAGCTCTGCTCATATGTTCCATTCAAGTGTCAGCCACAAACAGGGTCCTTAAATCCCACTGAATTTGTCTAACTCCCAGGCCTCAGTGATTTCAGTACATGGCATGAGTGTGAAATCAAACTTACACCTTACATAAACTGCTAGCGCTCTTAAATTAGGTGGAGGTTTTTCTCATAAATGGAATCAGTAACAGCCTGTGCTCAGTGCCATGGAATTTCCAATGCAGCGTTCCAAAGAAACACGCACAGAAAATTACCTCAGTGATTAAAACTCAGCTAGTTGGAAGCCTTCGGGTCTGCAATATCATTCAAACAGACAGAATAAAAATGTTTGACCTGATCTGTCACATTACAGTACTCAACATCTATTTATGACAGTCTGACTTCATCCCATCGGACAGCTACTCGCGCTTGAAGAGCTGTTAGGAAGTCCTACATTGTCTCTGTAGGTATTTAGCCTGTAGTGCTGGAAGAGTGGTTCTGAACCACAGCCGCAGCTCTTCATCTGAGAGAAAATTTAGAAAGAAAAGTAATGTGAGGTTCACAGAACCAGGAACATGGAAGCACCTCAAATGCTTATGTCACTTGTGAAGCAAAAGCCTATTTTTAAGTGTAACTGTGACCCAGAAGTCCAATCCCTATTGCCTTTCTTTAGAAAATGGAACTTGGGGTTTTCAAAATGCTGACTGTAGGGAAATTAAGTCCCAAATCCTGCTTTGTTGGGTCACCCAAACTGCCACTTGCAATAAATATTTAGAGTTGAGAGGCAATATTCACTTCGATCTGGACGACAGTCTGAGGGAACATTATCTTTTCCATCTTCAGGTGATTACCTTGACAAAAGTGCACACTTATAGCCATGCAGCCCCAAGGACAGCAGTGTCAGTCTGGTGCAGCATGTTTTCCACAAAACAAGTCATTTTGTAACTGCCTTCCATCTTTGGAAATTACTGAACCAAACTCCCATTCCCCCCCTGCTCCTTTGTTACCTACCTGTCTCTTTTATTCAAAACTGATTTGTCAGCTCTATTGTGCCTTAACACACAGAGAAGCTGGGCTATGGGCTTCATCAGTTTCAAAATGTGCAAGAATGCTGTATTAAGGTGTCCTCTCCCTAGGCTGCTGAGCCTTCTCAAACAGAGCTAATGTTCAATAAGTTGAAGGAGAAATTCTACTGCTACTCCAGATGGGCAGGAAAAAACTGCTGCTTTCATGGTGTTTGGAAGCATCGCAAGATCTTTGGCACTTGTCACAATAATGCAAATTGCACGAGTATAAAAGTATGCAACTAATAATTAGTTCAGTATTTTAATAGTATTTGGTGATACGTGTCTGACACATTGGGACCAGACATGTTTGTGTAAAAAAACACAGCAAGAAACCTCCAATGGATGAGAAGCTTGGAAATGACCTGTCTGCAGGTCATTGATTCATTGCTAGTAGTTTGTACTAGTCATCACCAAATTGGGTACCTGCCTGTGGGGGCTGTTCCGTAGCAGCTGTGAATGTGGTCTCTGCAGCCTCACCCTTCCTCACTCATAGGCAGAGAAGAGGTCTGCTCCATCTCACAGCCCCTGGCCTTCATCCACTCTGGGAGATGTCTCAGCACATCAGTGACGTATACAGCTGAGCTCAAGGGCCAGCTGTGGGTTTTATCTGATCACCACTGTGTATGAAACTGTATATGCCTTTTAAGTGACTTTTTTTTTTTTCCTTCAGATCAGACTCATGCTTGGGGAAAAAAAAGAAACACCCACCTATAAGCATCAGCTCCTCATCTGATAGGAGTTAGTTTGCGATTGACACTTTTCACTGCTGTCATGTTAGGACCAGAAATCATGGGCACAACAGCAGAGGATGTGGCCCACAGCTAAAATTGCAGTGAAAGCCATCTTTTCTCTCAACTTTGAATTCTTTTAATAAACAAACCCTAAACATGAACCACCAAAAATAGTGTGTATGAGCTCATAGTGCAACTGGAAGAATATCCACACTGTAGGAAGAGAAAATGAATTATCTCTTCAAAATTCTAATTCAGACATAATCATGACAGCTGCTAAATTATCCATGAAAGACAGTAAAACCAGAAATCATTTCAGTATGGTTCACAAACTGTAGTTCACATCCTTCTCAGTTTCCGAATAGTTAAGTGGATTGTTCTTTTAGCTGCTATACAAAGGATAAATACAGCCTCATTCTTTATCTGTGCACCCGTGCTAATAAGGTGTTAGTCCTCCTAATCTACAAGTGGTCAGGTGATGAACTGACATTCAGCACATTTGAAACGTTCCTCAGTTGAGAGCACTTGAGAACAATTGTTCAGTGTGAGCTCCAAGAAGATTAACTAATGTTTGTCTGGTTTTGGTTTTCCAACGTGGAAAAGGAAAAGGAAAAGAAAGAAAAAGAAAAAGAAAAAGAAAAAGGAAAAGGAAAAAGAAAAAGAAAGGAAATATGTTGCACAAACTATGCAGCTGAAAGGAAAAAGAAATAGCTAGCAGCCCCGGTTGGTTAATCTCATTGCTTCAAATCAGTCAGCAATACACTTACGTGTGAGTTTTCAAAGTCTGCTTCTCATGAAAGGGATATTCTCTCCTTTCTACTTTTAATCTCAGAGGAAAGATCTGAATTATGCCCATACAGTGAATTCAGGATATGATAAATAAATAGAAAGCTCTAGACATTTTATGCTGATCTGAAAAGGAAAAAGAAAAGGAAAAAGAAAAGGAAAAAGAAAAAGAAAAAGAAAAAGAAAGGAAATATGTTGCACAAACTATGCAGCTGAAAGGAAAAAGAAATAGCTAGCAGCCCCGGTTGGTTAATCTCATTGCTTCAAATCAGTCAGCAATACACTTACGTGTGAGTTTTCAAAGTCTGCTTCTCATGAAAGGGATATTCTCTCCTTTCTACTTTTAATCTCAGAGGAAAGATCTGAATTATGCCCATACAGTGAATTCAGGATATGATAAATAAATAGAAAGCTCTAGACATTTTATGCTGATCTTTCTCTTTCTAAGGACAAAGTAACCATGTTTAAATGGTCTCTAGATATGAAATGACTGGGGAAGGTCACAGTGTTTATACTAAGGAGAAGTGGACAGGCTAATTGACTACAGACTAAAACATGAAGCCTTTAACAAATGGATTGCAGAAATCATATTCCTGACAATAGCTGCTTGGGGTTTTATACCTGCCAGCCCAGCACATTTTCCCTTCTCCGTGGAGGAGATTTGAGCAAAAATGAATAGAAAATAAGTCTCTACCTAGCCATACAGAAGTAAGCCTGAACCTGAAATAAAGGTGAAAAGTAAGCCCACTTGGTTTCTTACTTGGTATTGCTAGGGCATACATTTGCCTTCCTCAGCACTTTCTACAGTCATCTCATTCCTTCTCAAACACAAACATCTGTAAGTCATAATGTCTGGATACAAGCTCAAATATGTTTAAAAACCTGGAGGGGAAGAGGAAGGCTAAGAAGGACTGATTTTTGAGTGCCATTAACTTGTTTCAATCAGCCATACAGTTTGGATGTTACTCTTTTAGTCCCAACACAACGTTATTTTTAAATTATCTTACTTTATTTCTTTAGTATTAGTCATCACTTGTGGTACAATTGTATGGGTGCATTACATTTTACAGCTTCCTAGAAGATAGATCCCTATCCAGAGGACAGTACAGTACACTGGAATTCGTATAAATTCAACTGCACACAGAAGCAAAAAATAGAGAGTACACATAGCCTCTGAGGAATGATTCACAAATAAGCTAAGCTAAAATGAGTGCTTAGGTAAAGAAGGGACATGAATAGTGAAATTTAAGAGTAAATGAAGGCAGCAAAGATGTGGGTGTAAAATTAAACTAAAGCAGAGCTGTAGGTGACACTGTGGAATTTTGCCAAGCTTGGAAAGTAAGAATGGAGAGCTTAAATGTAATGCAGTAAGTCACCAGACTCAATGAGGCACTTTAAAGCAGAGTTTTTGCAATGCAGAGAAAAGTCCCTTCTGCCATGGGCTTTGAAGACTGGACTTCTGCAAAAACATTCCCATAGAGATGTTGTTCTGGTTAGTCCAAAATAGAAACAAACATGCTGGCAGTCTTATTGTCACTTTGGATTTTTTCAGGTCACCTGATACTCTTTTTTTTTTTTTAATTACCTTGTTTTTTAGCAAATATTCTTGGTTTAATAATGTGGCATATCCAAATAAGATATTTACAGCTGTAACTCCCAATGAAGTGGTCCACTGCATTTCATACTAGGCTTGAGCCAAAAGCAAAAATAGTGTATGAAGCACCATGCCCATTTTGTGTAATTGCGCCACATTTGTTGAGAAAACTCCTGCCTTATAAATCTGGTTATAACTTCTGGTATGAGAGATTCAGGTTCAAGTTCCATCTTTGCCTGACTTTCAGGGTCTGAAACAACTGTCTCTGCTTTACTGTTCAGGAATCCACAAAGAGTCAAAATGGAGCAGCTCTTTTTCTTCTGCGGTGTCACCAACAGACGGTCTATCAAATGTTTACAGTTCTAAACCAATTGGAGCTACTGCCAAGTGCTTTTCTTGCTGAAATACCCTTTATAATGTATTATTGAACCATCTCTCAAAACCAAGCACATAATTAAATCCTTTGCATTGGTACAATATGTCTGTTCGGTCCTTCAATCTTCTTTTAAGATGTGATATACATCCTAGCAGCTACATGAAAGATTCGAAGTCCATTTACAGCACAGACTGCTTATTATTTAATCTCCCATCACTAAGACAACTGTCCTCCTGGAAATAAGGAAAATATGTTATCATTAAATCACAGTTTTATAGGCATATTTTTAAATAATTGAACAGCCTGGTTGTCACAAAGGAATAATCGTGTATAGATATGAAACTCTGTGTAACATTTTGTATCCAAATATTGAAGGAGGAAGTGAAAAGGAATAATTTTACTTGTTTCAATGATTAAAATTTCTGAGAGCTCATTATATGGTAGGACTGAAGAGCAGCAATTAACAATGCTTAAAGTGACAAAAGAAATTGTATTTAAAAATGCAAAACAAGTGCAACCAGAAACATTTTACCCACAGCCCATGAATGCCACAATTTAGTGCATGATTTATAAAAGGCTGCCAATAATATAATATAATATGATGTCAGTATGTTTCAATACAATTTATTTCAAAGCTATGCAAAGACTAAATTGATAGTTGTGAATGTGTCTTAAGTAGGGCTGGCCAGGACACAAAATCAGGAAGAACTGGAAATATTTTGGAAATATTCAAACTAACAATTCTACAACCACATCCCTCCACTGAGATCTAAGCAACCAAACTTTCCTCAGATCTAGCACTTATGCATACACAAACCTGCATTTGCCACTAGTATGAAAGTTAAGTTTTCTAGAGGCTGTTTCAACTGGTAGGTGGTACCAATACCTATATTCTCTTCAATTCCTTATATTTTGCATAACCACACTGTCGTCTTCCCTTGGATTTCTGCTTGTTATTTTGCTTTGCTTTCCTCCTCAGCTTTGCCTGTCAGTTCACTAACCTTTATCTTACACAAACAAAATATATAGGTTTCAGTTTGGGAAAAAAGATTGCATGGATTAGATAGAATCTTAAGTTTAGCTGTCCTTTCATTTCTTCTGATTGTAAAAGTGATTCATCCATATGCAAAAGAGATGGAAAAACCCTGACTGCCATTCTCATCCTGTCCTAGAAATAGGGCCCAACTGAGGTCAAATGAATTACACTAATGAAAAAGAGGAAGGTCAAACGTAGAGATGAGAAAATGGATTTCAGATAAATAAATTTCAAATAAATATGCCAGTTTTACACCATTTCTGTTCTGTAGACAGGATTTACTTGATCTTTAAACACAACAATAAACCTACATACACTAGAAATTAAACTCTCGGTTGTACTCATGGGGTTTCACCAGGCTTTTCCTCATGACAGCATGGACTTCAGAGCTGATCTCTTTTCTGAAAATACTCTGATCACTGCTGTTGAAGGAATGGTGATTGAACAAGGAAAAGAATAATTATCCTAAAATGTACAGCTCTAGCTAGAACTGCTACCTGTAGCTTAAAGCCAGCAATGGAGAGTTCATCTGGGGAGAAAGCAAGCATCTTTTGCTGAGCAGCTGAGATAGATAGGCTAATGCTATAAGTTTATTCAAGGAGTAGCCTCCTACATAGAGAGACTATACTGAGCTGCCTAGAACAGGAAACTTGCTTTGTTTGGTATTACTTATGCATTCTTGTGTTCTGAATAATAAAATGTCATCTAAGGCCAGAGCCTGAAGTAAATTCAAAAAGGCATTGATTCTTCTGTGGGCTCGTAATATTGTGCCCCAGTTTACAGTGTTAAAGCCAAAAATAAATTAAAAAAAAAAGTTGGATAATCCTATAGTGGAGAATTGTTTTGTTTTCTAAAATCTAAGTACTTTAAAAGTGGAAGTGATAATAGTGGAGAGTCCAGAGAAGTTAAGATTAGAGGTCTGAATAGAGACACATTTAGGAAGATCTTGGAAGAGCAAAGGGTTGAGTCTGACCTCTGGGAATAGCATGGGGGAAGGAATAGGCAGAAAAAACCAGTTTGTTCTTCTCTGCATCCTAAGAAGTCAAACAGGCCCCACCTCATTTGCACACCAATTGCTTTTTGACTTCCCCACAAAGTTTTTGACAGCTTTATAAGACATACAGATTAGAAAGGTAATGTCACTACCTCAGCAATTATTTAGCATATATATCCACTTCTGCAGGAGCTGGTCCTGCTAAGAGTCATATTTTCTGTTTTAAAAAGGAGTTGAACCATTTTGAAGTCAAAGAAGGCATTGTCTGCTCTGTAACAAGTGCTTTCTGTGTCATCCTGAATTATCTCATCTGCCACATGCAACATTAATTTCAGCCCAAATTAAAGACTATTTTTTCTCACTTTTTTAATTAATTTGATCATCTTTCATCTTAGCTATTTGTTTCAGGAGTTGGGGCTTTGCCCACAATTCTTTGAAGTGTCACTTCTGCTTATAAAACAGTACATTTGATTCTTTTTTGCCCATGGGTCAAAATTTGGGGGGAAGGAGGTGTGTCACGAATTTAGAAGTGCAATGCGTCAGTAGCTTAGGGGGTTCATTTGCCTTTGGGCACTCATTCTCATCACCAGCTATAAAGGCATTGCTGCATTGCTCATAGGCTTGTTTATTTTTAGAAGGATATTGACAGCTTGAAAGCTCTTCAGGGGGAAATATATATCCAGGAAGCAGTGTTAAATATGACTACATCCTTTCTCAAACTTTGCAAGTTTGCCGTGCTTTTGGCACCTACACAGCTTGCTAAGGTATGCAGACAGCTATAGCTCTGCCAGTCCTCCAAAAAAGAGGTGGAAAATGTATTATTAATAATATGGATATCTTTAGTTTCTGTTGAAATTCCTCCCTACCTGCCTGTGCACCATGAGTAGTTTCACATTGGCCAGTGAATACCATTGCTAGACATCTGAGCTAGGCTTTCTGGGTTATAGCGCAACTTTAAAAAAAAAAACCACAAACACCACACACCAAAACTGGGGCTTGCAAAAAGCAGATATGCTTTTTTTGATCTGATGGCATAGGACATGACTTTCACAAACTTTCTCCTCCACCAGGGTCTTTTGGTCTTTAAATTGCAAAATTCTATTTTAAAGAAAAATAGGTATATGGTGTTTAAGAAGAAAAACAATTAAAAATATTACTTTTTTTTTTTCTAAGAGAGACAAGAAACAAGAGTTTTAAAAGGGTTTCATTTCTGGTGTTCATTTTAACTTAGTCACAGTTGATCAAAAAGCAGGGACAAGAAACAAGAGTTTTAAAAGGGTTTCATTTCTGGTGTTCATTTTAACTTAGTCACAGAGTTGATCAAAAAGAAAACGACATAATTGACAAATATTTTCTGTAATTTCTCAACTTATTTTGAGGGGGAAAAAAAAGTTGCTGGTCTTTTCTTAAACTGAATTTATGAGATGACATTTTGAAGAAAATATCAAAACTGTTTCTGTGATTTGGCTGAGTTCTAGTCTTTCATATCTGTGTTAAATTACAGCAGCAGGATCACTGCCAAAAGTTTATCCTCCTCCTTACCGTAGTACTTCCTCAGTTCAGCCAGCCATTTTCAGCTGGCTGAATTAAAACCAAAATCACTAAAGTATTTCTGAAATCTCTGAAGAACATCAGGACTGTTCTCACTTCTATTTCTGATCAGATAATTTATGTCTGTTTACGAGCCTGTAAGATAATGCGGTAATGCTGACACTGGATGCATCTACCACCTCTACCTTCATAATCTTTGGCAATCAAGTAACTACGGTACCTAGAAAACCAAATAAAATGTAGCGATAGGGCTTCTCATGTATAAATCCACAAATAGCCAATAATAGCAAAGGAAAACCTGTTTAGGAGGTTGTGTGGGAAGGGGGAAAAAAGTAAATTATGGAAAAGGAGTTGCAGAAGCTTCAATATTTGTAATCATATGGATGCAATACCAATGAGGTTTGGTACGAAGGAACACTCCATTCAGGCACTGAAGTGCAGTGGAGAGTGTCTCTTAGGCACTGATTTGGTAACCAACATGGAAATTATATGCTTTCCTTCCATTAGACATACTTGCAAGCACAGCATGACAAAATCACTGCCTGAAACGTCCTTTTCTTTCCAGTCTTTCAGCTCAGCTGAGTTCCTTTATTCACAAGCAGGACAAGTTGCACAGGCAGCAACCGAAGCTGTAAGTACTGCAGACCTGGCCACACGCACTGCTCATTTCTGGGAACATTTCTTCTGCTGGCAGCAACACTTCTGTCTCTTACCCTAGACAGCGAGAAAAAAATGGCTTGCTTATACAGAGGCATAAGTCAAGTCATGCACCTATCTTTCCCATTCGGTATTTGCCTGCTGCATCATATATTCCAGTTTTATAACCTCTTATTAGACGTTATTCAATGCTATGTATGCACTTCGAGAAATTAGAAGAAAAAAATCAGAGGTCTGTAAAGAGGATTGAAGAGAATTAAAAAAAAAAAAGTTGAGTCTTTGACTGATATTTAAATATCAGTTTTAAAAATTCATGGGATTTGGCTCATTAAAGGAAAAAAGCTACAGCCAAAGACATTACTCAGCCAAAAGGTCAGCAAGTAATATAGACCATTTCATAAAACTTAGAATGCTCTATTGAAATATGAAGTTTCATACGAAATGACCATATGCTCAGATATTTTCTGTATTTTGCTACTACTGTTTGACATACAAAAGAGCTATGTGTTAAAAGAAGAATTAATTGTTTAATGAAAATTGGGGGGGTTTATGAAAGTGAGGGAAATTGATATTTACTCACAAAACATCTTGTCAAGTTTTAGACCACCTCCATATGCTGTTTTAAATACGTGTTTCCCAGGTGTGAATAGTACTTGGACAATTTATGTCAGCTGGACCAGCTTTTTGTGATCTAGGCTGCACACCTGTGATTGGAAGGATCTTTTAAAAGACTTGGCAGTTTTTTTACTGAATTTGGATGAACATTTTGTAACTATTACTCATAGTTGTAGGGGCAGGAAAGACCCTTTCCTACCCTTTCTTATCTTATTTCCACTTGTTTCTGCTCTTTCTTCTAAATGAAATTACTTATCTGGGAAATTAACTAATATGTCTCTTCATATTCAGAGTCTTCTATAATATGAAGTGGAAATTAGGTTCAGGACAGCTGACTTCCAACTGAGAGCTTTTTTGCTGTGGTATGGTTTCCCCCGTAGAATAATGAGTCTTTAGAAAAATGTTAGGCAGAGACAGCGTACATCACATCTCTGGAATTACTGTGAATGAGAAGAAACAGACCGCTGTATTAACAATAGGCATCCACTTTTATAAAATAATGAAGTATAACCAGTTTGTCACTAATCTTATCATCTGATAAACCAGTTTTTAGGAATCGGAGGGAGTATAAGCTCCCTCATGCAGATCATATTCAAATAAATCTGTTGAACTTTAATATCCCTATTGCTTAATCACCATGTCATCATACTGTTGACAGATAAGGCTTTGAGTGATCATATCGGTTGTAAACAGCAGAATTACTACAGATGGCAACAGGTACTTTGATTTCTTTGGTGCTTTGATACCTCCTTGCTCGAGGGCTGCATTATGGGTTTCATTTTATGCATCTCTTTTATTGTTTTTTTACCTGGAAGAAAATTGAATTATTAACAGGATGAGAAAGGAGGGTCATTAGAGGACGTGAAATGATTAAGGAACATATTTCTCCTAAGTGAGTTGTACTTTGAATTATAAAACAGCTAGTTCAAAAAGACCAGTGACTTCTCTCTTTCATTTAACTCTATTATGATATTTTAATAGTCCTAGGAATACAATGTTCTGGGATAATCTGTACAGTCATTTAACTCCTTTGAACAGATGACAATAAAATTTATATGTTCAATATGTTCCTGAACAGTCCGTCCAGCTTTTGTCTTCCTTCTCCTTTTCAGTCACATGCTAGTATATTTTGGAGCACACAGATATGCTTGATTTACCTATGAAAAACACATGTTAGTTTTCAAAATATGCTTTAACTATCACATAGTTTCACGTGCCTCATAATGTCAAGCAAAAAGATAGAAAGACTCCCTTTCACTGGGCTTCAGGTAAGAGCCAGATGATAGTAGCAGACACATCAGCTTGGTGTTTAAGACCAAACAGGTCTCTAATGGAAGGTGTTACCTTTATGTAACATTTAAACCCTGACTTTCAGAAGTCCTGATCAGGCTGGGCTACCAGAGAAGCCCCAGCAACTTTGGAAGTTCAGATCTCCCTGAGGAGCACAGGATCATTGGTTTAAATTGAGCCCCCAAACAGTGATGTGCCTCAAATCAGTGAACTCTTCAGAATGACACTTTCTAAATTTGGATTATCAATGATGTATGATTAACATTGCAGTTAAACAAGAAATTTTCTACGTAACAATCAGAAGCCGGGGACATGATGGTGGTTAGCGTAAGTGATTGTAGGTAACCATTCATGCAAATGCTATGTTTCTGGAAAGAACTTCAGTATACCATAGAGTCCCTTCCTTTGTCCTGAAAAAAGATCAGGTGTATCTGGGCCATGGCTGACAAAAATTTCTTAACCTGTTCTATAAACTCTTAAACAGATTTAACAACATTTTCATGTCACCTCTTCCAGAGCTTCACTCTACTTATTTTGAGTATTTTCCCAACACCTAGTCTGATTACTATTTGTTGCAAATTCAGCCCAATTTCTTCCAGTCCCATACCCAACAAACAGCCAAAGTCTTTCCTCTTTCTAATACCCTCTTATATATTGGAAGACTACTAGAGAGTAAAATATTTGATGTATTAGAATATGCATTTTGTCTAAATTTGCTGAAAATGTTTTATAATCTTGCAGCTGGAAAGGAAACTAATCTAGATATTACCACTACTTGACCATACAGTCCTGCTTCATAGCCAAATAGGTCACCACCATAGAAGAAAAGGAATGCTTATAACAACTGCTAGCACATTGATATGTATGTGTGTATATGTATACACATATCTATAATATAAATACACACACATATATTTTTTATAAATATACATATATACACTTTTAACATGGAACTTGCAAAAACAGAGCAATGTAAAAGGAACGCTCAATAGAACTGACAAGATCTGTCAGATAAACTATCACCAGTGAATATTTTGTGAGATCTAAAAACTGAACATGTTGGGAAATTCAGAATTAAGCGTGATTCTGTTAAAAACAAACAAAACAAAAAACAGCTGGGAAAGCTCATATTCACATGTGATTTGAAGAAAAGTAGAGTGCACAGCATAGTCGTCAGCATCTTATTTGCTGTTTCACAATGAGTGCATTAAAAAATTCATGCTGTATGTGTGCTACTGGGCCTGTTCTGGGAATATATTTTTAAGCTTCAGAAACTCACCATAGAAAAATAATTTCCTCTTGCAGACAAGTGATGAACTCTTCTGAATGGGTTTCCTGGCATCAAATTGCAGAGAGGGTGCAATTTAAAGCAAGGTAAGTTATTTGACTTAAATTGAATGCAAGTCTACCCAGGGCTTTCCATGCAATAGAAGAAAAACTTCAGAAATCTGAATATATTTTTAAGCTTCAGAAACTCACCATAGAAAAATAATTTCCTCTTGCAGACAAGTGATGAACTCTTCTGAATGGGTTTCCTGGCATCAAATTGCAGAGAGGGTGCAATTTAAAGCAAGGTAAGTTATTTGACTTAAATTGAATGCAAGTCTACCCAGGGCTTTCCATGCAATAGAAGAAAATCTTCAGAAATCTTCCAGCCATCCAATCTAAGCATCTGTTTCCACCTCTTTCTTGGTAGGGGAGTTAGTTTAGGCACAATATTATTAGCTTATTATTATTGTATCAGCTGAAATGATAATTATAACAGAGGAAGTTGTATGAAGAAACGGGCCATAAGCTAATAAATAATTAAGCTCCTAGCACATAATATTTCCCTGTTGATGTTCACAGAAGAAAATACTGATAAGAATAATGCAGGCTCATGGGTCAGGAAATAAGCTGATCACTTCCAAGAGAAGTAGATGCACCGAGAGAAAGGAAAAGAGCAGCTCTTACCTGAGAAGGGAGAGCAAGTGTAGTGAAAGACATGGGAGCTAATCCTGATGTATACCGCAGTCCCTGTAAGCAGCAAGCCTATCCATCAGAGGACTAGCCAGAAATAAAAAGTTAGAAATAAAAAGTTAGATGATCTGCTTTTGGTATTTGAGATGAATGGAAGTGAAAATAGGGTGTGTTCTGGGCTATCTAAATAGGAAGTAGATGGACCAGGTGTATCTACTTTTTCTTTGTTGCACACAATTTCCTCAACTGGCACTGACTGAAGAAAAATTCCTGGTGATAATCTTCTGCACGTACAGCAAGGACACCCCCCTCCAGGCTCACTTTAGAGCCCTAGTCACTAAATTACTTTTGAAAAGAGAGCTAAGGAGGTCCTTTTTAACTTTGAGAAGAGTAAATTTGCTAACCAAAACAGCTTCACAGAGAATATCATTATTCATATATTTAGCAGCAAAACAAATCTTTCTTCCAGAAAAATTTGGGATTTTTTTAAATGAAGAAACAAAATATTTTAAGGCTATTTTTCTTCCTAAGAAGCATTTTCATTGTGCAATCATTATAATTTTTAAATAGTTAAAAAGGTTGCATTCTCTCCAAAGGATAGGAGATATTTAATTTTAGTTTAAATACAATGCTTTTTTTTGTTGTTGTTAAAAAAAGAAGCAGAGTATTTTCCTTTTGGCTTGACTTCAGCTATTTTTATAGAGGTTCATTTTTTTGTTTAGCTTCCTAAGAAGCATTTTCATTGTGCAATCATTATAATTTTTAAATAGTTAAAAAGGTTGCATTCTCTCCAAAGGATAGGAGATATTTAATTTTAGTTTAAATACAATGCTTTTTTTTGTTGTTGTTAAAAAAAGAAGCAGAGTATTTTCCTTTTGGCTTGACTTCAGCTATTTTTATAGAGGTTCATTTTTTTATTTAGCCAGTGAATTGAAAATTCTGTTATTTTATTCCCATATAAGTTTGAGTCAACAAGTTGAAAGTAATTTTTTCAAGGTTACAGGATAGAAGTCCTCTCCTCTACACCACTGATAATCTGAAAATATGAGAAGGATCTCTTGTAGTCTTGTTGGGAGCAATGGCTAAGGAAAGATTGAAAAGTCCAAAATAAAAATAATGAAACTGGACTCATTCTATCCTGTTTCAGTTCAGTAGAAGGAGAAAAGAAGTGAAACCCTGGAAAAAGCAGAAATGCAATGATAATTGTAAAAGGAATTTTCCCGCACTTTTTTCTCAAGATACAGATTGAATTGCATCTGACCATCTGTGTGGGTTGACTGAGAGTTTCAAGGATGATGAAGCCTGAAGGAATCAGAGAATTCAAAACAAGATTGTTTCTAGCCACATCATTTCATCACATCCCAATCAAATAGTACCAACAATCAGTTATATTTGAATTTATTTAGATATTAGCTGCCCAATAAATGATTAGGTTACATTACCTGCAATAATGTATATATTGTGAGAATTTAATTTAGAATATATTTGAAAAGACTGACGACTCTTGGCAAGACTAGATAATATTGTTTCACCTCAAAATCATTGATAAATCTACTTGTTTGTTGACTTTGATAGTAAAGGTATGGCTCCAAATGTTATCGTAACTAACAAGATAACTATAGGATTTTGCCACAGATTCAATTTCATGTTCTTCACACATATCTGGCAACCCCATCACCTGCCCTGAGATCGCAGGCTGTAGCTGCCTGAGAACTTGGCCTATGAGGTATAAACATGAACTGAACAGGAATGGGTTTGGGAGGGTCTTTTTATCTCCTTTTCCAAAATATATGGTTGTCACCTACAGGCCAAAATCATCCAATTTTATCAAACAGGCATAAAAAACCAGCTACTCTTTTGTCCTGTATAGCTGCTTACACCAGGACTAAACAAATGTGAAGTGGGGGTAAACTACTAGTTTTCAGATCCATTCATTTTTATGCCTACTTTACACTCACTTTGTGTATTTGTGTGGCTGTGTGCAAATCAGCAGTGAAACAGGACATGCCTGGTTATGTCCCAGCCCTGCAAACACACGGGCTTTTCTGCGACTTCAGAAAGAAGACTTGACTGATCTGAAGTCAAATATATCTGTCACTGACTGCCCGCTTGGTGCCTTAGATAGCTAAGAGTAACTGAAACTGTTTAACACCAATTTTCACCAATGGTAAATGTCCTTATGATTAGGTGAGCACTCTACTATAAATGGGCTTATTTCAAATACCTTTCAGGAATTTATTTGATCATCTTTTTCCATTGCTTTCATAATTTCATTGCAAGCATTACTTTTGAGACTGGATAAAAAATAATTAGAAGGTGTTTATTCAAAGATATTGGTAAATAGACTTAGGGACGGTACTAAATAGAAACAAACCCTTTTTTTTCAAAAGATCTGATGCTTATAAAACTGCTACTTTTCAGTTTTGAAAAGTTTTTAAAGAATACTTTAACTCAGCTAACAGCCTAGCCAACAGCAATCTCTGTAGAATACTAATTTGTTTTGTTTAAATGGCTTATAAACACCTGATTCAAATTTAAGAAACTAATTAGTGAGCTAGAGATTCTACATGAAATGGGCAATTTTTTGATATCCAAAACTGTACTGAATCTAAATGCCAACATTTTTTCTAATTATGAAAAACACAAAGGTATGTCACAGGGTTAGAAAGCTTATTGTGTCTTAAACTGAGATAAAATGACAGGCAGTGTATCATTCAGCCACATATTTGCTTATTTAATAACACCAGAAAAACTCGTGATTAGTTCTATTTTCTGGAACTGAAGAGTTTAGGGATTAAGAAGGAAAAAAGTTCTCACTTGGCTTTAATGGAAATGGTCTTGTAAAGATAATCCTGGACCAACGCCATCACTCTCCCTTGAGTTTGGAGTGAGGGAGTGTAATTGAAGTCAGGAGCCTTCTTTTCACCAGGCTGCTGGTACCCTACAGGGCAGGATTTGACCCTGGGGACTCACCATGGCACTCATCCAAACCCAGGCCTGAGTGCTAACGTAAACCAATAACATCATAACTTCAGCCAGTCTCCTGCAGCCACCCTGCAAACATGCTGCTCCTCCTCCAGCTGGCTGGCAAGGGCCAGCAAAACCCTCCACTAGAGTCACTGCTCCTGCTCCTGCTATGCAGTGCTTGGACCTTGTCGTGGTTTAACTCCAGCCGGCAACTAAGCACCACACAGCCGCTTGCTCACTCCCCGCCCGGTGGGATGGGGAAGAGAATCAGAAAGGTAAAAGTGAGAAAACTCGTGGGTTGAGATAAAGACAGTTTAATAGGTAAAGCAAGAGCCACGCATGCAAGCAAAGCAAAACAAGGAATTCATTCACT
>NW_008796213.1:2185675-2206791 GCF_000699145.1 Aptenodytes forsteri | reverse complement strand
AACCATACCCTCATACTAGCTGCTATGAAGAAAATTAACTCTATCGCAGCCAAAACCAGCACAGACCTGCTCCTTCATTTGGTTGCAAGCTCTTACCTATGTGGGGTTTTGCCTTCTCAAGGAACACTTTTCAGTTTGTCCTTCAGACTTTCCTTTGACACACTGATGTGTCACCCATGCTTACATTTTTGTCATCAAATTGAGTAGTTCATTGAGAATGACTTTCCTCCGTCTCAGAGAGTTAACTCCTTTCATGATCTTCTGACACAATGACTTATGACCAATACTTGTTAAAAAAAGTTGTGCGGGAAGAAGTCTTGAAGGTATTCTTTTTTCTGTTAGGCCTGGCTAAAACAGCTACAGAAAAAAGAAAAAAGAAAAAAGAAAAAAAGAAAACAAGAAAACATCCAGAGACAAACTGGGATGGTCTTTTATGATCCACAGCTTTTGCCCTTTACAACTTCAGATTTCCTGTGCTGAACAAATTCTTGTATGGAATCTATACTGATTCACTAAACTCTGAATTTCTACTCATCAGTGGTTTCACAGAAATACAGTTTCATTGACGTTGGATCATCTGATGCTACTGACTCATTTTGTGGTGTAATTGAGAAAACTCCTTGTTAATACAGGACAGAAGTAATTTTTATATAGCACTTCAGCCCTATTCCACTGAGGACTTGTTTCAGAGCCCATTAGTGCCTATGGAAGCTTTTTCATTGATTTTGAAAACTAAGATAACTCAAGGATGCTAACTCCAACTTTGACAGCTTTTGAGGTTTCAGGAAAAATAGTTTCTTGATGAGGCAAAACCAAAGTTCTCAGACAAAATGAAACTACATCAAAAAGCCTATTTTCAGATTTGAAAGGTTAACTTTAAGCTTTCCTGTTCTTTCTTTCTCTCAACAAAAATGACCAGAGATCCCAGAGCCTCAGTCACTGCCCTTCTTAAACTTCATCAGAACTGACAAACCTCCACAAGTTACTTCAGCTTTGGCAAACAACATAATACTATGTAATTATTAAAGTATTCTGACTAGTTCAGCTTGATACTTTCTGCAGTGCGGCACTTCAGAGTACATACACATCATTCTCATGGGACTATCGTTAGCTCAATGCCCCTATCAGTCTCCCTAGGTGGGAGACACTATAAAACTATGAATGAGGAAGCAGAAAAACGTACAGAGAAGTGAAATGAAAGTCTCTCCCCTTGCAAAGGCTCTCACACTACCAAAATGCAAGTTTAAGGAAGAGAGGAAAACTTTAACTTTGTGTCCCTTCCATCTTTTCTCATTTAATATAAATAAATATAAATAAAGTAAACATTCTCAGGAAGTTTTAGCCCATAGCTTCCAGAAGTTGTCTGACCCACCTCCTCTCCTGTGACTTAGAAAGGACTTTTTTTTCAGTCGGGATCAAAACAACCAGATGCCCTGGAAAGTTATTTTTTTCATCTTCATTATAGTCTAGTTAGACCAAAAAGCAGAACTGAGGATGCCAATACTTGGTAGCTGAAAGGCAGGTTTTGTTTATCACAGCTTGTGGCCATTGTCCACTGAGGATTAAAAAGCTTAAGAATCAGCTTTCAGAAACAAAAGAGAGTTGAGATTTTCCTGGTGATTCTTGTGCCTTTGAGAGAAAAACAGGCTTAATGATTTTGTACAATTCATTTCTATCATGGGGCAAATGAGAAAGAAGATTGCAAAGACTTTGCAGACTCCAGTGGGTAGACTAGGGAGAATCTATCCTGAGTTATGATTTATACTGTAGGAGTCCTGTAAGCCTGACACTAGATCTATTTGGAAACATACCTGATACATTACCTCAACAAAGCTTGTTGAGAGAAACCCAGCCCTGACTCTGCCTCCAGACACCAAGGTGTTAGATCAAGGGAGAAAAAAATTCAGAGATTGCTTTCATAAAATATTTTTTATAATTTTAATAAAAATAACAACACCCAACTCAGCACCAGGCAGTACTTGTCTCTAAGATAGACATACCAATAAGAGGAGGAGATGGCATTGGAGAATTGCCCGGAACACATATATATGTACGGAGGGGAATAAAGCCAATTTGTTTTCTTTCCTGTCAGTTTTATAGATGTGTGTCTCAAAAAAGCATTGTATGAGATAGAAAGTTTTGTCAGGGAACTGACAAAGAAGTACTCTAGAAACCCTTTCAGTGTGTTGATAAGGGCATTGCTGCGAAGCATTCCTTCACGGTACAGAAATGTCCATTGCAACAGTTCACACAATATTCCCAAGTTAATACTGAGCAGTTTGAACGCTAAGCCCTGACTCTGCCTCCAGACACCAAGGTGTTAGATCAAGGGAGAAAAAAATTCAGAGATTGCTTTCATAAAATATTTTTTATAATTTTAATAAAAATAACAACACCCAACTCAGCACCAGGCAGTACTTGTCTCTAAGATAGACATACCAATAAGAGGAGGAGATGGCATTGGAGAATTGCCCGGAACACATATATATGTACGGAGGGGAATAAAGCCAATTTGTTTTCTTTCCTGTCAGTTTTATAGATGTGTGTCTCAAAAAAGAGCATTGTATGATAGAAAGTTTTGTCAGGGAACTGACAAAGAAGTACTCTAGAAACCCTTTCAGTGTGTTGATAAGGGCATTGCTGCGAAGCATTCCTTCACGGTACAGAAATGTCCATTGCAACAGTTCACACAATATTCCCAAGTTAATACTGAGCAGTTTGAACGCTAGCAGTGAGTAAGCATCTTCTCTGTTTACATTCACCTGTCATTCCACAAGGATCACATGCTTGCTTCTGAGCTATATATAAGCTTAATTCACTACTTCTTGTTTCAGGATGGGATAAGTGGCTGTTAGGCACAAAACACAACAGTGCCTTATAAGAAATGAAATTAAGAAGAATTATATAATCAGCTGAAATTGCCACTTCTGTTTCAGAACTTATTCTGCTTCTAGACAGGGTATGAAAGAGAGTGCCAGTCAGTCTGTGTAGGAATTTTAAATATGAAAGTGCTATTTCAAGTTTTATTTTGAAGCTTTAACTCTGCTTTAGCTCTCTTAAGGACAAATTTCCATCAGGTACATGAGCCCGTAAATCCTCTGATGGTGAATCAAATCAGAATGCAGGTTTATCTGTTTGTTTTTCTTTATATAATCCTCCACAAATCATACTGTAAAATTAAAGTACACATCTTACTGCAATCAGTTCAAATAAGCATGATCACTTTATTCCATTGTTCATACACAGCAACCCACCTCATACAACCTCGAGGACATGCCAGGCTATGGGGCACAATGTAACTGTGCTTCAGTGTGTAAACAATACAGGAGAATCTGTTTGTTGGTGAAATCATGTTATTATTGTTATAACAACACTGACATAACAGTAATATGAACGAAAAAAGCCAAAGCATCTATTTAGAGTTCCTCTTTGTACTGGCAGTGACAGCACTTTTGCAAGGTTCTTCCTTAAGACTGGAGCAAACGGGGACATACAGTTTCTTCATTACCTTCTCAGTGGAACTTAACGTCTAATTTTGATCTGAGAGCCACCACCAAGTGCTCAACATTGATCCATGCACAGTTTTGTGCTTGCTCTCTACGGGAAGTCTGCAGACATAATGAATGTGTTCTGCCCATGGACCAAGGGTGTCTGTGTTCAGCATAACTCCCATCTCTGCTGTCCTGGCCAAAGAAATACCAAGGGAATGAATACTAGGAAGCATGTGGTATCCTGCCAGTGGTATCCCTCTTCAGCACAAAATTGGTGTGTTCATTTCCAAATAATCCTAAGAATACGCCTTTGGGAAAACCAGCTCCTGAGGATCAGTGCAGAATGACATGCCTGCAAGTCTGGTCTTGGCTTTGTTTTATTAATCCCCTTATACCTCTATGATATTTAAATAAATAATATTCTATATAACTTATACCAAAAAGGCCTTGTCTTCTCCGGAGCTCTGCTCAGCCCCCACAAGTTGTGCTTGACCCTGTCAAAGTTCACTCATGATAGAAGACTTCATCCTTCTCCACTATGAGACAGTTTTGTATTGACAATATTACAGGTCCTGTCTGGAGAGAGCAGATCCTTCTACTGGAACACACAAATTCATTTACAGTTTGCTGCAGGTTAGTGAATAGCTGAACTACTGCTATTTTCTGCTGAACTACCAAAATTTATTACAAGACACGTAAAGCTGAGCTGATCTATTACAGCTGGCTTGAATCGGGTGAAGTTAAAACTTACTGCTAAATTAACGTTGATGTGTTTAAACATCTAAAGCTCAATGCCCAAACATAATTTTTTAAATGTCTGCAGTTTTCTTAATATGTTGTGTATTGCCTGTCTTACTTTCGACCCTTATTTTCTGGCCTATTTGAATACATACCAACTTCAACTTGTGACCATCCTTTTTTAACTTTGCTCATGCCTAAATTGTTTTATTTTTCTTTCTGTTTGAACACAACATATATCATAGGTATTTCCTCAACAGTCACAATGGGCACACTATTCTGTGTGACTTCATAATGATAGGATTATTAGTAAGAAAAATCAGTCGGCAGGGGTTTAGACAAATATTTTACATGAGCGATATGGCTTTCTCACACTGATCTTTTAAAGTTGGCTCTGTAGTGATCACAGTAGCAAGCGCAAGAAAAGCAATATAGAGCCAAACACATATTTGCTCTTTAAGCTTTAATAGCATCTTAGCTGCTGTGTGATCTTTATTCCACCCAGGGATATAAAGTGCAGCTTGTATACAAAAAGCTGCCACCAGTGCCTGAAATGTATGAGCTTTGCAATGACACACAGTGAGCAGTTCTACTTTTGTACTCAAGTGTTTGGTCTATGTATGAGCTATTAGGTGAATATATGTTAGTCACTGTCTCATGGCTTGTATCGCAAGGATATAAGACACTGCACTGTACCCAGCCAGCACTGTATGATTCCTGGGGTAGGCTCCATTGGCTTTTCTAGACAGTAGCACTAAACGTACCTCAATAACCTTGCCTGCTGTCAGGATTTTTCCCTAATGGCAAACAGTAACAACTAGTTGCAACTTGAATCGTTGATCTGTTAGGCCATCACATTTTGAAATTTTCAAATGTCCCTTTTCTAGCACCTGCCTCAATTCTGCACACAAGGGCTCTTCACCAATGTATTGGAAGAAATCAGCTTGGGTACAAATTAGGAGAAGGAAGGCTTCTGACTGGCTTGATCAGGCCATAGAGATGCTTCCCAAAGCCCCATATACATCCCAGCAACCTCCCTCTGCTCTACCTGACTGAAGATGACAGCTTCCCAAATACTGGATCTCATCAGTGTCCCTCCAAACTCTGGTGGTAGCGCTGGTTTCTTCTTCTCATCCTCTCAGTGTCCCCTGAGCTGGGTCCCTTTCTGCAGCCCTGAAGACAGTAAGTCATCTGGCACTCCCAGCCCAAATACCATGATCTCAGAGGGAAGACAGACCACACAGTCCACTTACAAAAGCTTCTCTCAGTGTATAATTTCTGCAATGCTGTCTGTCATCTTGATGAAATGCAGAGGATCAGGAAGAAGGAGTAAATATGTTTGATGCCCTCTGATTATGCTGACAGATTCTCAATGACATATCAAAAGTTGGATGTGTCCTTCACCCTACCAGATTAGGATCTAAGGGTAAGACATGAGGGTTTTACTGGTCCCAAGTTGTAGTCTATGGAACAGAAAATTGCTTGAAAACCATGAAATCTGTTAAATGGTGTTACTCACTAAATATATTTCACTCGGGGTCACAGCTGAAGTGAATCAACCAGATTCACAATGATGAATCATAAGAGTTTATTGCAAGTTAATGTCACAGAAATCCAGATCCTACTCAAGTGCAACAAAAAAAAAAACACATCCATACTAAGACTTGTGATAAAGAACACTAGGTAGTCAGTGCTAGCAAAATTTGTAAACTAAAGACAGTGATATATCTAAATTCAAGGTACAAACTATTTATTAGAAAGCAGCAGTATTTGCTTTTGCCTGTAAATATCCTAAAATTATGCCACAAGAACTTCCCCTTGCCTTCAGATTAGCCTAAATACTAGGGATAAACAGTGGTCTCAATGAGTATTTATGGTTTCCTTTAACATTTTCATATGAAGTCCACATCTGATATTTAATTAACCTATTCCCATTCACAAGCAGCAGCTGTTTAACCTCATGAGGTCAGCAGGAAGTCCCTTTTAACATCACAATACCTCATTTATGTAAATTAGATGCATTAGGGGAAGCCCAGGAAGCCTGCATTATTCACGTGTACTGAAGTGTTATGTCTGAGCATTGAGAATGTTTTATTGCATCAAGATTATAGTCTATGAAAAAAAAAAAGATCCTTCTTAATACTTAGAGGGAAGACCTTAGGCATGGAGAGAAAGGTTGGCTGGCAAGTGTCGAACTGCTTAGGATTACCCCCAGTTAAATCCTAAGCAGTTCTGGGCCTACCACTTTTTTCCTGTGCTTTCACTTAATAGCTGCAGGCCTGATTTAAAGTTTTTCAAATTTTCAAGACCATTTTTTGCCCAAAAAGAATTTGGCAGTCCAGCCATAAATCCTCTCATTCACCTGTTGTGTGACTTTGGTACCCCCAAAACCAAAAAGCGACTTTTAAGCAATAATTATCCTATCCCTATTCTGGTCTTGTACCTAGACCCCCACCTGCTAATAATTCTTGCACAGCCATAGCAACAGCTCTGAGTTTCTCAGCAGCCATAATAACATAGGGCCCCACACTTTGTCTCTCAGTGTATAACCAGCATTTGTATAGACTTACTACAGTAACTACAATTCCAGTCCAGCATTTGATATGATGTATCTGCTTTGATGTGTTGATTTTTTTTTCTTTATATGTGGTGGATCATTACAATCATAAACATTTGAATGACCTTTTCACCACACACTCTACCATTCCTCTTTGAAGAATAAGTTCTAATGATGTTCTTTTAAGAGGAGTCACCTAAGTGATATTAAACCTTTGAAGAAGCCTTCCCCCCTTTCAAAGCACTGACTGATAACATCCCAATGTGACCTTCTTACCTTCCTTTGAGATGCCAGAGGTACCTGAAAAGGCAGTTGGGAAAGTGCATATGCAGAACGGGGAGGGAAAAAAAAGAAAAAGTAGGATTCCATGTCTTACTAGCCCATGTAGATACATTTTAGGCAGCAAAGTGAAGAAGTTTTCTGGAACAGCTGCAACACATTCCCTGGAGCAGGAAATCTACTGTCATTAGAATTAATCTCATAATGTACGATACCAGGAATAAAGTAAGACAAAGAGATGAATAAGTACCATGCAGCAATATTGGGAGCCTTATAGGCAATCTTGCCAATGAGATACATATCCTGTAAATAATGTATTGATTTTTCTTAATAGAAGGCCACTGGAAAAAAATCAAGCAGGAAAGCAACAGCTGGATCTGGATAAATTGCTTCCAAATGAACACAGTGGGAAGGGGAAGAAGCGGGGGGTGGATCCATGGCAACAGCTTCTTTCTGTGCTGCATGTCCCAAAATTAGAAAACCATTTTGCCAGTGCTGGGAACAGGTGAATCAAAAGCTATGAAAAAAAATATTTATAAAGCATTTTCATCTCTGGAAAAGAGGATGATTGAAAAGTCTGTTTTTCTGTAAAAAATACTTGTCTCTATCCCCAAGGTGAGGTAGTTGATCCCTGAGCTAAGGGAACACATGACTGTGTCCAGATCTTAGAGAGGGTCTGTTAGAAATTTAGACCTATCAAGATCACCATGTGTAGACAACCACAGAGCTAAACATGTGAGTAGACAGCTTATTGCATAAAGATTGATTTTCTCTGAAAAGCCTTGGTTCTAAATAAATAATACTTGGCTTTAAGAAGGCTGTCTGGTCAGTTTATTAACAACATGTTACTGCTTCTGGAAAGAACAGAAGTGCAAAATAGCACTTAGACCTGCTGAGACAATCTCAGCGCTGAGCCATTGCAGCCCAGGGCTGTATATCAGAGTGGGAGAGACACTGTGTTCCCCTCTGAGGAAAAACAACAGACAGTGCACCAAGACCTTAGAAAGGAGATCAACAAGTACCAGAGGTGCAGTTAGATTATTAATAATAATAGCAATTGCTTGCATCCCAATGTTTGGCTTAAAAAACGATAGTGACTTTTGCCTATTGTGATAATATAATAGTCTCTTAATAGGTACCAAATGAGCTAATATTAACAAAGGAAATACAGGGTAACAATAAATTGTTTAGTAGGAGTAATAAGAGCAAAATCAAGGAAAGGCCTGCTCTGTTATTCAGCCAGATGGACAAACATAACTGATGATGCTGGGAAGGTTGAAGCATTTAGTGCCATTTGATGGAGTCTTCACTCAGAGTTAGTGGCCCAACGTCAGCAAGAAATGTACAAAAGTTTTGGATGGAAGAGGAAAAGATCAGGGTATGAAATATTCAGAGAAATTAGATATTTATACATAAGTGAACCTGATAAAGCTCGCCTTAGAGTACATAAGGAGCTAGTTGAAGCAGCTGCCTCTGAGAACCTGAAGGAATGGTGAATTCCCAGAAAACTAAGAAAGATGTACTAGTCTTCAAAAGTGGAAGAAAAATGACACTGGAAATTTCAGGTAACTCCCTACCCAGGAAAATGTTGGAACAAATAACCCAGCTACCTAATTTGAAGCAGCTAGGAGATAAGCAATAGCCAACAGGCAGGTGGCAAGGGCAAATCCTCTCTACTTTTAGTTTTGTATGTAGGAGGAAAGGCTGTAAATGATTGGTATCTTCACTATAGTCTTTTGATGCTGTTTCACACAACATTATTCATAAGCACATTAGAGAAACATGGTCTCAATGAAATTGCTAATAAATGGTGCTCAGCTGGTCTGCAACCTGAGGAACAAGTCACCAGTGGTTGGCAGACTGATGAATATATCAAACAACATTCACTAGGGTTCTCTCCTGGGTTAGGTAAGGAAGAGGTAATGTCCCTGTTAAAATGTGTAAGCAGGACAAAGTGGAGAGAGGAAGTCAATATCCACTTTCAGAAGATACAATTAAAATGAAAATTTATCTCCTGACAACAAGAAGAAACAAGCATGATGCTCTTCAATGGGGACAAGAGCAAAGAACTTCAGTTTGGTGGGAATAATCAGCCACCTCAACTGAGGACTGGAAATCACTGGCTGATAGAAGAAGGTAGCTTATTGTCTCTAGTAGATCACAAGTTGAGCATGACTTACCCAAGCTGCTGAGAAATAATGGAAGTCTGTATGATGAACTGGAAGCATGAATGTAGACAGGCAGAAGCAATCACACTGTTCTTTCTACTCATGCTCAGCTAGAGAAATATGCCCGGTCTGGGGCACTGCACATCTGGAGAGGTGTTGATTGAGCTGAGCGGGAAGAGGCCAGAGAAGAGCAGAGAGGAGAATCAAGAAGCACTTAAAGACATCTGAAAGAAGTGTGATTCTTTATTTTAAACATGGGATAGTTCTGTGGCAATATGCTAAAGGATGCCAGGTTGATGAAGGTACTGAATATCCTCTAAATACAGGACAAGTAGGGAAAAGTCGGGAAGATTAGGCTACATTTTAAGGAACACTTTCTAATGATGAAGCACTAAGCTGTCTTAGGCAGCGATGGAGTCGGCAGCAGTGAAGATTTTTAAGGATATGTCAGGGGAACAAAAGTGTGTTAAGAGTGGGCTACTTAATCCTGCCCTGGAAAAAGGGGAAGTAACCCAAATGTGAACTCCAGTTTGATCTTCTGTGAGCCCATGATTTGAAAACCATAGCAGTTTTGTACTGACAAAGCCACCACTTTCTTCCCAAGCCAGAGGCAAGTGAATGATGGGATCTGTTTAGACATTTCCTGCACACAGAAATGTTGCCAGAGGAATCATTGAGAAACTGCGGACTAGAGCAGGGAGCTCATCAAACTAGAAATGGGTTTTTGGAGAAACATAAATAGAACAAGGAGAAACGATTCAAGGCCAGCGTTGCACAAACCCTTAAGACTTAAAGCTTAGCCCCGAAATGTCCTGCAGGGAAACACTGATCATACATCTATCTGTATCTTTGCTTTTCTCTCTAACTCAAGAGGAGCACAAGAGAAATACATCATGCTGTACCAAACATCTCCTGGTATAGGCACATTGAAGATACTGTGACAATAAGACAGTAGGTCAGCCTGGCCAGGCAACAGCTGCTGTTGGGACCAAGGGCAGCTCTCGAGGACAGGGAGCTGAAGGCAAGATGCATCCTACAGAGAGCAGAGTCCTGGCACCATGGAGAAACAGGCTAATAGCCTGGAGGGTCTAAGAGCTGGAAAGATGTGACATAGACTCCTTTGCCTATGTGTCTGAAAGTGACATGCTTTGAATCTGGACCTCTTTCAAAGGTAACACGAACAGTGATTCTTGTTCCTCTTTGATTAGCAAAAACCAAAATTACAGGTTTTGACTTGCTGCTTTAAATAAGCGATAAAAGTATAAGGAAGTGGGTAATGATGCTGCTGTGAGAAAATCTAACCAACTGCTGGGTGACATATGGTTCTGAAAAAAAAAAGAGAATGGACAAAAATTTAAAAAATATTCAAAAAGTGAATTTTAACTTATATCCAGAATGTAAATATTCTGGACCATTTCATATTTTTCTAAAGTGTAACGACTGCACATCTGAGTTAAACAGGAAAGAAACGGTTTTGTTTGTTTGTTTTATTTTGGAGTGGGCTTTGTTTTTTTCTTTCTGGAAATTTTTGGGATAGATGTTGTAGATCCTACTTCAGCATCTTATTACTCCATTAACAGAGCTAGACCAGGAATGCAGTGATATATCAGGTTCAGTGTGTAACAATTTTCTTTTCAAGTACTTTATGAATAGTAGCTAGCTGGTTTCTTGGAAGTCATAAAAGATTTGATGGGCATGTAGTTACCCCCCTCACTGAAAGATGAGTTCTAGAGCAGGGTGGTAACATACGATACCCCTGTTCTTAGAAAGTAATGGAAAACAGGATAAGAACAAAAAACTCCATGTCATAGTCCTCTGTTTGGATGACTAGATTATATATTTGCACTGAGTCATAAAAGATAGCAGGAAGGAAGTAAATACTCAAGATCAACACTTCATGCAGATAAGCACAGATCTACCTCTAGTGGTTCAAAGGATAAGACTTGGCTCAGATTTCAAAAGAAGCTCTCTCTCATCAGAACAGCTGGTCAGAACATGAGATCTGGAGGCTTCTTTTGTAGGAGGCTGATGGTCCACCTGCTGGGGTGTATAATCTTCGGTTGAGTCACAAAACCATATAAAACAGTAAACTAGTAGCTCCAGGGCAGTCTGTGAGAATTGTTTTGGATTAGTTGGTCAACTGCATGTACAAAATTTGTCTCTGGTAGGGTAGGGGGATGCTGTTTTTCCACAAAGAGATACTTTGCAAAAATAATTTGCTAAGTTGAAAAATGGAAATTTTCATGCCGGGAAGAAAAGTTAGCTAACCTTTAAATCCACCCTGTTCTGCAGCTTTTACTCAGGCAGTTATGGCCACCTTTTCAAAATATCTTAAGACCTGACATGCTGAGCTTTGGAGAAGTTGGCCTCCGATTTTGGCACCCAAAAAGACATGTCAGTACTTCTGATGGTGAGTCTGAGTGCTGAAATGTTAGTACTAGAGCTCTCGGAGATGGTGCCAAATAAGAGCATGATTGATTGCTGATACTTTTTACTCTGCAAAAAGCAGAAATCTTGAGGTCTGGTAATTGTAACTTCACTGTAGATTTGGTTGCACGTTATTTTATATTCTTCTATAGCTCCATGCAACCAACTATAATATTTGCACACAAATCTTGCCTGCACAGAATAAATCCAGAAGGAAATCCAGAATAAATAGAGGTGCAGAGATTGTGCAGTTCCAGTACTCCAGCCAGCTCCTGCAGCCCCACTCATAAACACTACTCTCCGTCTCGGCTTCTGTGTAAACATGTCTTGTTACTATGGCAACGTCTACATCAAGTGTTCCTTTCATTAAATGGTATTTTTGAGCTATGGAACACATTCTGAGCTGGGAACAAACATGCTGCATTAGCTGCATTCTTCATAATTTGAGAAAGGGTTGTCCTCAAAAAAATAAAATCATGAGGGCTTGGAGGCTGGATTTTTATTTTAAATCTCTTAGCATTAAAGCTGTCCATAAAATTTCTACTGAAACAGTTTCTTAAGGAAATGTCAAACCATTGACCCAACATATCTTCATTCAAGGGAATGTTTGCTATACACAAGGCAGGCTTCAAGAGATCATACATGGGTTGCTCATTGGATGCTATAGAACTTGTCGAGGCAGCATCCTGAAAGTCTTGGGAGTCCAAGGAGCATTAAGAAGCTTGGTTGGAGCCATAGTTCTCACTATTCCCAGTCCCTGTTTCTGCAAAACTGGGACTCCAGGCCTGTGCATGTGTTCTCAGGGCCTGTGACTCTCAGATGGTATGAGTCAGGTCTTGCATGGGAAATGCTAATTCAAGGGAAAACTGAAAATGACACTGTTCACTGAACATGTCTTGTTTTGGTTGTGTTTCTAATTCACATTTCATGGTTCATTTAGAGTGAGTTTTGGGGCGTGTTTTGTTTTGGTTTGCTTTTTTTGGTCAAATTTAAAAGCAAATTTCAAAAATAAACAAAAATAATTGTCTATTAATGTAAAATACAATATTCAAAATATCATCTATTGTGTAGCTATCTTGCTGTTGTATATACCACAGTAACTTGGGTGCTGATTCTCAGACTCATAAATGTCATAATCTGGAATCTGGAAAAAACACGTTAATCTTCAGTATATTTTAGGCCGTTAAATTTAATGCAGTTCCATGTCATAAGGAATAATCTGGAAAAAACACGTTAATCTTCAGTATATTTTAGGCCATTAAATTTAACTGCCAATGCAGTTCCTATGCTGAGATTGTGTCAAATGAAATTATGCCTTCCACATGAGACATCATATCTTGGCCTCCAGAAGCACAAAAATGAATCATCTATCATTTTTCTGGATAGTCTAGTTCATCAATTAGTCACTTTTTTTGGTTAAAAATATGTATTTAGTTTATAACTTGAACTTGTCTGACTTCAGGTTCTTGCAACTTGTCCTGACTCTGCTTTTCTACAGAAAGCCCTTTAATTCCCAATGTTTTTTTCCCGGCATGAAGATACATATACACTATAAGCAAGTAACCTTGTGGTATTTATTTAATAAACTTAATAGATTGAGTTGTTTTTCATCTCCATTGCAATTTTCTAGCTAAAGTATCACTTTTATGGTTCATTTCTCTACTCTGCAATATTAAAACTATGGACAAGGGAACCGAGATGTTGTGGGAAGCTGCTGGAGGATTGTTTTGTGCAAGAGTAAATAGGGAAAAGAGAGAGTAAAGATTGTTTCTGTATCCATCCTACCTAACAAGAGGTACCTGCAATGATCTGCTTTCACAGCTATGCTACTTCTTCTGTCTGAATGGAGGCTATGCCTCTGCTTAGCGTCACAAAGTAAGTATGTACAACTCAAGGTCATCTGGGAAATGGGGAGCACTGCAGAGAAGGCTCCAGTACAGATTTGTCTTATTTGTGCTCAAAGTCTGCTTTAAATAACTTTTTGGCCCTACCCACTGCATCTGCCCACTAAGGATTTCAACAGCCTTCACAAGCAAGAGTGTAGTGTGCAACTGTCTGCTCCCCCTTAGCGCTCACTCCTCCAAGGGACTCTGTGTCATCCACACACTGCAGCAGCTTTGATGTCATATTTATTTCCTAGTCATCAATATAAACCACACTAGGCCTAATGCAGCATTATGCTGACTAGCATTAATTGCATTACTATGATTTCATTCCTTAAAAATTCAACCTTATATCAGATTAGTCCTGATTTAACCTGTGACAGATGTCAAGCTTACAGCTTATTTATCAAATAAGGTTAAAAAACTTGCCATTTTTAGCCAGTGCCATGATGTTCCTCCAGTCCTCTGAAGTGTATCTGTAGTTCTAAGATTTTTTAGATGAAATTTAACAAATCAGAGATCTCCCAGACAATTCCTATGGAATGCCATATGTTTTTTTATTTCTAGTTGATAGTATATGTCTAAGTTACTAAAGACTGATAAAACATTTCTTCTTGTTTATGTGGTAAAAGCAGTGCTGGACAGAAATTTGTAGCTAAGAAATTGTTACCTTGGACATGATAATTTACTGAAATAATGCCATGCTGAGAGTATTTACTTGAAATATCAGACACCTTAGCTGAGCTTTTTACTTTCCCTCATTTCCTCCTTATCAGTTTCTCTCCTTATTTTTCGTGGCTCTGGAAAATTAGTTAATTTGACGGAAGTGTCTATTCTGGAGAGGAACTGTCTTCTGCTCTTCCCGTCTGAGATTGATCAAGGATCTCCCTCACTCCAACTACCATGTCCTGTACCCTTTCCTTCCATTTTACCTTCATCTTTCTTGGGGAAAATCAGTGAAACTAATGTGCCATGGTAACACACTGTTCACCCTGTCTGTCTGTTGGATTTTTGTACGTACCTGCTGTCTCTTGTCTGTTTCAGACGTAAGCTCTTAGGGAAATGAAATAATTACCATTTCATTTTGCCAAAATGCCTTGCACAATGATAGATTGCTACTTATCTGAGACACATCCTATTCCTTTTCATTTGCTCAGAATATGAAAATATACAGAATTTTGTTTGCTTTGGTAGGTTTTTAAGAAACAAACATAATGGTAACAAACATAATGATGATGATGTTGACAACAATAATAATAACTATAACAATATCAGACTTTAAATGGAGATTTTTTCACATCCAACTCAAATGAATCTTCCTGTTAAATTTTAGTAATGCCGATTTTACTGCAACGCAAAGAGAATTTATAATCCTCTAAACATGCCTTGGACTCCTCTCATCGATTTTTCATTTTTTTCATTCATTGTTGCATCACTCCAGTTCTGAGTTCAGTTGCTCACATCTGTCTCCTTATCCATATTAGGACACTCCTCTCTGCTTCAGCTAGTTGTTAGCTTCCACCTGACAAAATTATTTTTCTTTCCCCACTTTCTTCCAGATCCTCTCCCTGCTTTTCCTTAAAACTAGTTTCTGCAACTTCACATATGTTCTGTGGGTCATCTCCACTGTTTTCTGCCTCTTGTTTCTTCATTTTGGACTCAGCTTTCCCTCAGCTCCTTTACAAAACCCTTGAAGTTTTGACTATGTCTGTTGCTCCAAATGCTGCCATAGGTCCCAATGTGTGTCAACATGTATGGAAGGTTTTCAAATAGCTTCTCATTTCTGTCAAGTCTTCCATTTTCTCTAACATGCATTTTCAGGCCAAGAAAACAAAATACCTCTTTTATGGTTTTCTTCTTTTTGTCACCACATGTTGCCCAATAATATTTTCCTCTGGTCCTAAGAGAAAAATTTGTCTGGAGTTCATTTACTAAGCCTTTTTTAATATTTTAATACTTAAAACAAAGTAGAATATATCTTGGGTTTCTTTTTTCTTTGAGTTGCAGTTCCCACAATACACTCTCTCACTGCTTTATTGCCCGTTCTTTACTTTTCAGTTTCTGCAGCTTTTACTTCAAGATGAGGTGTTCTGAGAGATTTCATTTTCCCAGGTACTACAAGACACATACATTTACAAAACTAAAACACATATCTTCTGCAGTGGTGTCAGCAAAGTTAAGTCTTCAAATGCCAGACAACTGACCTACTATCTGGAAGAAGATTTCGTACTCACCATCAATCACAGCAGTAGTGTTCTCTTTTCTGTATTCACTATTTATATTCTTGGCTGAGGATTCATGACAGCTGACTTCTCTATCAACTGCAAGACACGCAAACACTTGGACGCTATAACATCTAGCACCATCCTGTCTTACAGTTACGTCAGTAGGTAACAGAGCAGGATCTATGGATGTTTGGAGAGGTTTCACTCTGCACAAGAGAAGCATATTTTCACAAAAGGAATCTTTTAGATCAAAACTGATAGAAGAACAACTTTGGGATTAGGCCTCTGTAGGTTACCTGTGAACACTAAGGTACCAGAGAGACACCACTGTAGCTTTCTGAATCTCACCCCCATTGCAGGTCATTATCTCTGTGCACAGCTGTGCTCAGGAAATGGGCGTTAAGGACTTGATTCAACATTTGATTGAATCAGTTGAAGAGTCTGTTGACTCAACTGGGAATGAATCAGGGCCTGATTTACCTATTTGTGAAAACACAACCCTAATCATTCATTATTTTCACCATTATTTTATGATTAATAAGTCTGAAATATACTTATTGTGGAGAGTTTTGAATAAATCTCCTCAGATAACTGATCAGAAAAAAAACCCTAATGCCTTATCATCAAGGTTTTAAAATCTATTGCTTGAATAGATTAAACACTACAGCATGAGGAAAAATATCTTTTCACTTGCTTTCAAAATGGATTAATGAAAGGAAGATTTTTGTTTAGGACTGGTACAATTTGTTTTCTGCCATTAATCACTTTAATGTCCTAGAACATTCTGAAGACATGCTCTGATGTCTCTAATTGGCAGTGAGACAACCTAATTACAGGAAGATACACCCAAAGCTATGGCACTTAAGGTGAACATGTTATGAGGTAATTTTAGAAGCAATTGAATGAAATGGGCTAAAGATGCAGGCCCACAGACTGACTGGATTGCCAGGAGGAATATGTAGCATTTGGAAGACGTCTTTACAGACAATAGGGACAGGAGAAACCCCTTCAGTGCAAAGGGTATGCAGAACTGAAAATATACCATTTCAGCCAGAATAGGCAGGGAATCCACTGAGCCAAACACAAACAAATCAAGCTTAAATTTTCTAGGTAGATAAATTCTTTATCACAATTTGACAGAACCCAGGAACAGAGAAGTTAAAATCAAAAGACTAACTTAGCAGGTATTTGTTTTTAGAGACCCAAACTATGCTCTGTCTCAGAGTTCCTCAAATAACCCCATATCTATGGATATTTTTGCCTCCTAGCAGACTCACCTCCTTATGGTTTAAGGAGTTCTCACATATGCCAAGCATTTGCTGTCTTACTTCTACAGCACTTTGGCAATATTTCATCTAGCCTTCAGTGCTGTTCACTGTCAGTGTTCATTGGTCAGTGGATTAACTGCAAGATGTATTGGATAGTTTCAGTTGAACATAATTTTTTGAGACCTCAAATGTATAATATAATGTCTTATTCTTTCAGTTTGATGATGGCACATATGATGTTGATGCTGGATGGTACATCTAGTCAAGGAAGAAGTATTAGGTTACAAAGCCAACCATATCCTGGGCTACATCAAAAGAAGGGTGGCCAGCAGGTCAAGGGAGGTGATTCTGCTCTGGTGAGACCCCACCTGGAGCACTGCATCCAGCTCTGGAGCCCTCAGCATAAGAAAGACACGGACCTGTTGGAGCGGGTCCAGAGGAGAGACATGAAGATGATCAGGGGGATGGAACAGCTCTCCTATGAAGAAAGGCTGAGAGAGTTGGTGTTGTTCAGCCTAGAGAAGGGAAGGCTTTGGGGAGACCTTATGGCAGCCTATCAGTACTTAAAGGGTGCTTTTAAGAAAGATGGGGACAAACTTTTTAGCAGGGCCTGTTGCGACAGGACAAGGGGGAATGGCTTTAAACTAGAGGGGGGTAGATTTAGACTAGATAGAAGGAAGAAATTTTTTATGCTGAGGGTGGTGAAACACTGGAATAGGTTGCCCAGAGAGGTGGTGGCTGCCCCATCCCTGGAAACCTTCAAGGTCAGGTTGGAGGGGGCTCTGAGCAACCTGATCTAGTTGAAGATGTCCCTGCCCATGGCAGGGGCATTGGACTAGATGACCTTTAGAGGTCTCTTCCAACTCAAACTATTCTATGATTCTCCAACCCAGACTATTCTATTATTCTATGATTCTATTAAATGGCAAAAATATGAGATCAGACATATTTATAGCCAAATAAGCAACCACTTCCATCAGCAGTAGGTGGGTCACCATTCCCATTTGGCTCTCTTTTTTAATAGAAGAAAATATTAGTAGGTTGGAATATTAATGACTTATAAAGCACAATAAGAAATGCCATTACACAGGTGGTATTCATGAGGGCACTAAATGCTTTGATGGTAAATTCCCCCATGATAAACACAAACTGAGCTTCCAGTCAGGTCACACTAATGATCAGAGGTTGATTCATGTGTCATCAATCAGCAAAGAGGTTGAAACTTGCTTTGATAATAATGATGCTGGAAATAGGTTAGGTTTTAGCCCCTTATATGTCATATTTCCACAACTTCTCATATATGTACCTTCCAAAAATGTCTTACTGCAAGGTCTGCAGCAGCAGAACCTCACAGTTACTTTAACTGAATGACTTAACCTAATGTTTTGCTTAATGCATTGACATGAAATAAGTTGATGTTAGTCCACCTATTGTAGCCAAAAGCAGAAGTGCCCTTCAAATGTAACAGTTTATAATGACTTCTATTAAAACAGGGGAACTGGCACCTGGCTGAGTTTCAGTAGTTCCCCTGAATGCCCTGACTGACAAGTTAAACACGGGCCTATTGTGTGTTTGCTGGAGTGTTAAGGCAGGTACAGCCCAGCAAAGAGGAGCAGTGCCCAGGGAGCAAGGGAAGAATGTGGCTGGAGATTTTGTAGGTAAAACTAAATGTAGCTTTGCCATCTGTTCCAGTGTGTAAACAGATTAGGGGTGTCATGCTTTTTATCTGGATCAGCTCATTTCTCTCCCATTAAGTCACTGATATGCTATGTAAATCCAGGTTTGCTCTGACTAATTTGAATTTAGAACAATACCTTATCTCACTGGGCCACCCAGGCAAAAGCGATAACATAAAGGAGAGTGGTTTTCCTGTCCTGTAATTAACATTTCATAGCCTCTATCTGCAACAAATTATCAGTTCAGAGTCTCTTCTGTTCCTGTATTCCAGCCTTCTCAGGCAATTGGTGTACTAGCAGACATTAATGCGAACACAGACTGAGGCACTGTGGTATCGTATCTGGACTTTATGAATAGATCTGTAGAAGCCATCAGCCAAAAACAGAGAGATGGAATCTTTCCACAGTTTTAAATATTCACAGAATTCATCCTATTTTAATATGGTGACTGTAATAAAAAAATTGTGGTTTTTTTCTTAGTGTTTAGAGAACAGCCAAGTCTGTCCTGATTAGTGGTGGGATTTACTTTATTAGCCCCTAAAAGTAATAAGTTATTTGTCTTGCTCACTATGACAATTTGACATTGCACATATGAAGACCTATTTTAAGCAGCCTCCAGTAGCTTTCTTCCAAAGGAAGATCCCCCCCTATTCTGTGACTAGCACAGCAACAGGCAAAATGTCCCAAGCAGGGAAAATGCCATCTGATTTGCTAGGCAATAAATCAAATCCTTTCCTAAGGCTTACATTGCATTTCTAGGTGCTTCTTTAAAAATTAATCAGCAACCGCTAAACAGGGCTGGCAATTCTGTGATGTAGTCACGGGAAACTTAACAATACTCAATTCCCTCTAAGTGGCTTGATGTGCCAGCATACTGAAGGCATACCACAAGGAGGTATTAACAATGTAGGAAGTTCCTACAATCACTTTTCCCAGCTAGTCCTGGTGAGCTAACTGAGATTAGCTGGGTTGTCTTTCCCCACATGCTGTGCCTTGAGCACTGCTGTCACAATCCACAGAAGCAGGTTTCCCTTGTGAAAATCCCTTCTCAAGGGTGAATTAATATGTTACTTTGCTTTTCATTATGGAAGTCACATCAAAATATTCCTTTCCAAGTCAGCATAGCCGCAACTAGGAAATTTCCAAATTTATTCTTAGCCTTGTAACAATGGAGTGATGTCTCTTCAATGTTCAGCCTGAAAGCAATAGAAGGGGATGTTGTATGTCGCTTTGAGATTTTTTACTAAGCCCACCCGAGTAATACAACCTTCTCTCAGGATGTGCTTTGTAGCTCTTCAAACACCATCAAACTTCTCTTTGCTGAGGATTTTCTTTATTCTGACAGTCTTATGATGATAGCCAATGAGCCCAAACACAATTAGATTAGTAATAATGCTCTTTTTATCTGTTAACATAAAATCCAGCATTTTGTGATGATAATTGAGCCCAAAGAGGAGGTGTGACTTCCCATTGAAACAAGGGACAATTTTAGTTCTGATTTCTGTGGAGGGATTATTTTGCTTCTACAAATGATAACAGGTAAAATTTCTTCCCAAGAAATGCTGATATCCATTCACTTTCCACTGAACTGAGTGCAATCCAAACCTTTAACAGAATGAAACTGTCAACTTTCCCCATCAGGAAAGTTGCCCATGGAGATCAAGCAATTATTAAAGACAGTTGACCTTTGATAACTGTTGTCATGGTTTAACCCCAGTCAGCAACTAAGTACCACACAGTCACTCACTCACCCTCTCCCTCTCCCCCCTGGGATGGGGGAGAGAATTGGAAAAAAAAAGTAAAACCCATGGGTTGAGAAAAAGACAGTTTAATAGGACAGCAAAGGAAGAGAAAATAATAATAATAGTAATTATAATAATGATAGAATATACAAAACAAGTGATGCACAATGCAATTTCTCACCATCCACTGACTGATGCCCAGCCCATCCTCAACAGCGATCACTGTCCCCTGGACAACTCCCCCCAGTTTATATACTGAGCATGACATCATATGGTATGGAATATCCCTTTGGGCAGTTTGGGTCAGCTGTCCTGGCTGTGCCCCCTCCCAGCTTCTTGTGCACCTCCAGCCTTCTCAATCAGTAGAGCATGGGAAGCTGAAAAGTCCTTGACTAGTGTAAGCACTGCCTAGCAACAACTAACACATCAGGGTGTTATCAACATTATTCTCATACTAAATCCAAAACACAGCACTGTACCAGCTACTAGGGAGAAAATTAACTCTATCCCAGCCGAAACCAGGACAGTATCCACCCCTTAATCTATACCATCTACGTCATGCCCAGGTCCTACACTTTCCAATACGTTCCAATTAATCACCACCACTTTTCCTGTCTTTTGATATATACACACAGACATCATTCCCTTAGTCTATGGGCCAT
>NW_008796213.1:2182240-2182875 GCF_000699145.1 Aptenodytes forsteri | reverse complement strand
GCCTTCAGAAGGATTTGGACTATTTTCTTCCCTTTCTCAAAAACTACTGCTGTATTGCCCCACACAATGATATCATCAATGTATTGCAGGTGTTCCAGAGCCTCACCCTGTTCCAGTGCGGTTTGGATCAGTCCATGGCAAATGGTGGGGCTGTGTTTCCACCCCTGGGGCAGTCGGTTCCAGGTGTACTGGACACCCCTCCAAGTGAAAGCAAACTGTGGCCTACACTCCGCTGCCAAAGGGATTGAGAAAAACGCATTAGCAACATCAGTTATGGCATAGTACTTGGCTGCCTTTGACTCCAGTTCATATGGAAGTTCTAGCATGTCCGGCACAGCAGCACTCAGCAGTGGTGTGACTTCATTCAGGCCACGATAGTCTACTGTTAGTCTTCACTCTCCGTTAGACTTCCACACTGGCCATAGGGGCCTGTTAAAGGGTGAGCAAGTCTTGCTGATCACTCCTTGGCTCTCCAGTCGACGAACCAGCTTATGGATGGGAATCAGGGAGTCTTGATTGGTGCGATATTGCCACCGGTGCACCGTCGTGGTAGCAATTGGCACCTGTTCTTCGACCCTCAGCAACCCCACAACAGAAGGGTCCTCCGAGAGACCAGGCAAGGTAGACAGCTGTTT
>NW_008796213.1:2180549-2181521 GCF_000699145.1 Aptenodytes forsteri | reverse complement strand
GGTCATCATAAATCACCTCCAGCATGGCTAATTTCCTCAGGTACTGGATACCCCTCTCCATGGTGGTCCACTTGCCTGGGTGACATATAACATCTTCCTTGAAGGGATACGGTTCCTTCACACCTGACAGGAGTTTCCTCCAGAGGCTGAGGACTTGTGCCCCTTTTCCAATCACTTTGTCAGTGCCCCCTTCCCTAGAAAGGGATCCCAGCTGCTTGGCTTCCTTACCCTCTAATTCCAGGCTACTAACCCCGTTATCCCAGCACTGGAGCAGCCAGGTAACAATGTGCTTGCCTGGACGATGGCTGAAATCCTTTTGCATATTTTGCAGCTCACTCAGGGATAGAGATCGGGTGGTTACTATCTCATTTATGAGTTCTTCCTCTCCCTCTGAGGAAGAGGAGGAACCCTTCCGCTGAGTTCTTCCTTGGAGGGAAGTGGGGAATTCTTCCTCTTCCTCCTCCTGTTCTCGTGAAGGCCCTGCTTTAGAGTAGTCTGCCTCCTTGCTGGCAGGGCGGTATGCCTCTTCCTCCTGCTCCCTCTTAGGAGAAGCTTCTTCATCCCTGTCCTGGTTTTGGCAGGGATAAAGTTAATTTCCTTCCTAGTAGCTGGTACAGTGCTGTGTTTTGGATTTAGGACGAGAACAAAGTTGATAACACACCGATGTTTTAGTTGTTGCTAAGCAGTGCTTACACTAGTCAAGGACTTTTCAGCTTCCCATGCTCTACCAACTGAGAAGGCTGGAGGTGCACAAGAAGCTGGGAGGGGGCACAGTCAAACTGGCCAAAGAAACATTCCATACCATGTGATGTCATGCTCAGTACATAAACTGGGGAAAGCTGGCCCTGGGGGGCCGCTGCTCAGGGACTGGCTGGGCATCGGTCGGCGGGTGGTGAGCAGTTCCATTGTGCATCACTTGCTTTGTGTATTATTATTATTACATTATTATTATTATTATTATTATAATTTTAT
>NW_008796213.1:2174313-2179335 GCF_000699145.1 Aptenodytes forsteri | reverse complement strand
ATAAAAGAATATACAAAATAAGTGATGCACAATGCAATTGCTCACCATCCACTGACCGATGCCCAGCCCGTCCCCGAGCAGCAATCACTGCCCCCCGGCCATCTCTCCCCACTTTATATACTGAACATGACGTCACATGGTATGGAATGTCCCTTTGGCCAGTTTGGCTGTGCCCCCTCCCAGCTTCTTGTGCACCTCCAGCCTTCTCAATCAGTAGAGCATGGGAAGCTGAAAAGTCCTTGACTAGTGTAAGCATTACCTAGCAACAACTAACACATCAGGGTGTTATCAACATTATTCTCATACTAAATCTAAAACACAGCACTATACCAGCTACTGGGAAGAAAATTAACTCTATCCCAGCTGAAACCGGGACACTGTGAACACTCAATGCCATTTTGCAGCAATTATCTTGATGGTCTACTGGAGGACTTAGACATGTATACACACCTACAGAGGAAAGACTTTTTTCTAGATATTATTCTGTATTCTATAAACACCACAAGATATGCAGCATAGCTATGTCTCTCATAGGAGTGCTCTCAGAGGGTCAGATTTTCATTTCCTCTAAGGCACTATGAAGGAACTATATTGTAAATAAGAATTCAGACCCTGTCTTTCTGGAGATTTGTGATGTATTAGAGAAAAAAAACAAATGAAAGAGAAAAATAGAGAAAGGTAGAGAAAGCTACACATGCAGTCTTTTGTAGAAATGGGCAGAATATATTAGGAAAACAAGAAGAAAGGTTTTGTTAGCTGTAGCTGGGGGATAAAGGAGTGCACACAGGTTGAAACCTGGTTAACAGAAGGGTGTGATATAAAAAAGTTATATCAGACATATTGATGGCAAAAGATCTTTGACAATAATGGACTGAGCCATAAGAAATGGTAAGGGATCTCTTATCACCTGAGTCAGGATGAGGAAAACCGTAAAGAATTGGTTAACCAGAAATGGTAGAAGTCAGAGTTTTGGGTTTTGTGTACATGTCATTCTCTGGTTTTCAGATATGTATTTGCATTATTCTGAGATGACAGACAATAAGGTCATCAGGAAATGATTAATTCTGAAAATAAGGATAGCTTTATGTATGTCTCATCAGTGAGTTTTATCCAAATTCATCAGATATGTTAATAATGGCAAATAATTCATCCCGACGGAATTCTAGATATTTAGCTATCAAACCAAAATTTAGAAGATATTTCAATCTCAGTAATTTTTGTTCTGTATTTATCTTACTCAGATGTTTTCCTTTCACTATTCCTTCTGCTTATAACTTTAATTTTGAAGGACTTTTCTTTTTCCTTTTCCCTTTTTCTATAATGAAGAAGCATCTCTTCAGAAGATCAGATGTATAATTGTTACACAAAAAGGCTGTGGCCTTCAAGTTCAAATAAGAGTTTCTTGTAAGTGCTCTTGCCTATCAATTTACCATTATACTTTTCTTCTATGATGCTAACCATGCCTTTTCTTTTTATACAGAAACACAGAGGCAGGAAAGATCTTTTCTATGTATGTTTTGCAGCAACTTCATTTTATCAGCTATAAAATCCCTGCTTTAAGGAAATCAATGGGATAAATTCAGTGGCTTCAGGACTCCACTTACACTACCTTAGGCATACAGTTGTAGAAATTCAAGTGTATGAAATTTCCTCCCCCTTTCTAATATGGTCCCTACCGATATCCTTCAGGGATGCAGGGGAAAGAAAATAATGAGACCTGTGTCTCTATTTGGAATGCCGTGCTGCAGGCCATATCCAAAATACAGTTATATAAATAAAATACAGTTATGACATATTATCATAGTCTCTGGGTCAATGTTGTGTTTGTGTTGATACACGTACCAGCTTACCAGTAGCCAAGGCAACCTGCTTCCTGGTGCTTCGCAAATAGGCCCTACATGCCTGTTGCCTGCTGTAATTGCTGCTCCTGGTCTTTACAATAGGATGCTGGGTATCCTGTTGCATTTCAGTCTGACAGCAGACCCACTTCCCAGCATCAGTTCAGTTAGGTATTCATCCATCTGCCCTACCAAGAACAATAACTGAACTGAAAGGAAAGTCATGGAATGTATAGGACATATAGGGAGAATTTATAGAGAAAAGGAATTCCTGGACCAAAACTGAACCTTGTGTTTCTGCCCCTCTCACCTATATAGTGAATCAGTAATGCTAAATCCTCTAAATACTCACCGTGGTGAACATACATCACCTGGTAGCTCTGTGGATGCAAATAGGGATGGTTTGGGAAATATTATTGACAGTCACTATGGAAAGCTAAGCTTAGACACTGAGTCTGCAATAATTCTCTAGTCCCTTAAAAGACAGAATTGCTACAGTTTTGACAAGAGAAGAACACAAGAAAAATAGGTGACATTTCCCCCCAATACTGTCCTGATGGACTCCTAAAGTGCAGCCAATTCTGTTTCTTCATACACCTTGGCGTGCTGTTAGACAGCAGCATGACAAGAAAATGATGAATTTGGCTGTTTGATCAATCATTGAGAAATTAGGTTGGCCCACCTTTAGCCTAGTGACATGACTGTTCCTGGCTCTTAGTGACAGTTATTAGATATCTTATTGATGCGGGGGACTTGAGCACTGTTTGAAGGTAACAAAAAGTACTAACTTTCCTTGTAACAAACCTCATCTTCTGCTCACCTCCAAGTTTGCACTAAATTTGTCTCCCTGCTGCATGATCTGCTTTGCTCTCTGGATAAACAGTTATTTTTTTATTTTTTATTTATTCTAAGGAAATACAGCTGTGCAACTGATAAAAAATGAGCATACTTTTACTCTGCAGCGAAAGAAATGTATGATGAATAAATACAGTATAATTGGTAGGTACCACCTCATGACAGCTCTAGCTGTGACAGAAAGGATTCAATATTGGTTGGTAACTGGCAAGGGAGGAGTAACATTATCTCTGAGCTGACTAATGAGCTTTGATGTGTTGTTGAAAAAGTTCTGTAAGATTCTCTGTGATACGTGGAGATTACTTGCAGCCTAGTGGTCTCCTAGGCTTAGCTCAATGGTGCTAATGTTACTTGGTTTACTCAAGAACTGGGCCAAAAGCTCAGTCTGTATCTCTCTTTCTGCTGCCTGCTTGTGTTCAGAGATGCCATTGCAAGACACATCCATGAAATTCACTCTTCAGTGAAGCCAGAAGTACGATACACTGTGTGAAATTGGACTTAGTTAAGTAGTGAGTATAATTAGATTTCACTATATCATGCAATAGTATTTTGAACTAGGAGAAAAATATGTGGTTCTTTTTTCAAAACCTCCAGTCCTGTAGTCAGCGGAATCACTCAAATCAATTCCTAAATTTAAGGGCATGTTTATTTGGATGTGGAGTTTTAGAAATAATAGTGCATGAAATTGATTTTAGTATCATGATTCACTCTCTCACCCTATCATGCCATCAGAGAACATTTTTTCCACACTGTTTCGCTTTTCCTCCTTAGAATAAAGAGCAACAAAGAAGTGAAGAGCCCATGGCTACTTTCATACCAACCATTCTGAATTATTTATTCAGACATTAGTAAAATCCTTACACTGTTCAGGTCAGTCATTTGAACACAACTTAACCTGGAGCCAGCTCTTCTTGTTCAATGAAAAGCGTTTTGAGAAAATCACAGGAAGGATATGCTAAGTGTAATATTAACAGATTGATTCATGATCATGTCAGTAGGTTCAACACTTCCCTAATTTATGATGCTAAGACAAGAAACTGGCAATTCATATTAATTACCAGCATAATTTTATTATTGTTATTATTGCTGTTTTGTTATCAGCATTATTATTTTTAATAATAATCCTTTCCTGCTAAGATAATTTTTCTCATTTCAATAGCACTCAAAACATTCTTCAGGTCTGTGCAATATTCCTGCAAAGGGCATTCATAAAGAAAAGAGTGGGGATGCTTGAAAGGAATGAATTCTTTAGGCAAGTGGGGCCAGACACTTCATTTAGATATATGCAATATTATACCTCATACACTTACCTATGCTCTAGTTCCAACTGAATCAATTACCTTCTTCATCCATTACAGAGGTTTGATGAGTGTTCATCATCCTCCAACTATACCTCATTTATTTCCTTCTTTGATGGGCAACATTTTCTTGCAGATTGGATTATTATTAGTACACTCTGTCTCTAGTTATCCTTAAATGTCTTTCTCCAACATGGTAATTTTAAATTTATATCACAGAAAATGAATTTTTCTCTCTTACTTTTTCTTATAATCCTGGTGAATTTTCTGGCCATTTATACCTGCCACCATTACAATGTTGTTGGTTTTGCCCGCGCCTCTTCCCAACACCAAAGCAAGTGCTGGGGACTTGGGAAAGGAAAGGGAGAGATGGGAGGAAACAAGGGAGTGCCTTAGGGCAATGTATAGGGAAGGGGACCTTTCCCTCCATGCCACAGGATTTCTCTTCTCTGCTCTGTTACGGTACAGGACTCCAGCCTTTAACATATGGTCCTCACACTCTGCTGATGTGCTTTCATCACCAGAAGAATGCACTTTATGAGCCACCCCTGTCTTCCCTCTGCTCTCTTTCTGTGAGCTGTGGTTTAACCCCAGCCAGCAACTAAGCACCACACAGCTGCTTGCTCACTTCCCCCCGGTGGGAAGGGGGAGAGAATCAGAAGGGTAAAAGTGAGAAAACTTGTGGGTTGAGATAAGGACAGTTTAATAAGTAAAGCAAAAGCCGGGCACACAAGCAAAGCAAAACAAGGAATTCATTCACTACTTCCCATCAACAGGCAGGTGTTCAGCCATCTCCAGGAAAGCAGGGCTCCAGCACATGCGTAACGGTTACTTGGGAAGACAAACGCCATCACTCAGAATGTCTACCCCCTTCCTTCTTCTTCCCCCAGCTTTATATGCTGAGCATGATGTCATATAGCATGGGATATCCCTTTGGCCAGCTGGGGTCAGCTGGCCCGGCCGTGTCCCCTCCCAGCTTCTTGTGCACCCCCAGCCTCCTCGCTGGTGGGGTGGTGTGAGAAGCAGAAAAG
>NW_008796213.1:2159454-2172933 GCF_000699145.1 Aptenodytes forsteri | reverse complement strand
TCACTCCCTGCTGGTGGGATGGGGGAGAGAATCGGAAGGGTAAAAGTGAGAAAACTCATGGGTTGAGATAAAGACAGTTTAAGTAAAGCAGAAGCCGGGCACACAAGCAAAGCAAAACAAGGAATTCATTCACTACTTCCCATCGACAGGCAGGTGTTCAGCCATCTCCAGGAAAGCAGGGCTCCATCATGCATAACCGTTACTTGGGAAGATAAAACACCATCATTCCAAACTTCCCCCCTTTCTTCTTCTTCCCCCAGCTTTGTATGCTGAGCATGATGTCATATGGTGTGGAATATCCCTTTGGTCAGTTGGGGTCAGCTGTCCCGGCTGTGTCCCCTCCCAACTTCTTGTGCACCCCCAGCCTACTCGCTGGTGGGGAGGTGTGAGAAGCAGAAAAGGCCTTGACTCTGTGTCAGCACTGCTCAGCAATAACGAAAAACATCCCTGTATTATCAACACTGTTTCCAGCACAAATCCAAAACATAGCCTCATACTAGCTACTGTGAAGAAAATTAACTCTATCCCAACCAAAACCAGCACACTGTGAAAGAAGAGGAGAAAGAAGGGACCTGGGCAAGATCATGCTCCTACTGTACGAGGACAAGAACAGATGCAGGCCAGGCCACAATGCTGGAGGACATCACCAAAGGGAAGGGCTCTCTGCTCCTGCTGTTGCAAATGGGATGAGAAAGAGGAGAGCAGCTTTTGGTTTTGGCAAGGGACCCCTCTTCCAAGACTAGCCAGCATCCCCTGCTACAGCTGAGCATCTCCTTTCATAGCAAACATATCAGCGACAGACTGCAGAGAGAGACGGTGCGGATAGTGCTAGGGCTATAAAAGCCCATCTTCTGTGTCCCTTAGCCAGCATTATATGGACTGAACCCACCTTTCATATAGTTTACACTTGAGCATGATAGGGACTGCAGCACAATGGGTGGTGATACAGGACTATTATTCTGATGGCTTATTTCTCAAGGGCCTCTTTCTTTATTAGGAGGAAGGATACCATTCACATTACTGGAGTGACAAGAGTCCTCAAAAGAGGCCAAAGTTAATGAACCTAGTGCCAAGCAGTAGAAGAACCCTTCTCTAAATATATTCATGGAGTACAGGATATATTTTCTATGTTTCTGCAGCCAGCTTTATTTCTGATACAAGACAAAGGCTTTGTAAAGGGGCCACATTGCCTGGCAACAAATAAATAAATAATACTTTACAAGACACTCTGAAAGTGAATCCTTTGTGGAAGCTGTGCTGAGAGAGTCTTGAAAACCAATAAGGGGGTGAAATGACAAGTAATTAAGGAGCAAAGTATGAAAGCCACAGTGTCTGCCAAAAAGCAACAAACAAACAAAGAGCTGGAGCATTGTTAATCAGTGTTTGGATTAGAGCACAAGATACAGGAATTCATTCAAGGAAAAAGAATGTGACTTTCTCCAGATAAAGCAGCTATTGTTGTAGGATAGGCTTTTTTTCTTCTTATTTTCCCTGACTAATTCTTGACAAAACACAAGAAAGCCACAAAAGCTGAGTTACAATAATGTCCCCTTATGTAATATTTTCTCCTACTCTTTCTCTACTGAGGAGTCAAGGAGTTTGTGCATTATGCATTTTATTTCAAAATCTCCCCACATAAGGTTACATAGAATTAGCAGTAATCAATCTAAATTAAGGCAGCTCATTATCATCTTCAGGAGGTCACTGCTAAATAGTCTATTAGAGTCGACAATTCCAAACATAACATTAGGCCTCCGTAAAACATGTGTGCCAATTTTGTCTCCCTCATTTTACCAGAAAACATATGCTGTTTGGAAGGCTGTAGAGATCTCATAATTTTTTTACTGGAAGCAGACATTTTGTAATAAGAGAGGTAATAGGTCAAGTGAACACAGAAAGACATTCCTGTTCCTACCGGCCCGTCCTATTGTGAGTAACAGGTCATGCAGGTACACCTCAGCTTTGTACAGTTCAGGTGTACATTAGAAACTACAGAGAGAGTGCCTTGTAAGAAAGCCTTCTGAGTACCAAGACAAGGTAGAAACAAAACTAACAGTTCTTTGTGCTGCATTTTTTCCCCATTAAGAACCCCATAAGAATTAACTGCAAACAGATGGGTAGTTATTAGCAGTCTCTGACAGTTTCAACTTGCAAACATTCCCTTGCAGACAGTGATTTACACTAGTCTCAGGGAAGACATAAGGAATCCTGTATAAGTGGCATAAAAAGGAATAGAAAGAATGTGCCACTGAGTTGGTCCAGAGGGCACCACCACATTCACCACTGTGGAGTAACAGATGTAGCTACCACTCTGTGTTGGTATGATGATTTGGAGAATCAACCTACATGGTAGCTGTGTAAGGTTATGAATGCTTCAGCCCAGGTTCAGAGAGACATTTAGCACTTTATACCTCACTGAAATGAACAGTGTGTACGTACTCCTAAACCTTTATGAATCTAATCTGTCTAATATACCTTTTTCAAGTAGTCAGTTTTATTTTTGAGTACACGGCCCTTCTCTTTCTCGGTTGTCTAACATTTAGTATATCGTTGCAATGGCTATACCTATGTCAGTAAATAATGCAGCCCAATAGGAACAGATTTGTAGAGCCAAAAGGTTGCTACTGAAAACAAACTAGGTGAGTTTTTTCGAGGAGCTGCTTCAGATTAGGTCTGGAGAGAAGCACTTGGGACTGAATTCCCATTAGCAGCTGGGAGGTACTAAGTTTTCTCCTGGACACATCATCCAATTTAATTTAATCCAAAAGGAATGCAATTTCTGTGCTTTGAGACTGCTCCATGATGTGAACCAGAACACAGTTAAAGGAGACCACTGGGAGATTCACTTCCAAAATCAATGCGTGATCTTCACTGAAACTATAACACAAATGTTCCTAAGAATGCCAACATGGATCATAAACAAAGTAGTGTTAGGCCGAGTGGGGTCCACCATCAGTCCATACACACTGGATGATAAAATCTTACAGGGGGAAGATGGCTTGTGAAGGATCACTTGGCTGTGATAAGCATGTCACCTAGCAGGAGTCTGTGATCATCTGCTGAGGCTTACCAGGAGTTACCTGATAGAGGGGCTGCAAGATAAACACAAGCCATCCATTTTTCTGCTTCAGCCATTTTGATCAGGTGAAGCTGAGGGATAGCTGCTCTGAGCCCTTCGGGTAGTAGGGAAACCCATGCATATGATTCCCATGGCTTCCCACAAGCAGACTTAGCTGAAGGAAGACAAGTGAGAGTTTGGGGAGTTTGGAGAGAGGACTGAGTGATCAGGAAGTGTGTTTCTTTTATGATGATATACATGGACTTGCACTTAATCTTTAAGCATCAAGTGACATTCTGTTTGCTGTTCATAATTGCTTTTGTTTCTGTCTCATTCCTCCCACCTGGCAATACTGGACTTCTGAGGAGTTACGGGTTTGCTAATGAGAAAGGATGTGCTCAAGCTGCATAGAGTGGAGCCACAGAAATGTACTCAGGAGGCTATGGGGCAATTGGTGCCTTCCGTTCCAGTTCCCTGACATGGTCATAAGCAGCTGGTCTGTGCCATAACTGCTGTCCAAGAGCAGACAGGACAGGATGAATCTCAGAACATGGAAACCTAAAGCACATGAGGGATGAAATGGATGAATTCCCAGGCAGCAGTCTGACTAGCGGCCACATTGAAAAGCCTGGATAGATTGGTCACAGGCGGTTCAAGTACAAGCAGCCTGGAAAATGTTGCCAGAAGTAAGAACATTTTTAGCATTGTTTGATTGAGAAGGATGGATACTGCCAGCTCTGCTAAATCTCTTTTCCAGTGTATTTACTGGTACAACTATATCAATTCACTGAAAAAACTCTTCTTATACCTATGTCTGTGTACATAAGGTTCTCCTTCTATGGCTTAGTGGACAAGCTGCTCCATTTTCCTCACAGCTCTAAGTCCCAAGGTTACATGTCCTTAGCTCTTCTCATACTAGGTGCTTCAGTGGTAGGAATTCAGTTTACAGTATTCCAGAAGCAGCTCCTTGACAAAGAAAATGGTTGAATAGCACTATCTTTGAAGAGTCTGCCCTTGCAAGTTTATCACAAGATCCTGATATTGTAGATCTGTCTGTATACAATTCACATCAGCTTATTAAACTGATTTTAAAAGTCTTTCCCCCTATTTTAACCCTGAATGACTCTTTTGGTTTGCAATTTTGGAGTGCTATATTTCAGGAGGCATTATTTGGCATAAGCTCTTTCACTAATGTAAAGATGATAGGAAGTATTTAGCTTAGATAGAAAACATTTAATATTGTCCATATAGCTAAATTGAGGCTGAGCTTCTGTGATTACTATGATCAATGTCTTAACTCCCACCTCTCAGCAAGGGCTTTCAGTTCAGGCCTTCTCACTGTCACCCAGCTTGTGTTGTTTACTAGAACAACTTGAAAGTAAAGTGTGAGTAAGCCAAGTCTTATACAGGGTGAAAACAAAGCCGAGCTCATAGTCTTGTTACTGCATGAAAGAGAAGTCTTATGACTTATTTTTAGCTTATGCATTTGCATTTTCTTTTCATACTGGAGCAAATAATCCTATTTTTAGAAAAAAGTATATACCCATGGCTGTGTGTTTAACTTCATGAACAACCTTATCGAATCCAGTATTTTTCTCTGTGACACAGTCTACAGATTGTTTTTTCCCATCAGAGGAAATGTACCTGTTAATTTTGGACATGTGTATTATTTATATATCCTCTATATATATCTGTCACATATATATATATGTTACATATGTCCACATTGATACGCATATTTTAACACGCAACGTTCACTTACACACAACAGCTGAATGAAATACACACTACCTTAACCGCAAAGAGATTTTTCCCCATGTAACACAAGAAGTAAATATTATTCCATGAGACGAAGCCACACAATTCAGTTGGTGCCCCACACTTCTGTTTCTTTCATTTGTCTGAAGGAATGCGTTATAAGGTGGAGCAAGACCGGTATCAGACATTCCGAGGTTACCTTGTCTGAAGTCACCTTGATTTTCCACCAAATGGTTACTTTGCATGGAAAGCAAGACTGAGAGTTAGAAATGCTGCTTTCAGAGGAGCTGTTGAATTATTTCTAGAGAGAATCATTATAAGCTAAAGCATTTTCAGAATCAAACACAAGTCTCAACTTTAAACCAAAAAGCTATTAGAAACCACTCAACATATTCCTCTCACTTTAACTTTGTCCTGCCCAGCAGTCTGTCCCTTCCATTTAAGTGCACATGCGTTTACACTAACTATACCAGACAAAGGGAAGAAAAGATGACAGCAAAGTGCCAATTGATTTTTGTCTTTCTCTTGGAAAGTATTTTGATAACCTGGTCTTCTATGTGCTACACCAGTTTGGGCAGATAGAAATCCTTTCCTACCATGGATCAGATTTGGAGATATGCCAAAACTTGTGAGGGGCTCTCCTTTTCAGTCTGTTGCTGGTTGTTCCTCTGCTTGTGTTACTGACTATGCCCATGCCACACTGAAGGAGAGGCTTCCAGCCCTACCAGACATGTGGCATGATGCGCCTCTTGCCTGCCAGCCCTCCATGCCCAGGGCTGCCTCGTGGGTGAGCTGTGCAAGGGTGCCCTATGGCATGGTCATGCCTGTTGCACTTGGTCATGGGAGGTCATGTTCCCGCACAGCCTCTGGCTGTTCTTGCAGGTTTGCTGTACAGCACAAGGAGGTGAGCCCCGTCCAGAGGTCAGCTGTGGATGCTCAGCTGAGAGATACGACTTGGCAGTGTGAGGACAACCAAGCACTAACATAACTGAACAACCTTCACATGCATTCTGGCTTACATCCCACCAATTCACAGCAGAGACTGAGCTAACATATGACTGTCTGCACCTAACTATTTAGACCATGGAGGCTTTACCCCTGGGAGTGTTATCCATCTTGTGAGCCAGGTAAAACCTAAATTAGATTTTGCTAAAAGGAGAAAGTGCTTTGTCCTATGAATACAGACCATACACTGCAGCTTGCTAGAAGGGGTAATTTGTAACAGAAAGAGCCCTAGTCCAAAGGATAAAGAGCCTCCTGGAAAGAAACCTGTTTTTCTAGCAGATGAAAATGTAATGTAGCCTGTCATTGATTTGTCATAACAGAAAAAAAAATCAATAGGGGGAAAAAATTTCAAACTGGGAATTTAATTTAGATGGTGAAACAACAACACTGAAAGTATTTGTATCCAGCTGGAAATCGGAGGTGGCTTGCAATTGAATCAATGTAATGAAATGTAATTTAGATGGATAACATCCAATATGTATAGCTTAACTCTACATTGTGCTTCGGATCCTCATTCCTGTGTTATTTTGAATGTCCTGAAGATCTCCCTTCCCATCTGGTGGCTCTGACTCAAACCATTTCTCTCCTGCATACCTACTGCCATATTCGCAATAGGAAAAATTTATGAAGTCAGCTTCCAAAGTGGAGCTAATGGACTGGTAGTGGAGGGACTATCAAGCAGTTTTCTGTCTGTATGCTGAAAACGTTGGCTGACTGTTGTGTGTTAACCCCAGTTGGCAGCTGAGCCCCACACAACCACTCGCTCACTCCCCCAGTAGTATGAGGGGGAGATTCAGAAGGGTAAAAGTGTGAAAACTCGTGGGTTGAGATAAAGACATTTTAATAGATAAAGCAGAAGCTGCACGTGCAAGTAAAGTAAAATGAGGAATTCATTCACTACTTCCCATCAGCAGGCAGACGTTCAGCCATCTCCAGGAAAGCAGGGCTCCATGATGCCTAATGCTTACTTGGGAAGACAAGCGCTGTAACTCCGAATGTCCCCCTTCTTCTTTCCCCAGCTTTTATTGCTGAGCACCACATCATATGGTCTAGGGTATCTCTTTGGCCAGCTGAGGACAGCTGTCCCAGCTGTGTCTTCTCCCAGCTTCTTGTGCACCCCCAGCCTGCCCACTGGCAGGGCAGCATGAGAAACAGGGAAGGTCTTGATGCTGTGTAAGGACTGTTTGGCAACAGCTAAAACATGGGTGTGTAATCAATACCTTTTTGGTCATAAATCCAGAACATAACACCATATGAGCTACTGTGAAGAAAATTAACTCTATTCCAGCCAAAACCAGTACACTCTCTTAAGATTTGCATACCTGTCTTCAGGGGAGACTGCTGTGAAAATACCAGTTCATTGTATAGAGACTCATCCTTCAAAGTCAGTGAATGCAAGATCTGTGCCTGCTTTGTAAGTTGGTCCTTTGTGCTTCAACCTCTTCATGATGAGCTTCCTTGCAGACATGTTTTTTCCATGTAACATTCAAATATGTTACCTTAAAACCTGTACGATTACCTTGTGTTCAAAGCCAGCCACTAAGACCTGGGGTGATGACTGATCAGCAGTCTTGGGAATATTTCTGCCTTTCCCACATATATATCTCATTCTGTTCCAGCATACCTAGAACGGAAAAGCAAATAAGCATTTCTCTGTTTGTCCTTTGGATCACACCTAGAATTTTGTGAATGTAGACTCATACAAGGACTTTATAACGGGTTAATAAATAGCTCACAAACATTCTAATGCATAGCTAATCAGTGGTGAAAAAGGTTGAGGACGTTAAAGAAAAGCTATAACCTACTATATTGCCTACTGCAGTGCTTGCAGTTGCGTCCAAGACATTCAGAAAATGTTCATAGTAGCTATTCAGCGTTGATTTATGTTTTATAAACCAAATAGTCTTAACACAAAGGATAAAGGGGTTGAATTAATAATGTTTGAATGTGCCTTTATTTAACAATAGGAAATCTGCTGGCAATTAATTCTTAGTCTTTGGTAAACACAGAGCAAATAATCATATAGTCAATAGCTGTCAGATTTTCACAGAACAATCACACTGTCTGCTATCTGTGGTTTATGAGAAAACTTATAAATAACCTAAATTTCCCAGTTTCTGTGTGGAATAATCTCTCACTTTAAAAAAGGCACACACAACAGTATGGCATCTCAGACTTTTTCAGCTTTTTGGATGGAATAAAAATAATGAGTAAGACATAATCCAGACCATACCCTGTTATTGACCCATCTGTTTTCTAATACACAAACGTTAAGGCTCTTTTCATGCCATAGACCAAATTTCCTTCAATGTTTACGTAAAACATATTCTCCAAGGCAACTACTGTTCACAGATCCAAAGTGTATTCACAGTTTCAGAAGTAAACAGACACTGCTGGCAGATATGCTAGAAGTAGGATTTATTATATGTTCTCACAATTAGCCATACAAATAACATCAAAGAATTATTCCCAGCTGGATTATTATTAGTGCTGCTATTATTATTGTTGATGATGATGCAGAGAAAGAATCAAAATGTGGATAATAAGTAGCCTGTGTAAGTGCAATACTTAAAACCTTTGAGTGATTTAACCATCTCATTTACACTTGCAGATATCCAACACATATGAAACCCAATTAAATAGATAATGACTGCATCCAATAAACTTTGCAAAGCCATTGTGCTTGTTTACTGCAGTGGTCTTTGAAACAAAAGCAATCTGCCATCTCTATTACATAGGTCAAATTTTCTGGCCAATGCATAGCAGAATTTCAATTGTATGCATCTGAACTTCCACAGCATTGTACCAGTCATCATTTTTTTCAGGTGGCAGAAGTGCATTTGCTTTGGTACAAATAACCATACATATTGCACAGTAGTTCAGAAGATAGAGAAGTAATTATTCGGTTAGCTAGTTTTGACTGAATGAAAGGATAACAGAAAAGGTATAGATAGGCATGGCCCCAAATCCAGCTTTGTAGGATTTGTTGATAGAAAAGGTGTAACTCACTGTTGTTCAAGCTTCATGATCCAAAACAATAGTCAATATTTCCTGCTATTCTTTTTATATACAAGAAGGGAGGAGCAAGTGCTCACAGGCTGCAAAACATTGCGTGCAGAAATTGCAATGGAACAAATGGCATTTAAATAGGACCAAGCATCCTAATATTTTGTTATCTTCTATGTACAAATAGCCTTAAAAAGGGCAATGGCCCTAAATGATTATGGAAAAGAAGGGCTAATAAATTAGTGTAGGTTTACAGACAAGGCAACAAAAAATATATAACTAAAGCAAACTTCATTAAGAAAGGTAAATGAAAAAAAGAGATTTGACTTTGAAAATATTTGTGAATGAGGACTTATTTTCCTTTCTGGTCAATGCTTTGCCTTATTCTCTTCTGTAGAAAGTTAATTCATTTTCTCTGTAAAAACACTGTCTGAGACAATCAAGAATTCTACCTCAGAGTACTTGCTGCTTAAGTTAGTTAGATCTGAATGGATGGACAAGCACCTGCTACCTACTTGAACAGACTAGAGTAAAAATGATCAGGCAGTGCATCTTTACTATGTCCCATAAGAGGTTAAAGCATGGTGGATAATATTCTGGGTATGTCTGCATTGCACAGGGTTATTTCATGCTATTGCTCTACCTCTGCCTCTGGGGACAGTATAGCGACTTGTGGAATCCTCCGTTTAGCCTTCCAAGAAGTTTGCTGACTGGTTCAAATGGTAGTCTGCACTGATTACATTGCTTCCAGACTATTCTTCCACATACAGTGCTCATGAAAAACTATAATGTGAAGTGTCCACATCGCCAAAAAGGCTAACCATAAGGTCCATTGGTCTCACAAGGTTAAATTCAACATACGACTGTTACATGTGGCAATCTTATCTTATCAGTATTTCAAGAAGATAGGTATCTTCCATCCCTAATTTTTCCTCATTTCATCTGCTTTGTTCTAAATGCTGGGGACTCAAAAAGGTCATAAAGTCTTGGCTGCTTGCTGACCTACAGCCTCATTTTTGTGGGTTATTTTTGTTTGTTTGTTTGTTTTTTTCCAGTGGACATTTCCAGGCTCCTTCTGTGTTCTCTCATAGCCAGCTGTTCACATGAGTATTCTGAATGAAATATTTAGGCAAGTAATAAAATGGTTTCCACAGAGAAGCATCCAATATTTAGTAGCAGATAGCTGAGCTGCAAGATAGCATTTAGATCACAAGTTAATCCTAATGATGTGGCTACAAACTTTCACAGCTGGAACAATTTTTGAAAAAATATTCAGCTGCTAGTTTAACTGGTTTTTAGATTACATCTTCTGGAAAGAGCAAAATATATATATGAAGGAAAGGTCAAATTTATCACTTCCTCTGGGATTTTAGCATTCTATTTTTCTACTCAAGTTATGAATCCCACTACACACATCAACATTGTCAATAAGAGCTTGGAAAATTTGTAATTGTCTGTCTAATTCCTGTTGTCTAGATAAAATTCCATTCTTTAAAAGATGAGGTTGGTTTATGTGCAAAATTTTTATCCATGTAAGGGTCAGTCATGAAGGATTTACCATCACATTTAGTTCATTGATTAAGATATTGACTCATGTTATTATGTTCAGTTCTTTACAGGATACAAAGTACAAAAAGTCCTAGCTTCAAACAACATACATCTGTAGGAATACCACAGAAAGAGTAGAAGGCTTCAGAAAATTCTGAGAAGGATCATTTGGTTATTTGAAATAACTTTAAAAGTTTGTTTGGCTCCCCCCCCCAAAAAAAAAAAAGAGTTTAAAAGATTGTAGTGGTTATAGGGAATCATAGGGTTGTATTTTCCAGTGTATGGGTAAGTGAGGGGAATAGACATGAGTAAGACAGACAGATGGGACTTTTTTCTGCACATAGGCAATTTCCCCCCATTCCTTTTCTCTGGAGTTTGATCGACATGCGGATATCTATTAAACAGAAATATACCCACTGTATTTTCTTTTCAAGGGGGGCATTCTGGTTTATTACCGCTACTCAAGATCTTTATTTCCCCTCTTGCATCTTTCCCTGCAGTCTGTCTTTGGATGTTCACAAAACTTTGGATACATTCTCAAGGCAGAATAAATGAAAGTGTGAAGGGGGGAGCTTAAGAAGGCATCAGGCCCCTCTCTTTCCAGGCAAAAACTATGTTCTCTACTGTCACTGTTTCTTCTTCATCTCTTGGTCCCATAAACCAGATATGGGCAGCCAAAAAAACCTGTGACTCCTTTTTGCTGTTCACCTTGTCCAACATTTCGAGGTTTTCTTGGGATAGTTCCTCAGATAATCACACTGACCACTTTAGTTTCCTTTACCGTTATTAATCATTACATCATACTGCCTATATTCATTCCAGCAACTTGGGAGTTTCCTTAACCTTGATTCTGTCTGCATTACAAGCTGAAATCTTGTTGATTCTTGATGAAGTTAAAATTGTCTTAAATTCAAATATATCTTTACTTCTTTGGACTGAAACAGTCTCACTATCTTCTGCTTTTATTGCGATATCCATCTTCATGTCCACTCATAAGCCCATCTCAATTGTCTAGTTGTTGCAAAATGTAGTTAGAAAATTAAGTTTCTATATATGTATAACTCCTTTCTTTCTATTCCCTATTCATTGGATATCTTCCTTCCCAGCACAAAAGTTAATGAGGAATTAATTAGATATATTGGCTTGGGTATTTCTGCAAATTGAAAAGCCAGGATGCCTGTTTTGGAAAGTCTTTAAGAATGTATGAAAAAGTATGATGTTGCTGAAGGAAGCCCCGTACTCTGAAGAAAAGCCAGATCTGGCTCCATTCTGTATACTGAGAAATACCAACAGACACAAAGAATGGCTTTTTGTAAGGATATTATAAGCCTGCTCTCAACCAGAATGCTGTTTTGATAATTGGAAACCTCAAAATTGATTGAAGACTAAACGAACAAAAAAAGCAGAACAAAGGAGACAAAAATCAGTGTAATCACTGCAGTTTACTCAATAGAGCAATCCAGCTCTATTGAGAGGAAAGAGCAGATATTATTTTTATATAAATATGTCCACACTTTCTCATTAAACACTTGTATCATTCGTCACAGTAAGGACCATATGGGATTATGAATTCCATAAATATTTAAAACATGTAAACTTGATAATCCATGAATAAAATATGTTATCTAAGAGGCTGGGTTCCACTGCAAAGTGTTATTAAAACAGATGCCTGAAGGGTGTTTGCTAACCTTTTAGTGGAACAGCTTTTAGTGTATGACTACGTAAGCTATCGTGCATTTCTCAGAAACTACTTTGATGACTCCTTTTAATAAAGTAGCCATTATGCAACGTGAAACACTCTAGGTAGCCTGTAAAAGGTACTAAAATGTAAGCAGTGCCCTCCACAGAATGGAGTTTAGATCTGAATTACAGCGGGCATAATGCAGTGTCTGACAGAACAAGTCCAGTGATTAGCTCTTTCTTTTCTGTTTTCTTGATATTGCTATTCTACTCAAAAGAAAAATAAAAATTTTAAATTACTCTTCACTGGCACCTCTCAAAATGTCTCCTCTACCCTGAATTCCCCTCAATTTTAAACCACTCTTGGGATGCCTCTTTAGAATAGGATTATATTTAAATTCATCTCAGACCTCTTACATCAGTACTATCAACATTGGTAAGTCCTTTTAGCAAGTATAACATGGAAGAATATAATCACTTCAGTTAAAAGGTCAATACTTCCCAACAGTTTATCATACCGTTACAGCAATTAAATGTCCCTGATCAGTTACGATACCACAGCTGCTTAGGAAGAGTGTTAGATGTAAAGGAAAGATAATGTAGCACTTTTTAGTATATATGGTCATGTGCAGCATGTACATAAAATATTGTCACACAGAGGAAGCAATGTAGAAGGCACAAAAACATAGAGTAAGTGCAAAAGTACCCAATACCAGAAAGATGAAAAAGAACTGAAGCTCAAAGACAGAGTGCCTTTGAAAAATCAAAGTTTAAATGTGTTTAAAAGTATTTAAAGTTTAGTGAAAGTGTACAAGATGAGCCTGAAAAACACATCTTCTAATACATGATTTTTCATCTTCAGCATGACAGTTCCCTTTTTTATAATTCAGTGCTTTGGTCTCATCTAGGTAAGCTTGTGTTTCTACTTAGATATTGGATGCCGGGGAGAACATTGCCACTGAGGATGAGGAAAAGGCTGAGGTACTTAATAGTCAGACCAGTTATCCTCAGGGTATTCAGCCCCCTGAGCTGGAAGACGGGGACAGCGAGCAGGATGAACCCTCCATAATCCAAGAGGAAGCAGTTGACGACCTGCTACGTCACCTGGATGTTCACAGTCTATGGGGCCGGATGGGATCCACCCGAGAGTGCTGAGGGAGCTGGTGGAAGAGCTCGCCAAGCCACTCTCCATCATTTATCAGGAGTCCTGGTTAACGGGGGAGATCCTGGACGACTGGAGGCTTGCCAATGTGACGCCCATCTACAAGAAGGGCCGGAAGGAGGATCCGGGGAACTACAGGCCTGTCAGCCTGACCTCGGTGCCGGGGAAGATTATGGAGCGGTTCATCTTGAGGGCGCTCACAAGGCACGTGCAGGACAACCAGGGGATCAGGCCCAGCCAGCACGGGTTCATGAAAGGCAGG
>NW_008796213.1:2149676-2158835 GCF_000699145.1 Aptenodytes forsteri | reverse complement strand
CACCTCAAATACTGTGTTCAGTTTTGGGCCCCTCACTACAAGAAGGACGTTGAGGTGCTGGAGCGTGTCCAGAGAAGGGCAATGAAGCTGGTGAAGGGTCTGGAGAACGTGTCTTATGAGGAGCGGCTGAGGGAACTGGGGTTGTTTAGCCTGGAGAAGAGGAGGCTGAGGGGAGACCTCATCGCTCTCTACAGCTACCTGAAAGGAGGTTGTAGCGAGGTGGGTGTTGGTCTTTTCTCTGAAGTAACAAGTGATAGGACGAGAGGAAATGGCCTCAAGTTGCGCCAGGGGAGGTTTAGATTGGACATGAGGAAAAATTTCTTTACTGAAAGAGTGGTTAAACATTGGACCAGGCTGCCCAGGGAAGTGGTTGAGTCCCCATCCCTGGAAGTATTTAAAAGACATGTAGATGAGGTGCTTAGGGACATGGTTTAGTGGACATGGTGGAGTTGGGTCGATGGATGGACTCGATGATCTTAGAGGTCTTTTCCAACCTTAATGATTCTATGATTCTATGATTCTAAGAGGCAACATTGTGATGCAGAGAGCTGACACCTGCTTACAAACTGCATCTTAATCCTACTTTCCATGGACTGGAGCTCTTTTTTTTCCCTTGTAACTGTCCAACAGACATACATTTTGTAGCCATCTATTTTTTTTCCTTTTTTTTTTCTTCTTTTGGCTAGCATTAGTGCAGGTTGCATTCAAAAAAATTCAGTGACTGGTGTCAAGCTAAGAACATCCTGTAGATCTTAGCACAATAGACGCTTATTTGATGCAGAAGAAAATGCGATGTCTCTTCAACTACAACTCCTGCCAACATATTTACTCTGCAGATTTAAATACTCCTGTTAAAAAATAATAAAAAGGTTAACCTTGTTAAATTACACAGAAATTCTGCTGTGCCTGTTTATATCAAACTTCCAGTGATAGTTGTTGGTTTTGTTATATGAGTACAGGAGCGCTCCCAAAGATGGTTGTCAGCAGGGTTAAAAAAACTTTGGATCAAATTTGCAGTTATTGAAGCTTCTACCAGAGAAAGCAGAACTTCTTTTAAGGTGTCTAGACAACTTAGTTTCAAAGGTCCAGCTCTTTAATTCTAAAAAGAACTGCCAACTAAGGATTAGTGATTTTGTGACCTAGGCCGACCATATGAAAAGAAGCTATCTTATACAAATACATTTCCACTTAAATGAAAAAAAAATCAAGGTTAAGTTCTCTCAGGGAAGGACATAATTCGTTAAGGAACATACAATGCTTGTGAAATTGTGGAAAGTTAGAGTGACAGTCAAATGAATCAGCATTTTTTGGATTGCTGTACTTCATAAATTGTTAGGGGATTGTAGGAGAGACCCTGAAATTCACTTTATCTAGTCAGTGTGTGTGTTTTAAGCCTTGGAAAGCATCTTATAAGCAAATCAGGACTGTGACACAGGAATGATTTAGTGGCTCTTTTCAGTGAATAATAAATGCTGAATACTTTCTAGAAATGAGGATATTGATAATACCTTTTCAATGCATCTGTCTTTCATCTCTCTCATTTCTCGGTGTAGGGGTTTATATACAGGAGAAGCCAATGTTTCAACCTGACAATCCATGATGCACCTGAGTCCTCCTGTGCCTCCTACAGATCCTCTGACTTTATTAGGAGTGAAGGATGGGTACAGCAAAACACAGAGTGGAGGTTTTAAGAGGAATACCCTCTCCTGTAGTAAATCAAACAGTAGAAAGGTTTTGTAATTCACTGAACAAAAAAAATAATGGGTACAGTATTGTTATGGTAAATCCTACTCATTTAAATAATTTTCTATTATACCTTAGCAAGAGTCAATCTAAAGCTTAAATTCATACATTTATTTTATACATGCTTTACGATTTTGATAGATTTCTTTTAACACTTGGGAACACCTCTCCTTTTCCAAAAAGATTTTGAACAGAATAGAGTGCATTTCGTGCATTAAAAGTAATTTCATAAAAGTGTTGCTATGCAGTGTTTCATATCTGTTTGCTGACAAAATTCCTTACAAGCAATAGAAGTTAGATAAAGGCACAATAATTATGTAGGAATATGGTTTTGGTTTTCATCTTTTAAGTGCTGTTTTCAGAGCTCCTTTCTACTCCCTGTCATACTGGACTGAAAGTGTCATTGACAGAGCTGAGTAAAACTATCTTTTTCCGTTTCATGTATTTTTAGTTGGGAAACCTGATGTTTTTCCCAAGTTTGTTTAGTTGTCAAGTTCAGACTGTACCATTAAACACATATTGTGAAATTAGTAGCACATTTTTGCACATCTGTCCCAACCTAAATTTCTACTATTTTTGCCAATTTTACCAGAAGAATTTCTGCCCCCTCTTCTTAACCATCTATCATTTTCAGAGAAAGGAGTGGTGAAGGAGTAATTCCCTCAACACGTAAGGGAAGCTTTTTTTACTCCTGCATGCCTATTCTGTGGGGTTTGTACTGATTAGTGTGTTTGTATGCTATGGAGATACATGCCACAGTCAGGTGAAACCAAAGAATGGACACCAATAGACATCACCTGGTCTTATACAAAGACAGGTATATAATATGTATCACAATCTCCCTTATATGATCCTGTGTTATGCCGCTCTTTAGTTGGGCAAATTGCTTTAGACCATTATGCAAGAGGACAGACAAGAGCTGCTTCCCAAAGCACAGGTTGTTATATACTCTAGATGAACCCCAAAAAGTAGTCAAAAGAGGTTGCAAAGCCCTGAAAACTCTATTCTCACTAACTCATGCCTTCAATACTCCTCAGGATCAAGTTACTCTGTCAGCTTCTTGAAGCATATGGACAAACATACAGCATAACATTGCTGTTCTCATTGATTCATCTCCATTCATGTTTTGATAGAAAATGTTAATATCTCGTGAAATATTTTATTTTCTTTGAGTAAGGGGCATTGTCAACATGAAAAGCTGAGAAGTATCAATCTAGATGTTCAGTGTGGTTTCCTCATTTTTAAGCACGAGTCTTTTGTTAAGCACATAAATCTTTTGATTCATTTCTGGTTTAAGTTTATCTGTTTGCTACAAGGGTTCATAATACTGTACAGCCCCACAATAGTTAAAAAAAAGGATAGTTTGAATTCAGATATAATTAAAGCAGAAGGTTTGAAAATTTAAAATATCCTGGAAAAAATCCTGTAGAAGCTATTAATCGTATTTAAAAATTGTATCTCATACTGGTTTCTCTTTGGGGTCATGAAAGAGAAGTTGAATCTTTATCTTCTTTGTCTACTTTCAAATACCTACTAAGCCAAGTAGGTATTTGAAAGTAGACAAAGGAAAAAATGCAGTGAAGTCCACACATACATCAACCTGTGAGATGTTTGTTTTATTTAATTCCATGAGCATACTCGTTTTAAAGTAACACTACATTTTCAGCAAGTACTCACAAATCCTAGGCTAACAGCACTGTGGTTTATACCTTCAATAATAATTTCTATGAAATGGCAGAGAGCTGTATGTACCTTTCTAAAGTGTGCACATAACTTTCTGAATGCAAAGTCTCCTAGCTTTTAACGACATTTGTGTTCCTAAAACATTTGGACTTTTTTGAAGATGCCAGCATGTATTCTTAATATGCCTAAAGATAGCATCCTTAAGATAGTTATCCTTAAACCACATAGCCAGATAGCAAGAATTTGTATTTTGTAAGCGCAGTTACCTGAAAATCAATTCACCATGTACATCTCCAATCACCTCACACAGTCCCAACTGCCAGCACATCATGCAGAAGATATAATTTCAACACCCTATGGATGATACATATATTAATGTAAATCAGGATAAGTACCAGTATAACAAAGCTGTCAAACAGCCATCATTTAGCTCTTAGCCCTAGAACACAAGGCTGCATTTTGAAATTTTGTTCTTTGTCTTGAGAACAGCTTGTCTTGAGACGTACAATATCCATCACTGACATTCCTATGAATAGATTGGATAAACATCTGTCAGAAATACTTTAGCTGCATTTGATCTTGCCTTGGGGCAAGCAATTGGATTAGACATCTTTACCAGGCCCCTTCCAGCCATATATTCATTACTCTCTGCATCTATATTTCAAGCTTGTTTAATACTAATCAGCAAATTTCTTATATGTAGGGCTTCAACAGAATGAACAAAACTGTTACAGGCCTGATTCTAACAAGCAGTTCTCCAATACTTAGTCTTAAAGCTGTTTGAAGCCTATGGGTGTAAGGATGGTAAAAAAAGAGCTCTGCGGGAGATAGCTTGCTTTCTTTAAAATATCACTGCCTACACTTTCTGTCACATCCTCCATACTAGACCAGGGAGTGCAAAACAAACATTTTGTAATTGCCACTAAGAAAGCATGAGGTAGTACCTCTCAATGAGTAAGGTTCTCCTATCAATAAAAATGACACTGTGGCTTTCTAAATATATATTCAAATTAAAGCTTTTATAGAAGACTAATCTGCTAGAGTCACTTTTTCTAAACTCCAAACAGCTGGTGAGCTATCTTGGATACACTTTTCGTCAGACCCATTATTAACTTTACTGATCTTCCTTTGAAAGCTGTACTTACAACAAGCGTAAGACCTGCAGTATAGGATGTCTGATTCCTTATCACACTGAGGTTGCTCCCTACCAAATCAGCCACAGCAGCTACTGAGGTTTGTCTCTGTAGGTGGCTAGATAGCTTTTAGATGGGTATGATCTGTACACTGAGAACACTACAGCCATACTTCTCAGGGATGACAGCCTAACCCTATGAAGTAAAGGGAAGCTTTGACAATCATTTCTGAGTTAATCGATAGTTTTGCTTTTTGTTGCCTTTTTTTTTTTTAATAATAAGCTTAAACTTAGACCACTTTGCAAAAAAGATTTTTGACATTTTCTGTATTTTACAAGTAGGGAACTGAAACAAAAGTAAATGATGTAGGCAAGCAACCAAATCAAGAACAGGTCTAGATCCACATCAGTACTTTATATATTTTTTTCAGTTCTTACTGTAGTATGAACTCAGATAGATAAAAATAAAAGAAACAGTGTATTCAGACTCAGCAGAATGCTTTTTCCTGACTGATAGGCAGCAAGCCAGCAGTCAGGAAAAATACGTTAAGCACACTAAGTTAACTCAGATGTACTGTCTTCCTCTGCTTGACTGCATCATCATGGACTGCAGCTGGATAAACTTATTTAACAAGCAGATAGACACACACATCAGGTCTGATTTCAGTGGGTTTAAATCAGATACATGAGGACAGCACTCACGAAGGAAATTTTTCCCCTTAATTCCTGGGGGCAATATTCAGCAGTTGACAATGACAGAGAAATCTAGGAGAAAATATGATTTCTAGAAAGTGAATAGAAAATATGGAAACATTGGATGACATTTTTTTAGAAGATGATATATTGATCCCATTGAGGTAGATGGTAAAACTCCTATTGACATAAATAAGCACAAATTTTTTTTTCTCATTGCTATGGAGGAGGTGACCTGTATTCCAGGATATTTAACATAACCTACTGAAATAGTTGTTTGGAGCAGAAACAGGAATCCAAATTTCCCTTATTAGAGTTCAGAGCCTTAACTATTGGGCCAAAGAGAGATCAAATCAATGTATGCCCTCTTCCCCCTCTTTGGTCCAATGAATAGTTAATAATTTCAAACAAAAGAGACAGTTTTCATATGGAGAAATGAAAAGGCCTTGTCCTGTCTCAGGACACTGCATAGCTTGGTCATTACCAAACTGAGACAGGTGGAGATTCAGGTGAGAATTAGACCTATTTTTTCCCACAGCCTGCTAGTCTCTGAACAACTGGGAAAAAAATTGAAGAGCCAACAGCATATGTTCCTTTGGTGTCTTGGGCAGAGCTTGGCTCTCTAACATAATCTGAACAACTTCTAAGGGATAAAGCCCTTGGGATGAGGCAATCAGAAGAGCTCTTCTCCTTTAATTCCAGCAAGGCTTAGTTGTGTTCAGCCCTGGGATGCTTCTGGTCAGGCTGCAAGCAGAACTTCAGCATCAGCAGCTCTGATACTCCAGGGTGAGGCAGCAGATAAACAGGATTTGAAGAATCTAATTTTTGATGGTAGACATCCTAAAGTAAGACTGCCTCCCTTGCCTGAGCTTGCATCCCCTCAGTTCACTTATCTGTGAAATGAGGATTATTTTCCTCTTTTGAAAAAAGCCGTGAATGTTTTAATGTGTTTATTTAGCTATTTATTTTTAGCCTAGGGAAAAACTGAAGGAATTTTACTCAGAACTCTTGTTCTTGCCTTTTCATGCCTTCTACTTCCATTTTTGCTTCTCTTAAGATAAATTGGTGTCATTTCACTTGTTCCTCTCCTGCCAAAGACAAATTACATCATTTTCTTTTTATTTTTTGCCTCTTTTAGCCCAGAGAGATTCCCCAGCTTCTTAGCAAATCATATTATTTGACTTTTTCCTGTATGCAGTATATGTATTGAGATACTTTCCAAAAGAGAATAGCTTGTTACCTTTTCTTTTAAAAATTAAGCTTTAATTCAGATCTGTCTTAAAGTCACTGTAAAGTTTCTGAATAACTTTAATATACATTGAGTTAGGACTTAAGGGACTAACCTCCGTCATAGTTTACATCAAAATAACAGCAGTGTTAACACTAGTGATATATGCCAAAATCTGTACAGCTAAAAATCTGCTTTCACTTATATCAGAAGACTTGTATCCTCTCTGCAGTGAAATGAATGCTTCTCCATCTTTTTTTTTTTACTATGTTATCTTTTTCTCTACTATTTAATTTACATTTCATCTTCTAGATTATAATTTTTTTCTGCATAAATTTTATTATGCTCTGGTTCCTCATTTATACACTACACCGATTTTTTTTCTTAACCTCTTTGCAAGCCTAAAACTGTGCATTCACCGTCAGTTGTATACAAGAAATAATTTATTTGTAACCGTGTTTCAGCTAGGTTTGAGATTATCCCCTGCCTCCTCCCCTAAACCTGCTGAGACTATGTCTATTCTATTTGTGGTGGAGGCTGCAAAGTACTACTTCACAGCACATTAAGACCCTTAAGTTTCACACAGAGAGGTTACTATTATGAGGAGTTTCAATTTGGTTTGGCTGCTACTTTTCACCATCACTTGAAAATGTGTTTATGCTGCTACACTACAAAAGGGCAATTCCAGCAAATAAGAGAAAAGAACTAATATAATCAAATAAGACAATATATATTTGTATATTCAGGTGTTTTTCACTGTTATTAAAAGACATAAAAGAGGTTGATTATCAGTTCTTAAAGGTAATGTGCTGGCTGATCCATTTGTTCAAAAGTTGGTACACCTGTGACCTGCTGCTTTTCAAGCCGGAAATCACTGACTCTACTTCATTCAAACAGGAGAGACTCATGATTCAGGGAATTAAGGTGGTAAATACTGTCCTCACTACAGTGGGTAAGAAAAGCAAACAGGCAACTTTGACTAGGAGGAAAATTACACAGCATTTTGAATTGCAGAATGTAATTAGACTCATTATGGATTCATTAAAAACTAATTGTACCTGACACATACTTAAAGTACTCATGTAACTGAAGTTGTTCAAAGATAAAGCCATGAATACATTTCACCTGGATATCTTCAAAACTTCTTGTACTTCACACTACAAAAGGATACTCTTCAGCTCCCTTTCTGTTGGTAGTGGTTTTCTTTTAAAAATAAAATCATCGCAAGCTAGGGTAGAAGGAATCACAGGAAATTATTCAGATATATTCTGTACTGAATTGGATTAACTGAAATCAGCATGTTCTTGGTAGACATCAGCTCAGAATTTTGGAAAAAGAAGAACTTAACTTGCCTGGGTGCCAGGAGGGGGTAGGTGAGCTCTTATCTAATTAGAAACTAGTGAAATTTCTCTCACATAATATATTATAAACTCTATAATAAGTATATATTCATTTCCAGAGTTATTTTTAATAGCATTGACAAATAAAAGCACATATCTTAATGTAATATATACATTATTGATAGAATAATGATAACATGGGATTTTATAAATTGATATCATGCCAATAACTTCAAATGATCTAATCCAGATGCTGATCTGGTCTTGGGTGGTATCTGGAGTCAGAGGCCATAAGCCCTTAATCTTTGCTGATGATCTCTCTATTCAGGCAGCTCACAAGCATTACATTTAAAATAGATTGCACAATCATTAAATCATAAAAGAACAATGTTTTCCACTCCAGTGCTGAAGCAGTTAATTCATAGCACCCAGTAAATAAAAATCCTTCTCCGTATGGAGAAGGCATGCCTGTCCTTCCTTTCTTCCTTTACGAAGATGGATACCACATTTTCCTGTCAAGTATATAAGTGGTGATGAACTCTGAAGTTAGAGCCTCTAAGTCTTTTACATGAAGGAGGTTCCACAGGTTTTCTGTACAGGGCTGTACATCAGGACGCAGCTACAGCTTGTGAAGTGGGCTCATCTCAGAGTTTCTGGGACCTTTCGAAGCCATGTATAGGCAGACCAGATCTTGAAGACCCAATAAGATATGCTTACAGCAGAATACTTCTCTCAAGAAATGTCTCAGCTTCAAATTTAAGACAAATGCTGAATATCATCTCATGTGCACATTTGCAAAAGATGTCATAGTGAGAAACACAGCATCTCCATTTGAGAGGAAGAGACAACCTTCTTACTGAGCCTTGGTGGAAAACAAGACCTCCAGAAGTGCTCTAGAAGCATTGATCATTCAGAAGGAAAGTAGGGAATGTATGAGACCTCCATTAACTAAAACAAAGCCTCAATTAATCATGTCTCACGTGTTTGTGGGATTGTTTGTTGGCTCCACGTTGTTTTTCCCTCTGCTACATTTCTTCCTCCTTTGCTGGAAAGAAAATAGGACAGAGAAGCACAACAAGATTCAGCTTGCAAATTAGGCCAGTCAGATGTATATGTCTGCTTGAGGATAAACTGAATAGCTCTCCAGACTCCACATGTACCAGCTCGCACTCCATTGATTATAATGGGAGCTCAGATACCGAGCTCCAGTGTATGCCCAAATGTTAACATTTTAATTTGTGTGTTTTAATCTGTGAGATGAATCCCACCTGGAGTGCGTCAATAAGAGGCAGAAGGAGGATCTGGGGAACTACAGGCCTGTCAGCCTGACCTCGGTGCCA
>NW_008796213.1:2135614-2148748 GCF_000699145.1 Aptenodytes forsteri | reverse complement strand
GGGTGTTGGTCTCTTCTCCCAAGTGACAAGCGATAGGACGAGAGGGAAAGGCCTCAAGTTGCACCAGGGGAGGTTTAGATTGGATATTAGGAAAAATTTCTTCACCGAAAGGGTTGTCAAACATTGGACCAGGCTGCCCAGGGAAGTGGTTGAGTCCCCATCCCTGGAAGTATTTAAAAGACGTGTACATGTGGTACTTAGGGATATGGTTTAGTGGTGGACGTGGCAGTGTTAGGTTTGTGGTTGATCTTAATGATCCTAAAGATCTTTTCCAACCTAAATGATTCTGTGAAATAGAAATGTTATCTTTTCTCTCTCCCCTCCCCCCATTAAGTTTCCTGACAGCCTCACACATGTTATATCACAGTATGATATTGTAAGAACAGTATAAAACAGACCTTTTAGATTCGGAAGTGTCTAAAACTATGCTGTGAAAAAAACCAGCCTCACCATGGCTGCCACGAGCTACTGATAAACTGATAAAATCCCGTACTTCTGGAATAAATCAATAATAGCATTAGAACTCTGGCAATCTCAATTTAAGCATGCGCAGCTACTGTTAATTTTGCACATGCTAAACATTTTTTTTATTGAGACTACAGTGTCAGAATGGTACATCTGACATGTAATTGATACATCTTTCCTTTAAAAGGTATGCAAATAAAATACATCTGTGTTTTATGATTGTTTTGTTATATTCTTGTCTAGCAATGGTTTATAAAGATAGAACCTATAACAGCAATACCTCAGCAGAATGCTTGATTACCTTTATTGAATAGAATTTATGAGAAATAACAACTGATACAAAATTCATAATTTATGGTGATTATATTGTCTCTGGGAAAAATTAGCTTGCTAAATAATGACTGACTGAAAGTGTTCTTTCTGTCTTTCTGTCATTTTTAATGCTTGAACTGTAATTATTTCTAACCTCTTACACTAATAAGCAAAGCAATCTGGATACTCCTCACAATGATGTGATTTGCCTCAATAACAAGGAACAAAAAAGCACAGATACAGGAAAACATTTAAAAGACATAAAACACACCAGAGTTTTTTGCATGTTTTTCAGCTGAGTTACAGAACTCTCTCTAACAATTTATTTTCCTTTATACTAAGTCCTTAGGAGTATGTGCTAGGGCTAGAGGGGGCTCAAAGACTGGTTCATGTAAAAGTCATAACACCTCATAATATTGTTAAGTCTCGGGGGGAAAAAAAGAGTTGCATGAAAACCCTGAGAGGATGGTGCTCTGTGTTTCTCTTATATATAAGCCTTTAACTAAAGTTCACCTGTTGCTTTGCCCACATGGTGAAAGTAGAAGTAAAAAGTCATTCTGACATGTTATACAGTAATCTAACACTTGCCAGGAATGCAGCTGCTTTGGTCCTTGAGTCAGGAACTTATTTTCAAGGCCAGTTAGGGTATTACTAAAGCAACGGCTGGGCTTGGTATTGAGCGCTGTCCATAAAAATAAGACTTTAGCCTTCTTGATAGTGATGCAGGGAAAACACCCCTCACCATGGCTGCTCTCATGAGAGTCTTTTAACACCATGACCCATGTCTAGCAGGCAAAACAGACTCAGGACTTTATGTGTTGGAGATATCCCATCTGATCAGTCAGCTAATAAATTTACACCATGTCATTTATACACACCTAGTTACATCCCGACATCCAGGCATCAGTGTTCACATGAAGACGAGACCCTCGCAGCTCCTTCGCCCAGGGCACTCTTGAGATGGTGACAACTTTCTGTACTGGCCAGAGTTTGACTTAAGCCTGTTGACATTGAGGACAGAGGCTAAACTCTGGACCCCGTACCACTGTAGACCTCACGCTGAGGATTACCTCCAGCTGCCAGCTGGTCTGTGCTGTTGATGTTATTTTTAAAGAAAGGAAATTATTTCTCGTTATGTTTCAGTGCAACTCTGTAGCAAGTATTGGTTTCAAGTGAGTTACCCTAGAAAAAATAAGGGTTGACTATGACCCATTTTTTTCTACTATTCATTTTCCAACCAGCCAGCACCTACCTTTCTGGTGTTTTAAAAATATGTTCCAGCTATGATTAAAGGTTTCTTTGTTTTGCCTTTCAATTATGTCTCTGCAAGACTGTAAATGCTTTTATATGAGAATTGTAAAGCATTGAGCATGCATCTGTTTTTAAGCTTGGGAACTATTACAGTCATATAATTTGCTTCTATAATTTGCCCTTTTTATACTAATACTTTCTCAGCTTGAAAGGCATATTGCTTATATATTGTTCCTTTGTGCTTCCATGTCTCATTTACGCAGAGTGGCACAGCAGGTTTGCTAAATTAAGGATTAGGCAGACAATGGCCAGGATACTTCTCCCATCTCTATTTTCTGTAAATTTTCACAGATACAAATGAAATCTTTAAGTTCACAGAATGTGTAAAGCATGCTAAATTAAAAAAAATATATATTCAATAGATAAAGTTGAAGCTATATATCTGCATATGATGTATATAATATATTGTTTCTTTTTCTTTTACTCTTTTCTGCTTTTTAGTAGGATGAGCCGGGTTTATTGCAAATCCAGCTCCCGCAAGTAGATAAAGCAGCGATTGGCATTGGCGTATGGACAGATTATAAAGTTCCAAGTATAACTTTTTATGTGCATGTAAACCCTGTTTCTGAACCAAAGGTGGCCAGAACGGCACACTGGCAGTCCTCACAAAACTGCCCCTCCTTAGCAGTGCTCAGATCACCAAATCTGTTCTGCTACAAGAACAGATTTGATGCAGAGAAAAGCTGATTTTTTTTCTTTCTTCTTTTAACATATCCTTCTAGTCAGGACATCGTTGAACAGAGTGAGGTCTTCTCCGAGAAAAAAAATATGCTGTACAACTGAGGAAAAGATTTTCATTAGACCACTTGTAACAGTATCAGACCGTCACTTCTAACACAACAATGCAGTTGTGTTCTTATTCTCACACGGTGAAAGATTTTTATTCAGCACCTCCCAGGAGCGCCAGGACAAGGTTGATCCTGGACCAGCAGAGGTGCCTCCTCTTCTCTGGCTCTGGTGAAGCTCCGCCCCCTGGTGACATCACCTATCCTGCTGCTCCTGGAAGTCCCGCCACTCTTCCGGTCTATGCGGTTGGCTCGCCCCCTCCCCTTTCTGTCCTTGGGGGCTGTCATTCCGTAAAGTGCCCGCCCCCACAAGAGCACAGTCTGTCCTGTGATTGGCTGGCATTGCCATCTGCCCCTGCCAATTCAGCCAGGTGCACATCACAACAGGAAGTCCCTCCCCACTACACGCATGGGGGCCACCATTTTGGGTTGCCCACCATTTCGTGGCAGGGAGCTGCCATTTCATAAACTATTGTAACCAACATGTTTTCATATTGTTCTGTGATTGGCTGAAGGCTGTTTCCTAATACCGTTTTACCCCATGTATTCCAAAGCAGCCCTGTGATTGGCTGCCAGGATCAGCCACGCCTTCCAGCTGACCCAGAAGTGGATCAGCACTAGAAGCCGCTGCCCACCACATACATGGAGGCCATATTTTTGACATCATACTCCACACGTTTCCATATTGCTCTGTGATTGGCTGCCTGCCATTTTTTGAAACCATCATACCCACTTGATCTCAGAACAACCTCTGATTAGCTGCTCATTTCCTTTTGACCAGGAAGTGCTCATATATAAAAATATATACAGTCTATATATATATGTGTGCGTGTATTATTGATACAAAGATACACATTATATATATTTCTATATGTTATGTCATAGAAATATATACATATATAAAGAGATATAAAATAAACATATTCATCAAAAAAAGTGTAAGAATACTGTGTATACAACATTCTTTAATAATAATGAATAATTAAATTTTAAATTTTAATAGAAAATAATTAAACAAAAGTAAAAGGCAGATTTGGAGCCCCACACTTTACAAGGCTGCTGGACAAGCCCTAGTGTGGTTGGAGTTGGGGGTAAGTTCAAGAGGGCAGGGTGGGGCACCAAAGGGATGGGGGACAGGAATGAGCTAGAACATGTGCCAGGGCTATGGGCACATCCCTGGAGGCCACCAAGGACCCCTGAGGAAAGATGCATCCTGTGAGCCACACTGAAAGGCCCCACATATGGGGGCCTGAGCCCAACAGGATGACACAGCAGTGTTATGAGGGCAGCCTCTGGGTTTTGCTCCGGGCTGCAAGGGAGCTCCCATTGCTCTCTACTGTGAGGGAGCTTACACCTAGCAGTAAGACCATTACAGGCTTCAGGCTTGTGCCAGGTGTGTTTCCTTATCCTTAGGCTGACGACCTTATAGAAAGTTTCAAAATTCTCCATCTGACTGACTGAGGAGGGAGACAAGAGAAGCGTGCCCTGGTCCGTTCCCTTTTCTGCCCCATCCTGCAGCAGTGAAAGAAGGAACAGGTGCAGAAGGGACAGCACTGTTTGAGGAAAAAAGGGAAAAGATTGGAGAAGCCTGACCAGCAACCAACACCCCCCATACCCTGTTAATAAATTTCCTCAGCGCATAACTTAAATTGATTGTCCAGAGTTTCATTTCTTACACATGTGTGGTTACAGTCTGTCAGTAAACATGTCTATGCCACCGCTTCAGTTAAAAGCCATTTACTATGCCCCTGGTGTGGTGGAAGCTTTGGTAGTGGAAATCCCTTTTCTGAAGCCACTAAAAGGTGAATTGCTGATCTGAACAGAATCCAAGTTGTAACCTGACTTGCAAATCAAGATGCTTGCATGTTACAGAATGCAGCAAGAAAGAGCTTTGAAAGAAACAAGGACTACAGTTGAGTAAAAGATTTAATTATTCTCCTCAGTAAATATTGATATTTTTGCTATATTCAGAACCATGGAAACTATTTGTTTAAATGCTATGATTCTTTTGTTTCCTTTTTTTACATCCTAATGGTCTTATAAAAATGTGGGGTTTTTACCAGGTTAAAAATTATCAGTGAATATTTTTTCCTTGTCAAAAGGTGGGAAAATAAGATTTCTTTAAAGTGATTTTGTCCTGGAACATTTGTGATTAAACTTATACCTAAATATGACTTTATGGTCCTACTGAAATTAGTTATGAGGGTCCCTAGTTCCTCAAATGAGTACAGATTATTCTTTACCATCATACTGTTGTCTTGAGAACATCCTGTATGAATAAGCTTCTAGGCTATTAAACAGTTTGAACTTCCTACGTGATATTTCAGTTGCTATGCAGTTTATCCTTAAGTGTTTTTTCCCTTCTTAGAATTTTGTGTCCTTAAGTAAGTATCTTGTCTGCCCAATTCTTGCACAGCTCAGTTTTCCATTGAACATCCTGACTTTCTCATAACAGTGATTTGTGGTATCACTACATGCCTTTGTAAAAAATCCCTCTCCAGCTTTCTTGTAGGCCCCTTTCAGGTACTGGAAGGCTGCTATAAGGTCTCCCTGGAGCCTTCTTTTCTCCAGGCTGAACAACCCCAACTCTCTCAGCCTGTCTTCAAAGGAGAGGTGCTCCAGCCCTCTGATCATCTTCGTGGCCCTCCCCTGGACTCGTTCCAACAGGTCTGTGTCCTTCTTATACTGGGGGCCCCAGAGCTGAACTCTGTACTCCAGGTGGGGTCTCATGAGAGCGGAGTAGAGGGGGAGAATCATCTTCCTTGACCTGCTGGTCACGCTTCTTTTGATGCAGCCCAGGATACAGTTGGCTTTCTGGGCTGCAAGCGCACATTGCTGGGTCATGTTGAGCTTCTCATCAACCAACACCCCCAAGTCCTTCTCCTCAGGGCTGCTCTCAATCCATTCTCTGCCCAGCCTGTTTTTGTGCTTGGGATTGCCCCGACCCAGGTGCAGGACCTTGCACTTGGCCTTGTTGAACTTCATGAGGTTCACATGGGCCTACTTCTCAAGCCTGTCAAGGTCCCTCTGGATGGCATCCCTTCCCTCAGGCATGTCAACCACACCACACAGCTTGGTGTCATCTGCAAACTTGCTGAGGGTGCACTCGATCCCACTGTCCATGTCGCTGACAAAGAAGTTAAACAGCTCCGGTCCCAGTAGCGACCCCTGAGGAACGTTACTCGTCACTGGTCTTTACTTGGACATCAAGCCATTGACTGCAACTCTTTGAGTGCAACCATCCAGCCAATTCCTTATCCACCGAGTGGTCCATCCATCCGATCCATGTCTCTCTAATTTAGAGACAAGGATGTCGTGCGGGACAGTGTCAAATGCTTTGCACAAGTCTGGGTAGATGATGTCACTTGCTCTTCCCTTATCCACCAATGCTGTAACCCCATCGTAGAAGGGGCTAAGGGAGAATGGAAAACCAGTGGTGCAAGTGAGCATGAAATGGATGTAGGTCCCTGAAATAGGGATGCAAAAATGGGATAAGAGAGAAAATAAACTGGTAAAGAAAATAAATTCATAGAGGAATAATCATCATGTGAGAGGTCACAAGAGGAAGTCATAGTGTACTGCACAGCATGCTGAATAGCAAGGTGGAAAGGTTGGAGAAGAGATAGGCATTGCATAGGCAGCAAGTCCTTTTTGTCAAGCATCATTTCTGAGCTATTTTATGTCTCCTCAGTGGGATGCAGAGAGGGGAAGAAGACGCTTCAATCCTGGCTGGGGCTTTTGGGTGCCATCATCATAATAAGACTTAATAATATAAATAATAGTCATTATAGTTGTTTTTCCATCAAACACTAAGCTTGCTGGGCTTTGGGAGAGCCTTAAAATTCATAATGAAAATGCAACCTCTGTGTGCTTTAGTTCAACTTTATTTGGTTGACGACTGACATCCTCTACAGGCTCTCAATGTCCCTAAATTATTATGGAAGAAATAAGAGGAAAAAGGCTAAATTCTCTGCAAGAACAGGAATGAAAGTTTAACAGGACTCAGGTGGTTTTGCAAGTATTCACCGTGTTACTGGTGCAGCATGTGTCCCTGCATAGTGAACACTGCTGACTGACCTGCAGCTCAGTTTTAACAGCCATTTTCTTTTTCCTAGAAGAAATCAGCACACTATTCACACAGCTCGACATGCTGCAAATTCAGGCTGTTTAAGTGTGTCTCACCATGAATAAACAGTGATTTCTACTTGGAAAAGTGAATTTAGTAATTGCAACGGGCATGCTTGAGTGTCCTCTGATCAATAAACAAATGGTACATGTGACATAAGCTGTCTGTGATGTAAGAAATAGCATTTTTTAAATCTCTTTCACCTTAAATATTAAAACAAATCCTGGTGCCTTTAAAATCATGAAGTTCAGCAAAACCAGACCAACTTCCATGCAATGAAGTAGTACTACTTGCAAACACTTTGGAGTAAATCAATATTCTTTCCAAAACATCCATGTCAATGAAAGGCTCTTGTCACTAAAAGGTTACAAAAAGCCCCTCAAAATCTTCAAACCAGCTGTCCACAGATGCCAGGCATGAGAAGTGGACTTTACAGCTTGCACAAAAGGAAAGAGGTCAAGACTTTGCCAGACCCAGGAATCTCAAAACTGTCTGTCTTAGACCATGTAAAAAGGCTGAGGCTTGTAGCTTCAGCAAGGACAGTTTTTCTACTCAAGGAGGCCAACTTCCCTTCTTCCCCTGCCACTGACTGGCTCTGGGGGAACTCACTGAACTTTTTGGTACCACAGTCAGCCTCACTGCGAAATAAAGGCACTTAGAGCACTGCCTTCCTTAGGGTTGTGAGGCTCAGTTTGTTAAGGTCTGTAAATAAGTCTCAGCTTGACAGAGAGAAGGTTTGTTAATTATGATCTATGTTTGTTGACTAGTGATTTGTGTATTTGGTTGGGGACAATGTCAGCTCTCTAATATGAACATGGAAAGGGCAGAGAAAATATGATCTCCCCCTCAGATGGGATTCCAAGACACTTATTTTCAGGTCCAGAAGTAGTTGACTGGAGCTAGGAGGGTGAGACACGGTTGCCCAGCCTCATGCTACAATAAGGCTTCCACAAAAAGGAGGCAGCCTTGTACTTCTCCAGAGAGTTAAGATAAATGTGGAGGGTCCTGAAGAACCCCACAAGCAGAAGGGTGACTGAGGAAAGCACTATGACATGCAGAGAGCTACTGGAAGGAGAGATGTCCAGATACTTCCCTGAAGTAAAGAAACATTGAAAAGCTTCAATAACCTAAAATATACTCTAAGTAAGTACATACCTGTAATGCTCATAGGATACACATCTTGTTTTCCACCCGAATTACTTTTTCCACCTGAATACCATAGGCACCATTCAACACTGCTTTACAATTGTGCGCCATCATTTGCATCTGAGTGTAAATAAATTTTCTACACATCAAAATAGATCCAGCACATACCTGCTTTGCACAGGTGGGTAGAAAGGACTGTTAAGTGCAAGCCAGAGAAGAACAATTCTCTCCCAGAAAAATATCTCTGTATGAAAAGGACAAAAGCTTACACAGTCAGCAAGAGAAATATAAAGTTGCGCTTTCCATTATAAATATGTGATTTGCTAACATATCATGCACAGCTGGAGCTGTGGTAGCATAGCCATCAGCAATCTATCAGTGGGCTTGTCTCCAGTGGTTAGTATTTTTCTCAAATCTCAGACCACAACAGTGGGAACTATTAGGAGGCATCTGCCATTCTCTCAGCCCATTCAGTGATGCCTTCTGAAACGTTCACTCCAACCTCTGTCAGTCTTCCTAGTCTACTTCTTAAGCATCATCTGGACCTGATGAGAAATCATTTAGGGAATTGTTATGCTGTGTTCTTGTAGGAATAAAAAAAATAATAAATGCAGCTACCTGGAAAAAAGACCCTATGTAGGATGAAGAATGAATGTCACAAAATAAGTGGTACATAATAGATCAGCTTTTAAATCCTAATTTCCAATATTCACTAGTGCCATTAGCGGTAGCAGGTATTAAAATTGCAGAGTGCTTCTGCACACAGAACTTGCCTTCAACCATTTTGATGTTGCATAGCTTTCCTTTTATTTATGTTTTTCTCCACTACTCCTTTTATTCCTTTGCTTTTAGAATATGTGTGTCTATACCTCATTAAATGTCCCATGCCTTCACAGTTCTCAAGACTGGTTTATACATGGTTTATAAAAGAATGAGGTCTGTCCTCTCTTTCTGCGATTTTTTGAACTGTGCAAATTTGAAACATGTCTTTTGTTCCTGACTGCAGTATAAGAGTAGGCATAACTTCTTTAAAGAAAAACAAAATGTTCATTAGCCAGCCACTAAGGCTGTCAACAAAGGCACTCCTTTGACCAGCATTGTCTTCTCCTGTCCTTTTAGCAGCACTGCCTTCTACAGTGGAGTCTGGCAAGTCTGAGATATAATTACCAAAGCAGGTGAAATCTTTTTTTTTTTTTTTTTCCCAGTGAATAGGAAATTCAGTAAAGAAAATTTTGTCATCTTGAAACCATTTGTGAATTCTGCACATATTCACCTCATGAGATTTTCCAGCAGGGCAAAAAGAGGTAGAAAGAAACAGCTTTGTCATTTTTCATACCCTGCATGCATGTACTGCATCTGATACAACTAGCACTCCTGATGGGCACATTCCTGCTATGAAGGGATCACCCCCTCCCAACAGAAAGTTTTGCAAGCCCTCTCTGTGGCTGCTAGGAAGATCTGCATTTTGCTGAGCCTTTAGACTGTCAGCTGTCTGACAAGATGAGGCTTTCTGCTGAACCTTATACTTGCAAACAAGGAAAAACCAGTGGAGGATGTGAAGGTCGGGGACAGCCTTGGCTGCAATGACCATGAGATGGTGGAGTTCAGGATCCTGAGAGAGGGGAACAAGGCAAACAGTAAGATCACACCCCTGAACTTCAGGAGAGCAGACTGGCCAGTTCATGGATCTGCTTGGAGGGATTCCATGGGATACTGTCTTGGAGAGAAGAGGGGTCCAAGATGATGGGTTGATTTTCAAGGATCCCTTCTTCCAAACTCAAGAATGGTCCATTTCCCACATGCAAGAAATCCTGCTGAGGTGGTAGAAGGGCCTGCATGGATGAACAAGGAGCTCCTGACTAAACTCAAACATTTAAAAAAAAAAAGCATACAAGAAGTGAAAGTAGGGACAGGTTACCCAGGAAGAAATATGGAGACACTGTCCAAGTGTGCTGGGATGGGGTTAGGAAAGCCAAAGACCACCTGGAGCTGAATCTGGTGCGGGCTGTGAAAGAAACTAGACGGGTGTCTACAGCAGCAAAAGAAAGACCAGGGGTAAAGTGAGCCTGCTGCTGAATGGGGCAGGGGACCTAGTGACTGGGACATGGAAAAGGATAAGATATTCAATGCTTTCTTTGCCTCAGTCTTCACTGTTAAAAACTGCCTTCAGGAATCCCAAATTCCTGAGACCACTGGGAAAGTTTGGAGCAAGGAAGACTTACCCTTGGGGCAGGAGGATCTAATTAGGGAACATTTAGACAGGCTGGACATACACAAGTCCATGGGACCAGATGGGATGCACTCACAAGTGTTGAGGGAGCTGGCCGATGTCATTGTGAGGCAATTGTCTATTGTCTTTGAAAGGTTGTGGTGATCAGGGGATGTTCTGATGACTGGAAGAAAGCAAATGTCACTCCTATCTTTAAGAAGGGTAAGAAGGAGGATCTAGGGAACTATAGGCCAGTCACTCTGACCTCAGTCTCTGGGAAGGTGAAAGAGCAAATAATCTTGGAAACCATTTCCAGGCACATGAAGGACCGGATATATTAAGGGAAAGATGATGACTGGGAGCATGGATTTATGAAGCAGAAATGCTGGACCAACCTGATAGCCTTTATGATGAGCTAACTAGTTAGGTGGATGAGGGGAGAGCAGTGCATATTGTCTACCTAGACTTCAGTAAGGCTTTCAACACTGTCTTCCACAACATAGTCATAGACCAGAATATTCCCCCTCAGAATAGCTGAGAGGACAGTGAGGTGGATTGAAAAGTGGATGAAATTCCAGGCTCAGAGGCTTATGGTTATTAACACAAAGCCCAGTTAGAGGTCAGTCCCTAGTGGTGTACCCCAGGGGTTGGTACTGGGGCCAGTACTGTTTAAGATCTTCATTAATGACATGGATGATGGGGCAGCACACCCTCAGCAGGCTTGCAGATGATCCAAAACTGAGGAGAGTGGCTAATACACCAGATGGGTGTGCTGCCATTCAGAGGGACCTCAACAGACTGAAGAAATGTATCATCAGGAATCTCAAGAAATTCAATAAAAGGAAATGAAAACTCTTGCACCTGGGGAGGAATAACTCCAGGTACTAGTACAGGCTGGAGCTGACCAGATGCAGAGCAGCTTTGCAAAAGAGGACTTTTCATTGTGAACAATGAGTTGAGCACAAGGAGACAATACGCCCGTGCAGAAATGGTGGCCAACTGCATTGCCAGCAGTTCAAGGGAGGTGATCCTTCCCCTCTGTTCAGTGGTGGTGTGACCACATCTGGAGTGCTGAGTGCAGTGCTGGACTCACCAGTAGAAGAGGGACAGAGGCATGCTGGAGTGAGTCCTGCCAAGGGCCACAAAGGTGATTAAGGGACTGGAACATCTCTCATACGAGGAGAAGCTGAGAGAGCTTGGATGTTCAGGCTGGAGAAGAGAAACCTCAGGGGGATCTTATCCATGTGTATAAATACCTGACTGAGGGGAGTAAAGAAGGCAGAGCTGGACCCTTCTCATTGGTGCCTAGGAAAAGGACAGGGTGGAATGGGCACAAACTAAACCACAGGAAATTCTTTTTAAATATTAAAACTGCTCTTTTTTACTGTGAGGGTGCTTGGATGTTCAGGCTGGAGAAGAGAAACCTCAGGGGGATCTTATCCATGTGTATAAATACCTGACTGAGGGGAGTAAAGAAGGCAGAGCTGGACCCTTCTCATTGGTGCCTAGGAAAAGGACAGGGTGGAATGGGCACAAACTAAACCACAGGAAATTCTTTTTAAATATTAAAACTGCTCTTTTTTACTGTGAGGGTGGTCGGACACAAATATTAAAACTGCTCTTTTTTACTGTGACACTGTCGGACACTGGGACAGGTTGCCCAGAGACTTTGTGAAGTCTCCATTGTTGGAGATTTTCAAAACTTAACTGGACAGTAGGGGAGATGGACTAGAGAACTTCTGGACTAGAGGTGCCTTCACACCTCAGCAATTCTGTGGTTCTATGATTCTGTAATCAAGAAAACCTTTTTTAGGCCTCATGGAGACGAAATAACTAGGCTGATAGGTAAATAAAACAGATGCTGCAGAAAATCAGCAATTTTTTAAAAAATCATATTCTCTCTGTACTTGATTTGCATTCAGTTGAACTAAGGCATTAAAGAGTTGTCAAAAGAAAATATTCATTAGTAGTTTATTGCAGGAAAATATCAAGAAAAAACTTAAACACATCTAGCCAACAACCTGCTACTCTATGTTTGTTAACCACCAAAAAACAGCATTTAATGAGTTTGGCTTTTACCTAGACCTCTGGATTTCACCTTGAGAGAAAAAGATTGTTCTGCTTGGTGTATCTGTTGACTGTTTGGAATGAGAAAATACAAGAAATCTCTGAAGACATCTTGGTCAAGAGATTTGAACCCCTATTTAGCACATATGAGAGTCTCAGATTCAAGTTTTAGGCTATATCACAAAAGAATACTTCACTGAATCAAACCAAGCTCTGTGCTGTGTGTTATGTGTTTTATACCCAATAACATCCTTATCCTAAAATTTGACCAGGCACGGTACACTCTAGTGATTTCAGTGGGACTGTGAGCCAATATAAGCGATCAGACTGAAGGGTACTCTCAGTAGTTATCCAGTGTCAGTAGTGATCCAAGTGTCCCCTGACTCAGAAGTACTCAGGAGGTCCCAGTCTCCACAGAGCTTACAGCCACGAGAGTGGGTAGCAAGCTGACAACCTGGCTATAAATAATTAGGGAGCACCTCTGTCTTGTTCAGTATTGCAGTGGTCATGCTCGCCAGAGGAGGTGTAAGGGACGAGGCCCACGTGGCCGTGCTGTAAGGACAGACAAAGCCCCAGGGAAAGCTCCAGAAGCCAGCCACGGGGAGGGGCCCCGTGTCACTCTCCTTGACTGACTAATGTCTCAACCACTCCTGGAGCTGGGGTGAGAGAAGACTCTAGAAACCTTGGGCTGGAGCCAATAAATAGGGGCACAC